>NC_088384.1:85308712-85611742 GCF_037993035.2 Macaca fascicularis
AGAGAGAGAGAGAGAGAGAGAGAGAATGAGCACAGCTCCTGACTCCCTCTTGCAGCAGCGAGGCACAAACAAGATGGCTTGGGCAGTGGGCGTCTCTCACGCGCTCGCCCACCCAGCCCCGGTGTGGACATTCACGCTGGACACATTGTAGCATGAAAAGTGATTTGGGAGACTTGATGCTGACCAGAGGACCGGAACTTAATTCCACTGAAGTCCTCCTGAGTGATCCATGTTGCCTGCCGCCACCTTTCCAGGCCGACAGGGGACTAGAGAACGCACACAGAGCTCCGTGCATGAAGCAGAGCAGGGAGCAGAGCACCCAGACGCGGTGCAGCTCATGGCTGGGGTACAAGCCTGGAGTCGGATTGCCTGGGATCAGGCTGTGCTCTGCCACTTTCTAGTTACATGGCTTTGTGCGAGTGACTTAACTTCTCCCAGCCTCTGTTTCCTTCTCTGTAAGGTGGGGGCAGGAATTGCATCTAATGGCAGAATGGTGGGGAGAATCAGGTGTTGATCCGTGTCAAGTGTTTACAATGGGGCCTGGTAGCAGACAGCCCTTCAGAAATGCTGGCTTTGTTTCGTAACTTTTCCATCTTCCACCCTGTGCTTCCTGAATCCTACCTAATGGAATGATTTGAGGACTGGTTGTTTTAAGTATTTCCTTTTCTTTATTCTTTGCCTTTTGCCCACCTCGAGATCTGCAGTAGAGACTGGTTGTGCACGGAGGATGTGCAGGGAAGGGAGCATGCTAGAGTTTTGGAATGAGCCCTGACGTCTGTATAAAAGGTAGCAGCATCATCCTGTCTTCAGAAGATGACTCAGGCACTCAGAGAGGTGAAGTATCCATCACTTGTCACACAGTGAGGAAGCAGTGGCGTCGGGATCTAAGCCCAAGTGAGTCTGGCTGAGCCATGGTACCCACCCCCCAGGCTGCTGCCCACAGGGCCGGCACCATGACTGGTGCATCACTGAGCCCAGGAGAGGGTGAGCTTTATGGCAAGGTTCTCCAAGACTGAGGAGGAAGGCTGCTCCTGGCCTCCTCCTACGTGTGTGTGTGTAAAGGAAGTTGCGGAAGGAAAGGAAAAGCAAATGCAGGAACTATTTGCTCTTGAGGCGACAGTAGACTCAGGGGGTGAAGGATATTAAACATCAATGGCTTAATGAGGATTATCCACGAGTGTCTCTACTCTCACCGCCCCGACTTCCCTCTGGTGAATAACAGTCAGGAGAGGCCCCTGCTCCTCTGCTCTTCCAGTGCCTGCTGACTGCCAGCCATGGGAGCCATTGTACTCCCTCTCTAAAAGTCTCCGTGTATTCGAAGGTTATTGCCAAGAGTTTATAGAGACAGAGATTAGGAGAAGGAGGAAATGAAAAATGAGGATAGAGAGCAGCTGGAGTGAGGCTTTGGCCTTGGGGATGAAGAAGACGTTCACTCTTGGGCTCCCAGATTCCTGGGGTGGCAACAGATAGACTCCACCCGTGTTCTCTGGCACCATGCAAGAAGCCAGCCTGAGATGTGGTCAAGTGCTTGTGGACCCTGTGCACTGGCTATCACACACTGGGCAGGGGCTTGCCCTTAGGGCACCAGGAGTCGCTTGCACCTGCCAGTCAGACCCCTTGTGCTGCCTCAGGAAGAGGAGACAGGGAGGAGAAG
Organism: Macaca fascicularis; assembly: GCF_037993035.2. Lineage (NCBI taxonomy): Eukaryota > Metazoa > Chordata > Mammalia > Primates > Cercopithecidae > Macaca > Macaca fascicularis. Next base: position 85,310,367 of record NC_088384.1, read on the forward strand.
GAAAATGAGGCTGTGGGTCCAGAGGGGAGTGTGGCGGGGCTGCAGTGACCTGAGGGATGGGTCTCTGTTCCTCCTCCCTCCCTGGGTGACTGGGGCTCTCTGAACTTCTGCTGCCTTCTCCATCTGAGGACGCATTGTGAGATGTACACCACAGGTTTTCTTGTTGTGAGGATGTGATGGAACGTGGAAATGTCTGAGGCATAGTAAGTGCTCAGCAAACAGCCCCTTCTACCTTCCCCCTTATGTGAGAGTTTAATGAGCCAGGTGCAGGGAGAGGAGGATGCCCCGGAGAACCTGCTGCATCAGAGCTGGAGTGATGTGGTTTATTAGGAATGATGGGAGCAGAACACTCGCTCCGTACCAGCTGCTTTAAGTGCTATTGACACATCCTCCTTTCACCCTCACAAGAGCTCAAGAGCCCAAGAGCCCCATGATACTGTTGTCCCCATTGTACAGATGAGCAATTAGAGGTTGAAGTTGTCAGCTTGTCTAAGGTCTCCCTGATAGTGAGTGGCAGACCTGAGTCAAATTCACATCTTAAATGTCATTAAGCACAGCCTGTATTTGGAGAGGCTGAGTCCCAGAGAAGGAAACTGGCCCCAGCCCTCAGTGTGGGCAGATTCAAACCTGGGGAGAGGCAAGGGATGGGGCAGAAACTTGGAGGACATGTCAACCTGACTGGATTCTAGCTAGATGACTTGCTGTGTGTCTTTAGGCAAGTTTCTCAGCTCTCAAACCTCTGTTTTCTCATCTGTAAGATGGGGATAATATTAACCAACTGACTAGGTCATGAGGATTGAATCTGACGACTCTAGCTAACTGCCTGGTACAGCCAGGTGCCCACAAGATGGGCGGCCCTGCCAGACTTCTGAAATAGTTGTGCCTCCCACCACAAACTGTCTGCTATTGACTGAGAAGAGAAGCATGTTCTCTTCCAAACTCAGAGACCCCTATGTTCTGGAAGATCTTAGTAGCAGTGAGGAGTGCTACCTTCAAGCTGCTACTGGTCCAGGCCAAGGGTATATCTAGGTGGGTCCGTCTCTCACCCAGAGTGTGTGCTGAGGCACATTGCAGCCCATATTTTGAGGGGTTTTTCCTGCTATTCATTTTGTGTTGCCGCCAAAGAAAACTAAACTACAGCTCCTGGCTGTCGGGGAAGAGCTGTGCTTCTGCCAGGGCTAGTGTGCCTGGCACCAGCTCAGGCATGTACCAGAGCTGAATGCTGTTTGCAGGCAAATGTACACACAAAAAGATTCCAGCACACGCGTGCACCAGCCAACACAGAGTTGCCACGGCACACAACACCGGGCCACGCACGTGCCTGCTGACTCGGCTGTCATCTCCCCACTGTCTTCCATGATCAGAAGACTCTCTCAGCCTCTGTCTGTCTCCGTGTCTGTCTGTCTGTGGATCAGTGTGTTTTGAGTCTGACTGTCTTCCCGGTTGGTTTCCTTTTCTCTTGCTCTGTCCCTCTCTCCTTGTGTTTCTACCCATCTCCCTATCTCTGCCACTCTCTGTCTCTGTTTTTCTTTCTTTCTCCCCTCCTTTGTAACACTCCCTAGGTCCGACATTGCCTCTTTCTCCATTTCTGATTCTCTCTGTTTTTCTGACTCTCTCTCTCTCTCTCTCTTTCTCTAACTCTTCTGTCTCTGTCCTTCCCTGTCTCCTTTTTCTATGACACTCTCCTAGAAACGCATCAAATACTGAAGTGGCCGGATTTCAAGTGACAAACAGCACTACACCCAGAATCCGCCCCCCCTCCCCAACACGGCTGCCTTCCTCCTCCACATCCCTGTCACGAAGAGAAGCCTATTGTGTCGGGCCCAGGGAGTTCGAGTTGAAGGGCCTGGGGGTCTGCGCTCTGACTGCTCTCAGCCACTTCCCCATTGGCTCCCAGCAGCCTGTGCTCAGCAAGGGCTGAGCGACAGGGGAGGCTCTCGTCCATAAAAGAGGGGAAGAGGCACCAGAACTGCCATTCGAAGGGGCTTTGGTGGTGTTCACAGCTGCCTATTTAGCACCTCCTCCCAAGCCGGAGTCAGGGAGGCCCCTGAGCCTTGGACCGGCCACCTGCCACCTCCGACCTGCTCAGCCAGAAGCTGCCCAGGGACAAAGCAGAGCACAGGTAATATCCAGAGGGGGCACTGGAATTCTATCTCTTGGTTTTATTTGCTTATTCCTGGTCCTCTGGACCTAGAGATGGTGGGAGGTCGGGCTGGGGATTTTAGGTTTGGGTCTGATTATCTAGCAAAGGAGCAAAGGTAGTTACAGTTAGGAGGCTAGTTCACAAAAGCCAGACCAGTGAGAGACTGCTGTTTGGAATCTCCCTTTCTGCACAGTCCTAGCTTAAACAGGTGGTGAGCTGTCTCCCAAGAGGACCACACTATGGCTTAGCTCCAGGGTCTCCTTCCCCTTGCAGTCTCCCACACAGCAGTTCCCATGCCATTCCCAGGATCTGGGGGGGGGGAATGGGACACCCTGGGTGGGAGAAGTGAGAGGTTTCACTAATCAGGGTGATTTTAAAGGTCAATGATTCTCATTGGACTTAGAGAACAAGGGCTTGGGGACATTAATGAGATCTAAGGCTCTGGCATTTATCACATAACATGTACATCAATGTACAGCCAGTTTCGGCCTTTTCATTCTTTTCGGATTGTGTTTAATTGCTGACAGCGTGCTGGTTTGAGTGGCTTCTTTCGATGGAATTTGATACAGGATGAAGTTTGGGGGTGTTTCGTTGGAAGGGAATGGGAAAAGGGAGTGACAACAAGCCAGGAGGCCCAGGCTTAGCAGGCGTTTGCTTGTCAATTTTACTTGGAAAGGACTTGTTGCTCCCCTATTAATTACAGCCAGAGGAGTCCAAGGCCAGGAGGAAGCTCAAAGGGAAAGCCATTTGCTCGCTGGTCCAGAGATCCATATTCAGAAAAGTACCGGGTCTCAAAGTTTGATTCTAGCAAAAAGCTGATGAGCTTCGGGAAAAAAAGAAAAAAAGAAAAAAAAGAAAAAAAGAAAGAAAAAAAAGCCTGCTGACTACTCCAAGGTTGAAGAGTAAATTCTGCAACTGCTTACTTTTTTCTGGGGATCCAAGAATCCCTTCAAGCTCTACAAACATTACTTAATTAAGTCTCCAGGCTTCCCAGGGGAAACAAGCTCTTTCGATTATTGGATCTGATTTCAGTTCCCCTCCCACAGACTGAAAGTCTTCATTATCATCTTTCTTCCAAGGGTTGCTGAAATACACAAGGCTTGCCTTTCTAATTTGACAGGCATCCCAGTCGAGATCCATTGCAAAGCACTGCAGAGTGTCCATCCTCTTCTGTTCTTTCTCACCCCAGGCCTCACTCCCACCCTGCTGTGGTACCTTCCTTCTCTTTTCCCTTCCTCTCCTCCCCCCAGTCCCACCACACCTTGCCTTTGTTCTATTTTTGCAGGTCATTTATCTCCAGGCTTTGAGATCTGCGTGGGGGGAGCTGTTGCAGCAGCCTAAGCCGGTGAGTTATGCTGCCTGGGGGTGGTTTGCGTTCACTGACGGGATCTCAAGCCCACTGCTTTGCCCCAGCTGTGATAGGTGGCAGGCAAATCCTATGTCTCTGTTGGCAGCTGGGAGGGGGATGTCACACTGGTTCCTGAGGCTCTGTGGCAGAAAGCAGCACATTTTAAGGGAGCAGGCAAAGGGATTGGCTCTGGGGCTATTTGAGAAATTTGCCATCTTAAAACACGTGGAAGGAGTTAAGGTTTCTTGAAGTAACTCCTGGGAGCCAGGAATTTTCCATCTGTCATCTACACGTGTGTCTCACAACACCTGAAACAGTGCTGGGCTGAAATCCCAGATCCTACCACTCACTTACTGTGTGACTTTGGAACAGTAGCAGTCCCTCCCTGAGTCTCACTTTCCTTACCTGTATGATGAGAATAATAATAATATTCACCTCCTAAGGTTATTGCAAGCCTCCACGGGATACAGCAATACGCCTGGCATTCAGTAGGTGCTCAATAAATACTGGTATGACTGCTCAGATTTTCACTGTTACAAAGTGGTGAGGTTGGACCTTTCTCTCTATCAATTATCATATCGCTGATCATCCCACTCCATCATGCTGTGTGCTATGTCCAGGAAATATGATCTAACGTCTAAAATTGTCATCTGTGGGGCTGGTGCTCCTTTCCCCTCCCCATCCCAACAGAAGACTTTTTATTTCATCTGCTGCATCAGGATCATGAAGTCTCTTTTTGATCGATACTCCCTCACTCCCCCTCCCACTACCCACCTCCTTGGGTCATTCCTGCACAATTGTTGTATTTATTAGGTCTCTTCCATCATGGTAAGAGAGATCAATAGTTACTGGTTCGATTTCAATGCATGCCTGAGAAAGTGTGGTTACACAGCTGATTTCTCTCACCGTATTCACTCATCTCAGCCCGCGATTGTTGGCTAATCTTGCTGGGTCCGACAAAGTGATAAACCTGTTTCACTGAGACAGAGCTGGTCACTGTGGTAGGCAGTAAACATCGGCTGGAGACACCCAGGTAAGCCCAGGATCAGACGCTCGATATGGAGTGAGGTCTGTTAATGCTTTGAAGCGCAGCCTCATCAGTCCCTCCCAGGCTGGATCCAAACTGATGCTTCTGGCAGGAGGACAATGGCCCAGGTCCATGAGGCACATGGCTTGGCTCAGGGGGCTCCTCCTGGAGTCCATCCAGGTCATCCCACTGGCCAGAGCGGTTGGCCACAAGCTGCAGACATATGCACCGAGGCAATCTGTTGATGCATTGGCTTGAACTGCCATTTGGTCCCTGTCCTATTCCTGGACAATTTGATTTAACTTGACAACGGTTTACTGAGCAGTTATTATGTGGCAGGGTCTCTTGCCCACTGGTCCCTAGGAACAAAGGGCAGACTCAGAGAGCAGCAGGAGGGAGAGAATTGGTGTTTGTGATTCACACAATAGGTCAGCATCCTGAATCAAAATCTTCTTTCCCTCCCCACTTCTCTCTCTTATTTTGTTCACTTCCCTTCTCTCTTTTCCCTCTTCTTCCCCTCCTCCTCATCCCCTCCCCTTCTATTCCTATTTGTCCTCTCCTCATCTGTATGTCTCATCTTGTGTTTTTTTCCCACATGGTCCTCCACCTCTCTGCTTTTTCCTGGTATCTTGGTCTCTTTTTCTGTGTGTGCAGGTCTCACCTCTGCCTTCTTTTGGACCCATGTCTTTTTCTCTGTGTCTCTGTTTCTAACTCTTTTTATGTCTCTCTCTCTCTCTGTGTCTCTTCATCTCCATATCTCTCTAGCTCATCCTCTTTTTGCCTTTCTCCCCATCCCTTAATTGCACCAGAAAACAAAAAGGGTGGCGGTTCCATGCAAGCCTTGCTCTTGAAAAACATTCTTTTAAATATGCAGTGAGTGATCCCACCAGGACCATCGCCTGCAAGGCCGTCTTTCCCTCTGGTCTCCGCACAGCAAATGCAGCTGACCACCAATGGGACCCTCGTCCAATTCTGTGCTTTGATCTTTGCCAGGCTAAAGGGTGGGTTTACTTTCTGTTCAGAACCCAAGCTTCCTTCTCATTGATCATTCATCTTCTGTTATGACGCTAACACCTAACAAGGGGCACCACTGTTTCAAGTTCAGGGGCTCCCTTTGCCAACCTCCTGGAGACCCACAAGGGTGAACTTTATACTTTTGAGTGTGGGGTAAAAGTTCCTGAAATGGTTTCAACATCAGGAGTGGGAGAGTTTGGGAGGTTATCTGAAAGACGGTTGAGACATATTTAGGCCTCGGGATGGTTTGTGGCATGGAGTCAGCAGACTGACTTTGAAGTCTTACTCTGCTGTTTCCTTGCTTCTTGGTCTTGGCCCAGTCTTTTAGATTCTCTGAGCCTCTGTTTTCCCCATCTGGAAATGGAACTCGTAGTTCCCAACCCACTGGATTCTCTTCAAGAGAAGAGAGAAATAATTGAGATAAAGTGGATAGCGAAGAGCTTGTCTCTTCTCAGAGTTACACCCTAAATGGGGAATGCGATGGACTCAGAGTCCCAGCTCTGTCATGCTCTGTGGCCGCGGAGAGGTACTTTATCACTTGGTCCTCACCTTCCCATCCGGATCCCAAGCCTGTAATATGAGCCCCTGCCCCGTAGCGTCCACAGGAGGCAGCTGGAGTGCGCGGTGCTTGGTGCAGAGCAGCGTCTCAGTCCTTGCTGGCTGTTAGGATGGTTGTCATTGCAGGGTCATTGAAACAATGCCATCTCTTTAGTGGGAGTCATGGTTCGGGTGTGGGAGGCTGGAGTTCTGTTTCCATTTCCCTCCTGACTCATGATGTGACCTTAAACAAGTGACTTCATTTCTACCTTTTCCCATTTCCTCTTTCATCAAATAGGGATAATCATATGCGCTAAAGTGCTCACAGAGATAATTGCGATGTTAAATCAAGTCATTATTATTCCATGCTGGCTTTTTAAATAAAAATGCTTGCGGCTCCTCTGAGCCCTCAGCTGACTACAATATAGAAATATCATCGAGGAGCCAAGAGGTCAAAAAGTTCATTCCCTTTCAAGGAACTTTGGGCCCTGGGTGAAGAGAGCGTCTACTTTGTGCTGGCCCTTTAAGCGGTGCTGTCTCAGTGCAGGAAGATGATATACCCCATTTACAGATGAGAAGACTGAGGCTTGTGAGGCTTGTGGAGGAGGTGGTACCAAATGACCGCAGAGCCCATGCCTTTCCCTCTCAAGGGAAAGGAAAATCCCATGGCAAGCCTCCCTAGATCCTCTCAGTATTTGCCGGGAGAGCGCCCAGGCAACTAGAAAGGGCTCAAGGCTGAAGAACAGGGCCAGTTGCCTCCTGCCTTTTCCATCGGGAAACCTACCTGACCTCCTGGTGAGAGATCCATCCACTAGCAAGACATAAAAAATGTTTTATTATTTGAGAATATGTTCACATGCCTGAGGACTCAAGAAAGTTAGCTTAAAACTATTAGAATCATAAAATGTTTATAAAACCAGTGAAAGTACGGTCAGCAAACCTTGTCTGTAAAGGACCAGAGAGTAAATATTTTGGGCTTTCTGGGCCCCACAGTCTCTGTTTCAACAATTAACACGGCTTTTGCAGCATGAAAACAACCACAGACATAGATGCAAACAAAGGGGCATGGGTGTTGCATTAGCCAAGGTTCTCCAGGGAGGCAGAACCAACAAGGTGTGCCTATCCACAGAAAGAGATTTACGGAAGGAATTGGCTGATGCAATTAGGGAGGCTGGTGAGTCTGAAACAACCCCTCCTGTTAGGGGAGAATCACCCCACTGCCCCAACAGCCCCTCTTTCCCCTACTGGGCTGTTACAAAGCACCCGAGGTAGCGGCTGAGATAAAGCTTCACAAACTGCCAAGGGCAAAGGACTTTGCTTTGTGCGGCCTCCGGGTCCTCGGCCAAGTCTGTGAAAGAACACCACGCAGGCCCTCCATCAGGGTGAGACGCTGACATCACGCCTCCCGCTCACCGAGGGGGCCTGCTTCCCACTTCTCATCCGGATGATCGACCAAGTTCCTTTCCTCCTTGGCCCATCCCTAAGCGGACATGATAGGCAGGCAGGGCTCTCTCTCATGTATGACTTCCCAGCCCCATTCCTTGGCAAATCCCCATCAGAAAGGTCGAAATGCTTCCCCCGGGGCCCATCTGACATTGTTCAGTAAAGTATTTATCCTATAAAAGGAAGGAAATAGGATCACCTGTGAAATTGTGAGGGCGAATGTGTCTCTACTAGGGTCGCCTTTAAACCCAGAGGGATCTGGACAGGAGCCCAACTCCCCCATTCATGAGTCCAGGGGAACTTGGACGAGCAAGTTCCCCTTTCTCGGCCTCAGTCTGCCCCTCTGTAAAATGGGTATTAAAAAACCATGCACCTCTGGGGTTGCTGTGAGGATTGGAGCTAGTATGTACAAAGCCATAATGCACAACCTGGCTCCCAGTAGGCTCCTGAGAATTGGTGACTGTTGCTGGGTTGACAGGATCGTGGATGAAGGGCACTCAACCCAGACCAACACCCAGCAGGCCCTCCGTCCACGGCAGTGAGTCATGCAGCAGCATTTTTCATTTCTGCAATGTGCCAAGCTCTTTATGATCTCTCCTTTTTGCCCTCTTCTTTTCCTATCTCCTACAGCTCCAATAAGACTAGACTGGAGCCTTCATACTCCACTCTCCAAAGCACCTACTATGTGCCAGGTACTTCAAGCACATGCCAGGTGCTTCACATGTGATCATTTATTTAATTCCTATGCCCATGCTCTGAAGCATTATTATTAGCCCCATTTTGTAGCTGAGAAAACTGAGGCACAGTAAAGCTAAGTCATTTTCCTAAAGTGGTGGTAAGTGGTGGGCTGAGACCTGAGCCCACGTTACTGACCATTTGCTGATCCTGCTTCGGGGTCAGGAAAGCATTTGCGGTCCCACCTGTCCTTTCTCACCAGCTGTGTCCTCGCCACCCCATGCTGCTTCTCCAAGTTAGAGAGGGTAATTCAGGGGCTGCAGACTCACACGTCTGTCAGGTACTCGGCAGTGAGGGAAGCCCCGGGTGGTTCTGCGGGTGGTGATGGGCAGCATGGCTCTTCCTCTGTGACTGTTGCCATATTGAAATACAGGCTCAATGTCCCCAGGCCTTTTGTTTTTTCAAGACAAATTGAAAATTGAGATTTTTTTTTTTAAATGTAAAATTTCCTAATTTTAAAATATTGCCTGTTTATTTTCATAACTAATTGGTGTGCAGCTCCTGCTCATTCTAGCCCTATATGAAGTACTGGGACACCATTCATTCATTCATTGATTCATTCATCCATCACTCAAACTTCCTTAGTCTGCCAGTCACATTTAGATCAAATGCAAACTCTCCCTTGGCCTGTGAGAGCCGGCATTATCCGTCCTCTGCCCACCTCTTTGCTTTTCAACCCCAGTCTCTCCCCTTACGTCCCTTCATCCACCCTGGCCTCTTTGTCATCCTCAAGCACAACACACTCGCACCTCAGCGACCCCCTCCCCCCACCATGTGCCCATAAGGGACTCAGACAGGTAAGTGGTCATTTCGTGATGGAGCCAGCATAGGAGGCTGTGGGATCTCAAAGGAGGGAACTAATCCAGACACACTTCCTGGAAGAGGCAACTGAGGCTAAGTTTTGAATAATGAATAAGAATTAGCCAGGTCAAAGCGTGATGGGAGTGGATGAGTGGCGTGACAGAGATGTTCCTGGCAGAGGAAACCCTGTGTGCAAAGGCTTGGAGGGCGGGGTGCATGGAGCATTTGTTTTGAAATTGCAGGTGGTTTGGTCAAGCCCAGGACGGGCAGAACTCACATCCAGTCTGTCTGGGTGCTGTGTACTTGTGTGTACTTGCTGGGATACCTTGGACAGACTATGTGATCTTTCTGTGTCTCCATTTTCTCATCCATGAATGGGGAGAATGTGAGTCCCAGCCTTATGGAGTTGTCATAAGGACCCCCTTCCAATAAGACACATACAGTTCTGAGCACAGGGGCAGGCACGCAGGGAGCACTAGCAAATGTCAGCTGTCGGTATTAGGAGAGCCTGGGGGTGCTGGTGACAGGGACAAGCTTCCTCTGGAAGCCAGAGGACACAGGGCAGAGGTGCAGTCAGATCTGCATTTCAGAAGGGTCCTCCAGCTGCTACGTGGAAAGTGTCTACGAGGGAAAGATTGGAGGCTACTCCAGAACCAGGTGGAGGTTGAGATGGACCCTGGAGGGAGAAGTTGGAGGCTGGAGATGAGGGGACTGAAGGGGCCTGGGCAGTATACAGCGGTTACGAAGGTAACTCTGGAGCCAGACAGCCTGGTACAAATCCCAACTTTGCCACTTACTCACTGTAGAATCTTGGCAGGCTCTAGAATTTTAACTCAGTTTCCTCATCTGTAAAGTGGGCATGACAATAGCACCGATGCTGTAGAGTTTCTGTGACTATGTGTGAATTAATCCATGAGAATTGCTCAGAACATCGTGGGTACTTAATTACCATCAGATCAACCAGAATTATCAATAAATATAAAGTTAATGGATGAAAGACAAGGATGCCAACACTATTTTTGCCTGAGACAAAGAGATCTTAAAGTGAGTCCCCTACCTTAGCAGCTTAGCTGTGTGGGAAGCCTTCAGCCAGGAGTTAGATGTTGTGGTAGGCACCCCCTCCCCAGTAGGTTAATTCACTGCTGATCTTCTAACAGGCCAGGCCGCCATCGCTGATATCAGAGAAAACATGAGCTGCCTGCTCTATACGGCTCACTGGTGGGGAAACGTAATCCAGTCCGCAGCTGATAGGGCGTGAGAGAAACTCAAGGGGAAAAGACACAGGATGGACACAAGTCTGCTTCCCTGACTTTTCCACTGAGCCTCCCTGGTTCAGGGGAGCAGACCTTGCCAGCCTCAAGCAAGGCACATGGAGCTGAGCTTGTGTCTTGAATTGTTGTGTGACCTCAGGAGATTTACTAAGCCTCTCTGAGCACCAGTTTTCTTGTCTATAAAGTGGGGGCTTTGTATATAAAGTCCCTTGGATCTCACGGAGGGCGCAGCTGTTAATGAATTGAAATTGCTCTAGAAATTGTAGTCATTAAGTGTAGGGGGTCAAACAGAACAGGCCTTGCACCTCAGCCTCACTATCGAGGTAGGACATGGGCAATTCACCAGACCAGAAGTGGCCACTTGCCTGAAGGAATAAATGAGGTGATAGATTGAAAAACTTAGCGCAGTAGGGGTTTGAGAAATGGTGACTGGGATCACTATTAAGTATGCTCCGGTGGGAGAGCCTACTGCATGCTTTAACGCAGAGACCCTGCTTTGGCTACAGCGTGGGGTTCTGGGGCCCGGGGGTGAAAGCTTTGAAACACCCTGAACACCTGAGCAAACAAGGTGGTTTGCAGGGATGGGGAAGTTGGAGGAAAAGAGGACAGCCATTTCTGAGAGTAGACTGTTGGTGTCGGGTTACAAAGACCATGCTGGGCCAAGTGTGAAGCCCCTGACCAGGGTGGGGTGGGTGTCTTAGGGGAACTAGGCACTTCCAGTTGGAAGAACTGTACTGTGCCCTCATAAATCAAATATAAAGGCCCTGAATCTTGATATCTGATTTATAAAGGGCTGACTATGAAACAGACAACCTTTTTTTTTTTTTTTTTTTTTTTGAGACAGAGTCTCACTGTGTTGCCCAGTCTGGGGTGCAGTGGCACGATCTCTGCTCACTGCAACCTCTACCTCCTGGGTTCAAGTGATTCTTCTGCCTCAGTCTCCTGAGTAGATGGGGCTACAGGTGCGTGTCACTCTTCCCAGCTAATTTTTGTATTTTTTTTTTTTTTTTTTTTGAGACGGAGTCTCGCTCTGTCACCCAGGCTGGAGTGCTGTGGCCGGATCTCAGCTCACTGCAAGCTCCGCCTCCCGGGTTCCCGCCATTCTCCTGCCTCAGCCTCCCGAGTAGCCGGGACTACAGGCGCCCGCCACCTCGCCTGGCTAGTTTTTTTTGTATTTTTTAGTAGAGACGGGGTTTCACCGTGTTAGCCAGGATGGTCTCGATCTCCTGACCTCGTGATCCGCCCGTCTCGGCCTCCCAAAGTGCTGGGATTACAGGCTTGAGCCACCGCGCCCGGCCAAATTTTTGTATTTTTAAAGGAGATGGGGTTTCACTATGTTGGCCAGGCTGGTCTGGAACTCCTGACCTCAAGTGATCTGCCTGCCTCAGCCTCCCAAAGTGCTGGGTTTATAGGTGTGAGCCACCATGTCTAGCAAAACAGATAACTTTTAACAGAGTATTTATGAAGCATTAATTCATCTGCCAGGAGTTTACTGAGGACCTGTGATGTGCTGACCAGGGTTTTAGGAGCTGGTATACAGCAGAGAATAAGACAGGGTCTGTGCCCTCAAGGAGCTAACATTCTATTGGGGTGATGATAACCACAACGTACACACCACCACCAACAACCAAACATCAAATAGGTAGGAGACTATGAGCTGGGAGTGTTCTGATGCAAACAAAGGCTGATGTAAGAGAGAGACCAAAGAAGCCTCATTAGACACATAGTGATCAGTAAATGCCTCTCTGCCAGTATGACAACTAATTTAATGACAAAGAAGGAGCTAGTGATGTAGAAGTCTGAGGTCAAAATACTGCAGCAGAAGAACAGAAAGTGCAAAGCCCTGAGGTAGGAGCAAGCTTGGCATATTTGAGGAACAGAGTGACCACTTCAGAGAAAAAGACAAGACATGGAACCAAAACCTGAAGACTCACATGGACGATTTTCATGGAAGAGGCACACACTGCTGGGAGAATAGAAAGGAGGAACATCTCATCTAGCCTAGGCAATCAGGGAGAGCTGCCTGGAGGAAGTAATATCTAATCCAGGACCTAAATGACAGGTAACAGAAGAGGAGATGAAGAGTTCTCCAGGCAGAGGGAACAGCATGTGCAAAGGCCTGGGGGTGGGTCAGAGCCTGATGCATTCATTAAGGGGATTGCAAGAAGCTGATGTGGTTGAAGCCCAGAGCTGAAGTGTGGGACTGCAGGAATGGGACTGAGGGTACCCTGACATTTAGGCAGAAGGGCCAGGCCTGACCCCACCCAATGGGTCTGTTCACAGAATTGATATTGCCAGGAAGAGCATTTCAGAATGGGAAGGAGGAATCAAAGAAGGAACTGGAGGCAGGCGGGGAGGCCAGCAGGGAGAGGGAGTGAAGGTGGAGCCGTGGCTGAGATCAGTGACAGTACTAGAGTGGGAGAGAAAAATTCTGGAGCTCTCACAAAGCCGAAAGGACTGATGTGGGACAGCCTGGGACACAGGGACAAAGACCTCGGAGAACTCAGAAAAGCATTTAACTAAGTATCTTCTGGCTTGGCAGGTGGCCAAAGTGGGTTTTGAAGTCTGAAAGACCCAGATCAAGTCGTGGCTTGTCCACTTCCTAGCTGTGTGCAACCACTTCCCTGCTCTGAGCCTCAACTTCCCCATCTGTTGAATGAAACTGGCACACAGCCCACATTGAAGAAGTATTGTGCAGATTGGAAGTGAATGTACAGGAAAGCTCTGGGTATACAGTAGGCGCTCATTCCCTTCCTTGACCCTTGGCTTTGGGCCTCCACTTTACCTCCTTGGGCCTGTTTTCTTGACTGTAGAATGGGAATCAGAATGCTTTGCAGTGCTGTGGGCAGGAGTTAAAGAGATGAATTTGTGGGCTCAGAACACAACCTGCAGAGGGGTGATCACAGATTTCATTATCTTCTCTTTCTTCCTCCCCAGCAGGAATTGCTGAGACAGGATGACCTGGCAGGGGCTGGTGCTGGCTGCCTGCCTCCTCGTGTTCCCCTCTGCCACAGCAGACTGCCTGTCGCGGTGCTCCTTGTGTGCGGTAAAGACCCAGGATGGGCCCAAACCCATCAACCCCCTGGTAGGTTTCAGGCAAGGTTCTTCAATGCCCAGGTCCTGGGGCCTGGGTGAGGGAGCCCAGAGAGGGGAGGTTGCAGGCCTTGGCAGCTGTGTGCTGTCCTGTAGATCCATCCCACCTGTGCAGGGTGGCGGGTGTCCTGCCCTGTAGATGGCCTGGACACCAGGGGCTGCTGTTTTCCATCTCCTATCCCCACTCCAGACCTCACCACCATGGGTTCACTCAGGCCACAACAAGAGACTCAAGTGTCCAGGGAGAGTGATGCCTGGCAACAGGGAGTGTCATTGCTGAGGTGGTGCTGACTTTGGCAGTCAGCAGCCCTAGATTGACTTTTTAGGGCTTCTTATTCTCGGACTGATGAGCACCTCCAAATCTAGACAGTTCCATGAGAGGAGCTGTCTCCACCACCCCTAAATGCAAAGATCTGGCTGACAGAATCAAAGCTTTGACCCCTCTCCTGGGCCTTAGCACCTCTTGGCCCCACCTTGTTGGCTTTGCTTTGAGTTAAGCTCCCCCACGTGTCTCTCCCATGACAGCAGAAAGGCTGGAATAGAGGTACCAAGGGAATGGGGACAGAACACAGACTTTGATTCTGCCCCTTTCTAGCTCCATGACCTCGGAACCCCCTCTCTAAGCCTAGGTTTCTTCATCTGCAAAATGGAGGTGATTCCATGAGATAGTGAAAGAAGTTATTTATTTATTTACTTTTTCTGAGACAGGGTCTCACTCAGTAGCTCACACTTGAGTGCAGTGGCGCAATGTCGGCTCACTGAAACCTCTGCCTCCCGAATTCAAATGATTCTCCTGCCTCAGCCTCCCGAGTAGCTGGGACTATGGGCACCCACCACCACACCTGGCTAATTTTTGTATTGTTAGTAGAGACAGGGGTTCACCATGTTGGCCAGGCTGGTCTTAGACTCTTGACCTCAAGTGATTTGCCCACCTCGGCCTCCCAAAGTGCTGGGATTACAGGCGTGGGCTATCACACCTGGCCAGAAGTTATTTATTTTGGTTTGTTTGAGACAGAGTCTTGCTCTGTTGCCCAGGCTAGAGTGCAGTGGCACTATCACAGCTCACTGCAACCTCCGCCTCCTGGGTTCAAGTGATTCTTGTACATCAGCCTCCCGAGCAGCTGAGACTGCAGGTGCACACCACCACACCCAGCTAATTTTTGTATTTTTAGTAGAGATGGGGTTTTGCCATGTCCACCAGGCTGGTCTCAAACTCCTGGTCTCAAGTGATCCGCCCGCCTTGGTCTCCCAAAGTGCTGGGATTACAGGTGTGAGCCACTGCACCTGGCAAAATAAGTTATTTAATACATAATTCTAGTCACTGAGAGATGCACACAATGGGCCATGCCCAATCTCAAAGAGCACCATGTTTAAGCATGATGACTCATGGCATTGGATGGCCTGGGTTCAAGTTTCAGTATTCTTTGCTATTGTCATCGTCATTATGATTGAATGCTCCCAATGGCCCTATGACGTGATACCATTGCCCCCCACCCCAAGCCTGATAAACCCTTCTGTGTCCTCTTGTGTATTCTCTGCCATTCTGCACTTCTCTGTCCTACTTTACCAAGAGTTAGCAGCGTGCTTCACACCTGCAGAAGCCTGGGAGAGAATTTGTATTTTTAATGGAGGTGGGGTTTCCTGTCTGGGAGTCAGACGTGGAAGGGGAAGGGTGAGCACACAGAACACTCCGGGAAGATCTTACTTCCAATTCTGGCAATTGCCACCCACAGCCATGTGTCCTGGGTCTAAAGCCATTTCACCTCTCCAAGTCTGTCTTCTCTTTCTCACAGGCACAAAGTCCCCTACCTTTATGCACCACCAGGAGTATGAACATGGGTAGCCCATGGCTTAGCAGTGGTGCTTATTTTTATTTTGTCAGACACTGGACAGGGGAGCCTAGGGCAGAGCAGTGCATGTGTTTTAATCATTTGCCACTGTGATCTTTTTGGGTCTTTTACAGATTTGCTCCCTGCAATGCCAGGCTGCCCTGCTGCCCTCTGATGAATGGGAGAGATGCCAGAACTTTCTGTCTTTTTTCACCCCCTCCACCCTTGGGCTCAATGACAAGGGGGACTTGGGGAGCAAGTCGGTTGGGGAAGGGCCCTACAGTGAGCTGGCCAAGCTCTCTGGGTCCTTCCTGAAGGAGCTGGAGAAAAGCAAGTTTCTCCCAAGTATCTCAACAGAGAACACTCTGAGCAAGACCTTGGAGGAGAAGCTCAGGGGTCTCTCTGGTGGGTTTGGGGAGGGAGCAGAGTCTGAGCTGATGAGGGATGCCCAGCTGAACAATGGTGCCATGGAGACTGGCACACTCGATTTCACTGAGGAGGACCCCAAGGAGCAGGTCAAACGCTATGGGGGCTTTTTGCGCAAATACCCCAAGAGGAGCTCAGAGGTGGCTGGGGAGGGGGATGGTGATAGCATGGGCCACGAGGACCTGTACAAACGCTATGGGGGCTTCTTGCGGCGCATTCGTCCCAAGCTCAAGTGGGACAACCAGAAGCGCTATGGCGGTTTTCTCCGGCGCCAGTTCAAGGTGGTGACTCGGTCTCAGGAAGATCCGAATGCTTACTCTGGAGAGCTTTTTGATGCATAAGCACCTCTCATCATGGAGTAGAGTCAGGAGCATCCCCTGACACCTTTTCAGGTTGGAGTGCACTCATTCATCCTCTTGTATGTGCCCCTTCCCCATGCTCAGCTCAGCACTGTGTACAAAATATCTAAGCCCAGCCTGCTCTCTCCTGCCTGGGAGTACGGGATTTCTCTGGGGTCTGTGATGGGGAAGGGTGGATGTCCCTTCCCCACAACAGGCTTAATGCTTGGCTCAGATGCCTAAACTCTAAAACTACCAGCAGCAGCAGCAGCAGCAGCAGCAGCAGCTTGTGATCTCAGTCCTTCCAACCTGTTCTCGTGACTCCTCAATTCCAGGGAACCAGAGCGACCTGTTCTTTGTACCTGTAGGTCTAGGATCTCCAAACTTAACCAATCACATGCCCCTCTCAGAAGAAATATGAGCATGCTCCCTCATGCAGATAGTATACGCATCATAAACAAAGAGTAGAGCTTTAACATAAGATAAATAATCATACACAGAAATCCTGACATTATATTCCCAAATCTCAAAAGATCTCCTGTGCACCCCACTTTGGGGACTATGCTTTAGGTACATTGCCTTATATTGGATCAGGAACCCTTACAGCAGAGGGTCCAGTCTTCTAGTGGGTTTAATGTTTAGTTAGTGTACTCTGAGTCTTCATTGTTCAGAAAAGAACCTCTTGAAGAACTGACTTCCTGAACTCCCAGTCATGTTGGTACTCCTTACAGAAGCGAGTGAAAACCCCTTTAGGAAATGATTGAGAGCAGCCTCTTGAATGCTTAAATGATCAAGGAGGGAGCAAGGCAAACCAATTTGTTCTGTGCAACAAACTCAAAATGTGGACCAGTTCCCTCAGCCCTCATTAAACTAATTAAACTGATCGGTATCATGCTTCTACTCCATGGTGAACTGAAGCAGAGTCAAGTTGATGAAGTTAAGCACGACCATGTTCTTGAGCAGCTGAATTGGCTGCCAAGAGTCCAAGCCATCTGGCCCAACATATGCACTGGGCATTGGGTAAGGGACTCCAGAAGCAGCAGCTAGAAAGAGAAAAAGGCTCTCTTCAGTCCCCATGATGCTTCTTTCCTCTTAATGTCTCAAAATAAAACCAGAAAGAGGAATAAAATGATTAAGTGCTTGAGGCCAAATGAGTTCCCTTGATTCAAATAACCCTGATTCATAGACAGAGACGTCCCGATGTCTTGGTTTCAATCAAAGCCCTCTCTCTCTGTCTCTCTCTCTTTTGCTCTCTCATTCCCAGGCACTCTTTTTTGGTTTGTGGGTCCAGGAGATGGGACTGGATAGGAGAGGAAACAGGCTTGAGTTTGGATAATTTGTGTAAGATGCTGCTGAACACATCTCGTCATGTGCAGTCCCCAGGTATCTGATGATGTTCTGAAATGGATAGATTGTTTCAGAGTTATTTTGTGTGCTTTAAAAAAATCCCATTTATGCAATTTACTTGGAATTTGCTTAGTCTTTAATAGGCCTGTGTAATTTCCTGCTCCTCCAGTACAATAAATAAAAGAAAGATGTTGATGACTTGGTGGGTGTGTGTATACATGCACGTGCACATGTGTGTGAGCCTCAGTCCTCAGAGAGAAAAAAAATTGCAGAAAAGAGTGCTGGAAATAAAGAAGAGTTACACACACACACACACACACACACACACACACACACACACACACACACATATCCAGGTTGGAAAACCAAGTGTGGGATAACAGAAAGAGCAAAAACTGTGGAGTGTCACAGCTTTAAATTGGAACATTGGATCTGTGCGACCTTGAGTAAGCCATTTGGTTTCTCTCAGCCTTAGTTCCTGCCTCCATAAAATAAAGACTAATAGTGCCAATTTTGTAGAGTCGCTGTGAGGATTAGATGAGCTCATATATGCAAAGATCCTGGTACACAGTAGGTGCTCAGTAAGTGAGTTTTCTTTCCTACGTTGTCTTAAGGGACAGTGACAAAGCTTGAGCCTTGAGCACCACAATGAGGAGAGTGGGGAGAGGTGCTGCAGAGGGAATCTGCATCCCACATAATTCCCATGGGCTGTTTTCTATGCTGGATGACCAGGACAGGAGATAGACACATGTTCCTAGACAAGGATGAGTGAATTAAGGATGGAGGATGCTCTAGCCCTTGGGTGGCATAATGTCCTTTACTAAAATGACATTTTACATTAAATGTTGTCAATGAGATGTCTTTAAATAGGATGAATGTGAGATTTAATGGCTACAGACCTCATGGGTTCCATTTGGACATTGGCTTTCTGAGTGACTTCATAGAAAATGCAGAGTGAGGAAGCTCTCATTCATTCTCTCATTCATTCAACAAACTCTTAATTAAAGGTCTACTGTGTTTGGCAGGCCTTTTGCTAGGTGGTGGAAGTACAGAAAAATGAAATGGACAAGATGTCTTCTGTTATGGAACTAACAGTCTAGTAGGGGAGACAAACACAGGGACAAAAATATAAGTCAAACATTTAAAATAATGGTAATTGTTGGGAAATAGTTGG
Source organism: Macaca fascicularis (assembly GCF_037993035.2). Taxonomy (NCBI): domain Eukaryota; kingdom Metazoa; phylum Chordata; class Mammalia; order Primates; family Cercopithecidae; genus Macaca; species Macaca fascicularis. The sequence goes on from NC_088384.1 coordinate 85,328,893, forward strand.
GATGTGGAGATAAAGGATAACAAGGGTAGAGGAGAAACCTCCCTAGGGTATTTAGGAAATCCTTCTCTGAGGACTGTGTCATTCTTCATATTCATAGGCTTATCAAGATGGAAGGAACCTAAGGCTTGGGTTCATCTTATCCATCCACCTACCCTGTGCCAAAATTGACACATTGATAGGAAACTTTAATCTGCTTGAATACTTTTGTTGATTTGTATTTCACAACATATTCCTATTCCTCAATGATTCAGTGTTGGAAAGTTCCATCTTCATGTTAGGTTGAAGTTCAGGTTTCTGTTATTTTTACCCACTGAGTCCCGATCCTGTTGTCACTAGCCTGGGAGATTCTCCAGGGAAGAACTGTCTGCCACTTGAAAACAAATGACTCCTAACTCTCTCAAATGGGTTAAACAAAGAGACTACAACAACAAAACCCAAGTAATTTGTTGGATCACATAAATTTAAAAATCCAGGGATATTTAGCTTCAGATAGAGTTTGATCAAGGGACTCAATAAGGACATCACGATCTCTGCATCCCTAGGCTCTCTTCTCTTCTGTGTTGGGTTCATTCTAAGGTTCTGTGTGCTTTTAAGATGACTGGCAGAAACTCTGGGTTATACCTGCATGCTATTTTTACTGCGATCTCAATCAAAGTTTCATGATATCTCATTGGCTTCAATTGGGTCATGTGTCCCATCCTGTGCTCATGCCAATCACTGTGGACAGATGGATGTGATGCTCTGTTTGGTCAGAACTGAATCATATGGACACTACTGGAGCCAGGAATGGATTCGACCCCACTCGAAATAGTGGGGAAGGAAGTGGGTTGTTCTCAAGAGGAAAATGGAGCATGGATCCCAGTAGGAGAGCAAACGAATGCTAGACCTCCTAGGGTATGGAGTCGGAATATGTTGTGGAATCCAAGTCAACAAAAGTGTTCAAGCAGATTAAAGTTTATTATCAATACATCAATTTTGACACAGCATAGGTGGATGCCAATGAGTAAGGCGAACTGGTGGGGGTTGGGGCCCACTGGAGAGTATATGCTGTGGCAAATGTGGCCCTAGAGTGGCAAAACCTTCTCTGATTTCCAAGAGATTGCAGAGATCTCAGTATGCATATGACATCTCTGTTTTTCAATCTCTAGGCAGGTAATTTTTTTAAAGTACTGAGTAAGACAACATGTTTAGGATAAGACACATCACCCTCTCACATTATTTTGTGAGTTCTTTCTAAATCTTTTTTTTATGAAAAATACTCTTTTTTCATTTTTAGTACTTTTCCCCTTATGCTACGGACTGCAGAACACTGTTGTTCTGGACTTTCTTTTCCGGACTGATTTCATTTGGTCAAGGAAGCACGTCTGCATAGGATGGAAAAAGCATGGTAGGAGCCACAGAGAACTGGGTTCAGATTCTGCTTCCCTGGGTGACTCTGAGCAAGCCCCTGAATGCCACTGTGCCTCAGTTTGCAGTCTGTCAAATGGAGAGAAAAATAGTGATTTCACTGGATTCAGTAATGTATTCAGTAATATGAAGTGCACTTGATACATAAGAGTTTATGACTCCTAACTATCTCAAATGGGTTTAACAAATAAACAACAACAATAAAATCCCAAGTAATTTGTTGGTTCACATAAATGAAAAACCGAGGCATATTTAGCTTCAGGTAGAGTTTGATCAAGGGACTCAGTAAGGACATCACAATCTCTGCATCCCTAGGCTCTCTTCTTCTCTGTGTTGGGTTCATTCTAAGGCTCCATATGCTTTTAAGATGACTGGCAGAAGCTTTGTTTATACCCGCAAGCTATTTTTGCATTGTTGCTCCCTCTTAAAGGTGTGTGCCTCTGATTGTGGTATTTCTGATGTCACCTGAGTGAGGCACACACCTGTTGAAGGGACAAAATTATGCTGGTGGTAAGAAAAGCGTGAAATTAAAATTTTTTAATAGAGCTGTAACATACGTGCTATAAAAGTGTACTTATCTTAAGTGTGGCACTCAAAGGAGTCTTGCATTTGCATACACCTGTGTGGTCACCACTCAGATCACACTATAGAACATTTCCAGCACCCAGAGGGCTCAAGGAGATCATTTTAATAGGCTGTTTGTGGGGGATGTGGAGCAAGCCAGAGTTAGAATTGGAATAAAAACATTGAGGGCCTTGTGGATTACTGGTTCTTTGTCCATGCTACAAAGGCCACTGTGCAGTGATCACAGAGCAGGCATTGGTTAAGGGATGCCAACATCCCGGTAACCTTAAAAGAGCACGTTACTAATAAGCACACGGTTTCCACGACAACGCCATACACCATCACTAGCGAGGAAAGTCTTGTCATAATGATCATGACAATCATTATGATCCCTCGGATTTGGATCCCCCCGCCCCCACCCCCAGCTCCAAGCCCTTCACACAAATGAGCCCGGCCATGGGGCTTGTCTGTTAATTAAAGGCCACAAAGTGAAAACAACAAAAATCCCCACGACAGTGTCAGGAACAATGGTTCCCTAATAGATGTCATCTCGGCATTCTTGATTCATGTGCTGGCTCCATGTCGCCTCCCATTAGCTATGCAGATTTATAACAAAGATTTATAATCACTCCTCTAATATGTAAATCTGCATCTATGTTGCATTCCCCCACGATTTGGCTCATCTCTGTCTAACTTACACCAAGCCCCATTATTCTTTATTCCCAGGGCTCCCCTCATCCTTCATCACCTTTGACAGGAAGTGTGCCTTCTGAAAATGTGCATCTGTCTCAGTCTTAAACCCCAGTTACACCTGGTGAGCCCCTACAGGCCTGTCCTCAGGTTTGGGAAATCAGAAAGTGTTTTCTGGTTATTGTAAGATCCATGCTCTGTCTGGACTTGAAGAAGGAGCACTGGAGTTAGAGTCTCACCTGGGAGTGTGAGGATAGTCCCAGCTCTGCTAACCAGTCACTGGAGGTGGGCTGTGGCCTCCCCCAAAGAGTTTTCTCTTTGGTAGAGAAAATGATGGTGAAATATGGTAAGATCTTTTGTCCTTTCAGGAGCTGACACACAACACCTGCTCTGTACCTGTCAGTCCGTCAACTAAGCAACAAGGCCTCAGTTGCCTCATCCCAAAATGGGGATGATGGTTTCTGCCCTGATGAACAGAAGGAGGTCATGTGAGAAGACACAGGGATAGTGTCTGGCCCAAAGTTGTTGCATAGTCAGTGTTCATGCCCTCCCCTCCCATATTCCTCCAATCTTTGATAAACATTTACTAAGCCGCTGTTGTGTGCCCTGCGCTGGGCTAGCGGCAGGAGATTCAGCAGTGATTAAGCAAAATCTGTACTTCCTGGGGCTCATTTTCTAACAGGGAGACCAGTTGCCTACAGATGAACCAGGGTCTCCAGCTTGCAGGCGCTTGCTTGTGCTGTGAAGGGAAATACAGCGTGAGGGATGCAAGTGACAGGGGCAGTGAGGCTATCACTCAGAGAGGGCACAAGGCTCTCTGGCAGGTGACATTTGACCAGAGATGTGCAGCAGGTAAGCCTGTGGGTGTCTGGGTGAGGGAGTGAGGGAAATAGCCTCCCAGGAACAGGGAACAGCAAATGCAAAGACCTCGAGAAGGATTTGTGGCTGTTTGTGTACAGAAGAGTCAGGAGCTACGGCAGCAAGTCAGAGCAGAGGGTGGGAAACAGGGTGCAGAAGTGGAAGAGATCAGATAGTGGAGGGCGTCCCGCACCTTGCACCGTCCCGCTTTACACTGTCACCCCGTGTGACTGTGGAGCTGCTTTTTTACTCTCAAAGTATCCTGGTTTGGATAATGTATAGTATTGATGCTTCACTTATGGGCCATGGATATTGACTTTTGACCTCTGGCGAGATGGGAGCCACTGGAGGATTTTCAGCACAGGAGGGGCCTGATCTGACCCAGATTTAAAGGGACTGTGCTGGTCGTTGTATAAAGAGCAGGCTGCAGGGAGCTCGAGGGAACGTTCTGCGTCCCTGTCTGCGAATGGCACTCTCCAAAGTGAACGTGAGAGACAGAGGTACCAGGAGTGACTTGGGAGCTTTTCTTTCTTGAGATCAAAGCCCCAGTCACAGTGTTCTCCCCTTAATATGCAGCCACAGGCATCAGGACTCTCAGACACTGCCAGTGGTAGTGGTGGATGGCATTTAAGACACTAGTCTGCAGAAGCCGGCCTGGAGCCCTCCTCTCCCCATTCCCGTCTCAGCCTTGAAAAATGTAGCCTCGTAGTTTGAGTTTTTGGGGAGAAAAATCTCTGAATTGGGGCTTGCTTTACATAAAATGCAGATCATTAGAAAGTGTATAAATCAAAGTTTGGCAAATCGAATTGTATTTTAATCCACTGGGGAATGTTGCTATTCAATGTCCTCACTGATTTTACAGATTGCGACAGTATCTCTTGTCCATTTAGGAACATCGGTAAAACCCAGAAAAGTATCAAGAAGGTTCCCATGAAATTGATCAACAGTCAGAAGTTCAGATAAGATCATTTACGGAGCCCCTGCCCAGGCCAAGGCACCGTGAGGATTAACGCATTAATGGGGATAAATTGGAGATGAGCACATGACCTCTGTGCTCAAGGAGTTTGCAGTTCAGCAGGAAGACCTTGCAGAGCAAATAACTATGGAAAATAAAAAGAGTTACTTTGGGAAGACTAAACAGCAAAGGTTGCTGCAGGTGTCAGGAGCGGAGACCTGGCCTGGCAAGGGTTGAGGATTCCTGAGGAGGTGACTGAGACCTGCGGAGGGGCAGGACAGAGCTGGGGTGAGTGGGGGTGAGCGCAGGGAGGACTTTGGTGGCTGGGCAGAGACACTGCAGGGAGCTTGATCACACAAGACCTCTAGGCCGTGGCCATGATATGTGGACTTTGTTTCAGGAACAAAAGAATGATGTGGAGAAGTTCAAGAGAAGTGGCATGGTCAGGTGTGTCGAATAAGAGTTTTCTAGAACAAGCTGAGGTATACATATTTATACATCAGTCTCCAACAAAGAAAACAAATATCGCCCTTGATCTCACCTCTCAGAGTTAGCTCTGATTAATATTTTAACATCTATTCTCCCAGGGTGGTTCCTCTGTGTGTCTCCGAACACTGGATGATATGCCTTTCTTGTTTAACATTATAAGGTCTTAAGCATTTTTATGCATTCATTGTAAGTGTCAATTATAAATCTGCATAATCATAATAGTTCACAAACTGGATATACCATAGTTTACTTCAGCATTTCCTAATGAACATGATGGTTTGCCTAGAATGTTCCGAGGTTTTGCCTTTCCTCCGGTGTCATTATTAATAGCACCTCATTCACTTTTGGAAGAGTTCTGGATGAAAAATTATATGGTCACCCTTCCTATGGGAAAAACATTTGAGTTGCTTTCATTGTTATTACTATTATTATTGCATCATAAATAACTCTGTGATAAATATATTTCAGCTTGAAAACCAAATAATCACGTCATTGCTCCAAAGACTCTTAGAATTCATGTCGTGTTTCTTAAACTTCAGACGTGCAATCTGCCACAGCCGACACTATCTTTTAACATTTTTCTTCAATTCGACTTACTTTTTTAAAACCATGAATGAGCTGATTTAAGAAGGAAGCTTAATGTTATTACCATGAATGGAAAACCAGTATCATATTCCATTAATAGAAGTGGCATAACAATGAATTCAAGCAACAATTCAAGGAACAATACCATGAGGAACCAGCTGTAAGCCGAAGTCTGGTAGGGACAGGACAAAAGGAAGCTTTGCAAGCATTAGAGGGGTGTTAAAGACTTACTAGTCTCAGAGCCTTTCTCTTTAGTAGAATTGGAAGGCTTTAAAGAGCATTGAAAGCTTCCTCCCTCTGGGGTCCCAGGTGGCAGGTCTGGACCCAACATCACCCGAGGGAGTTGTATGTGTTAACAGCTAAGGTAGCCTCAGATCAGGACAGCCTCTATGCAGCACAGTAATGAGCTTGGAATTTACTCCTGCATTTTAAGCGTGAGAGTGGCACAGTTTTACCCCCTTACCACGTAACAAACGCTGCCCAGGCTCCAAGCCCTGGGCTATCAACTGATGCATCAAGTCACTCTCTAGGAGATGAAACAGGAATAAGCAAAGAAAACCCCACTGTAAGTGTGTATGCATTAAGGGCTGTAAGAGCATTAAGGGCTGTAAGAGCTTTAATTTTTTTAAAAAATTAATAGGCCAGGCGCGGTGGTTCACGCCTGCAATCCCAGCACTTTGGGAGGCCGAGGTGGGCAGATCATTTGAAGTCAAGAGTTCGAAACCAGCCTGGCCAACAAGGCGAAACCCCATCTCTACTAAAAGTACAAAAATTTAGCCGGGCGTGGTGGCAGGCACCTGGAATCCCAGCTATTCAGGAGGTTTAGGCAGGAGAATTGCTTGAATCTGAGAGGCGGAGGTTGCAGTGAGCCAAGATCATGCCATTGCACTCCAGCCTAGGCGACAGGAGTGAGACTCTGTCTCTAAAAAATAAAATAAAAAATAAAATAAAATAAAATGAAACAAAACAAAGCAAAACAAAACAAAACAATAGACTTAATGTTTTTTTTTTTTTCTTCAAGAATGAATCACACTCTGTCACCCAATCTAGGTGCAGTGGCGCAATCTCGGCTCACTGCAACCTCCTCCTTCTGAGTTCAAGTGATTCTTCTACCTTAGCCTCCCAAGTGGTTGGGATTATAGGCGCAGGCCACCATGCTTGGCTAATTTTTGTATTTTTAGTAGAGATGGGGTTTCACCATGTTGGCCAGACTGGTCTCAAACTCCTGACTTCAGGTGATCCAACCGCCTCAGCCTCCCAAAGTGCTGGGATTACAGGCGTGAGCCACTACACCCGGCCCATTTTTTAGTTTTGTGTTTACAGAAAACTCGAATGAAAGTTCAGCCAATCCCCATACATCTCTTCACTTCCTCCCAACACCTGCAGTTTTCTTTGTTATTAACATCTTGCATTAGTGTGGAACATTTGTTACAATTGATGAGCCAATATTGATGCAGTTACTAGAGTTCACTCTTTGTACCGTATATTCTGTAAGTTTTGAGAAAAACCCGTAATGACATGGATATATCATTACAGTAACACACAGAATAATATTAAAATACTAGTCCCACTAATATATAATATATAAATATGTTTTATGTATAATATGTAATATAATATATAAATAAAAGTCCCAGTGTCCTAAAAACCCTCTGTGTTTTGCCTATTCATCCCTCCCTCTCAAACCCTTGGAAACCACTGATCTTTGTACTGTCATAGTTTTGCCTTTTCCACGACGTCTTATAGTTGGAGTCACACAGTATGTAGTATTTTCAGATTGGCTTCTTTCACTTAGCAATGTGCATTTAAGTTCCTCCATGTCTTTTTGTGGCTTGATAGCTCATTTCTTTTTAGCGCTGAATAATATTCTGTTGATGGATATTGCACAGTTCATCCATTCACCTACTGAAGGACATCTTGGTTGCTTCCAAGTTTTGGCAATTATGAAGAAAGCTGCTACAAACATTCATGTGTGGGTTTTTGTGTGGACATAAGTTTTCAGCTAAGAACTATTTATTAAAGTTATAATTTCATTATGTTGTTTTTATTACTTTTGATGGGGTTGGCTGCTCTTCTGATGATTTAGTTAGGGAAAACTTCTCTGGGGAGATGACATTTAAAATAAGACCTAGTCGGGCGTGGTGGCTCATGCCTGTAATCTCAACACTTTTGGAGGCCGATGTGGGCGGATCACGAGGTCAGGAGATCGAGACCATCCTGGCTAACATGGTGAAACCCCGTCTCTACTAAAAGTACAAAAAATTAGCCAGGCGTGGTGGTAGCAGGCTCCCAGCTACTTGGGAGGCTGAGGCAAGAGAGCCGTTTGAACCTGGGAGGCAGAGGTTGCAGCGAGCCGAGATCACGTCACTGCACTACAGCCTGGGTGACAGAGCAAGACTCTATCTCAAAATAAAATAAAATAATAAAATAAAATAAAATAAAATAAAATAAAATAAAATAAAATAAAGTAAGACCTGAAGAATGGGGAAGGAGTGGCCATGAAAGAGCTGAGGGGAAGACACCCCAGGCAGAGAGAAGAGCAAGAGCAAGGGCTCAGAGGTGGGAGCACTGCTGGCCTGCAGACCCTCAGAAGGTCAGTGAGGCTGGTGAGGACTGTAGGAGGTGAGAGGCGAGCAGGACCTAAGGCCACAGTGAGCATCTGCGATTTTGTTGCCAATGTTCAGGAAGCCATTCGGGGCCTTAGCAGGGAGTGAGGGGGCTGAGAACTGCAAGGTGTTTGTAGACAGAGTCTCAGAGACCTCCCAATAACCCTGCTAGGTTGGTAAACTGTCTCCATCTTGCAGATAAGAAAACAGAGGCTTGGGGCAGGAGAAGGCTCTCATTCTCTATCTAACTTGACTTAAGGGATGTTATAGCTCAGAGCTCAGAAAGGGAGAGATGCAGAAACCAAAAGGAAGCCTCTAAGTATCTATCCGAGTTCAGCCTGAGCAGACAGCAAGGGCAAGAAACAGCTTCAGAATTCAATTAAGCAATAAGGAGATTAGCAAAGGAAGCCAGCTTTGACCTCCTGGGCAGGAGGAGAGCAAGGTGGGGGTGTTGGGGGGGTGTTGGGGGGAGGTGGGGGGAACTCTGGTCTCAGATCAGACAGAAGAATTAGGTAATGGTATGGCCAGAATCTAATTGCCCACAAGATACCAACCTCTTTAGAGGAAATGGAGTCCCTTGTTGTCATAGCAACCAATTGAAAAAAAAAAAAAGGGCTCAGCACATCCATCAGCAGCAAGAGAGAATCACCCTGGCCACTGAGGTATCACATCAAAGCAAAAATCTCTGGTCCAGAGGTGCATGTGTGCATCAGGATTCCGTTCACCCAAGACCCAAAACCATCATGCCTTAAACAAGATCAAAGTTTCTTTCTCATGAAAAAGTCAGAGGTGGGCAGCACAGGGCTGGATTTTATTTAGCTTTCACTGCTTCAACAAACCACCTTGAAACTTAGTGGCTGAAAACAACAATTCACACTTCATATTTTGCACACTGGTGAACTTCCCCTGTGGGTTTCTCCTGGGCTGCCTCCTGAAACTGCAGGAAACTGGAAGGTGGCCTGGGCAGAAGGGTCCTACATGGGCTTACTCCAGTGCCGGCAGCTGATGTTCCTGGCTGGAGACTCTCATCTTCTGGGAGGCGAGGCTGGCTTTCTCACACGGGAGTGTCAGGCTCCAAAAGTCACCCAATGTCAATTTTGCCACACGGAGGTGGGAGTGCAGTGCTGGGTTGATTCAGGGACACATCCAGATTCAAGGGAGGGAAACAAACTTTGTCTCTTGATGGGAAGAGGGCAAAGTCACATTGCCAGGAAGCACTGGGATGGCAGGGATCTTCCCAAACAATCTCTCACAGGTTGAAGTGGATGTTCTGTTCATGAAGTTGTCAGAATCCCAGAATTCTTCTAACCCATCACACCACCCACCCTAAAGAGGGACCCTGGACCTCCAGGTCCAAGACAGTGACTGGAATCCAAGCATTCCACCTGTGTTAGGCTGTTCTTACATTGCTACAAAGAAATACCTGATACTGGGTAATTTATAAAGAAAGCAGTTTAATTGGCTTATGGTTCTGTGGGCCATACAGGAAGCATAGTGCTGGCATCTGCTTGGCTTCTAGGGAGGCCTCAGGAAGCTTACAACCATGGTGGAACGTGAAGGAGGAGCAGGCACATCACAGAGCAAAAGCAGGAGCAAGAGAGAGAAAGGGGTCGGGGGAGGTGCCACACACACTTTTCAATGACCAGATCTCATGTGAACTCAGTGAGAGCTCACTCACCACCAAGGGGATGGCCCAAACCACTCACAAGGGATCCACCCTTATGATCCAAACACCTCCCACCAGGCCACATCTCTAACATTGGAGATTACAACTCAACATGAAATGTGGACAGGGCAAAATCCAAACTGTATCAATGCCTGTGGTCCAGGTGGCAAGATGGAGGAACAAATAAAAAAGAGGAGGAAAGGACATACACGCCAGCTGTCTTTTCAGACAGTTTTCTGGAAGTTGCTACATAACATTTCTGCTTATCTCACTGGCCAGATCTGAGTCACATGGCCACACTTAGATGCAAAGAGGCTGGCAAATGCCATCTTTATCCTAGGTGGCCAACTGGCCCATTTAGAGTCTGAGGTTCTATTTCTAAGGAGGCAGGGGAGCATGGATATCGGGGATCCAGCAGTTTCTGCCACAATATGAAACCTTTGCCCCTGAGGTAGTACAATGTACTGAAAGATGTCACCCCAATTACCTTAAAATGGAAAACTTTTCCATCACTGGGCAGATATCTTTTAACCTCACAAAGATTTAGAAGTTAAACTCATATTATTGTGTAGTTGGTATTTAAAGTATTCATAACATTGAAGAGGGTTTTTTTGCATATTAGAGTATGAACAAATTAGCCTTGTGACTCCTATTTAAAATGTGTAATTGAGTTTAGACTTGTGATTCTTCTGTTCAGAAGCACACGAATCTTTTTATACTAAATTTATAAATGACTCCAGAATGTGTAAGAGATCTTGAGATTCACTATTGTATAAGTTTTTAAATTAGATTTTCCAAAGTGGTTTAAGTACTTTGGAAAGTTTTGCTTGTCAGGTCAGGCAATGAGAGTGTTTAAAAAAGGAAATTGAATATGTTAAATTAGTAAGTCCTGTGTAAAATGTTGAAGATAATTTAATTAAGCAAGTTTGCAATTGGGACGGATCGTTTAACCGAGTGAGTCGATTGACCATTAATCAAAAGCCCCTTGAAACTGACTGCATAGAAATCAAATAATAAGTTTTGTAAAGTGAATGACTAGGATTTTTTTTTAAAGCTACTATATTACATTGAATATTAAGTAACAAATACTTGCAAGAAACCTTTTCTGCAACCAAAAAAATCCCTTCCACACTGACATTCCCGAGATCACTCAGGAGCTAAGTTGGGGTTTAGGGGTAACCCCCAAAGTCCTTGCTTGTCTGCTAACTACATGGTAACTGCCAGTCTGGGTAGGGAACATTAAGGGTATGGAATCGGCAGGACAAGGCACCTGACTGGATTGGGAGACAGAAAGAGGAAAAGCATCGAGAATGAGCTTGGTGCAGTTTGGGCACAGGTGTGTATGCAGAGAGCACCAGCAGGCCTTGGGAACTCCTAAAGGATCCCCACCATATCATCTCATCAGCTCTCTCATCTCAACCTCCCAAAGTTACACATTGATCTTCACTGGAGATTTTCTTTTGGAGAAGGAGGTCCTAGCACACTCTCATGAAAGAGTTGGGGCTGACACTGAGGAACCCTGGGGAGCCCTGGAAGACAGAGTGTCTCTGAGAGCTACCTCCATGCTCTCTGCCTAAGGGACGGATCCTCAACGTAACCACAATCCGAAAACAATCATTGCTAACATTTGGGGTGGATGCTATGGGAGCCACACCCCGGCCCCTGATTCTGGCTGTCGTACCCCTCCCCACTCCAGATCTGGGGGTGCAAAAGACCAGTCGCTCACCTCGTGGTAGTGCAGTGCCCGCTCCAGAGCTCCCCTGGGAGCAGGCTGAAGCTAGTGCACAGCTGAGACCACTTTCTTGCTTGGCAACATGCTGCGGAATGCTCTGCTGGCTGCCAGGGAAACTGGTCTGAGGGTCAGGCTCCCTCCTTCACCCTCAACTTCCTTCCCTTCTTGGACAGCCACCTCTGCAGGCCCTCAGTGTTTGTGGAGTGAATAACTTGGGTTACACAAAGCCCTGGCACATAGTAGACCCTCAGTGCAGTCCCCTTTGACTTCCCAGAGGTCCAGAGTTTTCAGAGAGATCCCGGGACGTCTCAAGCAACATCTTGTTCCTCAATAGTGACCTTGCTCTAGCCTTCAGGGCTGCACCTGGACTTCAGGGAGTCCTCATGGGGCAGGAGATCCCTGGCCCCGCCTTCTGGGCCGGTGCGCGAAGATGCTGCATGCACAGGAGGTGGCGGCCGCGAGGCGGGTGGGCGGCAGCCGCATGTCTCTGATCTGGGAGCGCCCCCTCGTGGCGAGATGAGCAATGCACGTTGAGGGAGGATTTCCCTACCGTCCAGGTGGTCTTAACGGTTCGAACTCAAGGAGACAAGAGAGGCGCTCAGGGATCATCTAATATAAACGGGCGGTCGTTAGCATTAAGATGAGAAATCTTGGTGCTTCCTATTAAAATATGTTGTTGTGCAGTGCGGTTTTTCCTCTTAGCCTGCAAATGATTAAGCAATTTCCTCACTGCAAAGAAAGGGAAATATGGTTTGCCCCAGCTTTCATCGGAACCAGTGGAGAGTGAGCTTGGATAGTGGTGTTCAGAAATCTAAGCCTCACTCGAGTAGAAAGCACTTTTGCTTCCTCCACCTATCCCATGTTTTCTCCATTTAAAATTAAAAACGAAGATAAAAACAGGCCCGAAGTATTTTGTCTACCTAGCTCTGCCTGAAGCTCTGGAGGAAATTTTCAATAATGATGATGATGATAAAAGCAAAAAAGTAAACTATAAATGTTGAGAGCTCTCAACTAAGGTTGGAACGTCTGAGAGGAAGAGCTTTTCATGAGCCCAGAACTCGTAAAGAAAACGTTATTCGTGGCACTCGCTGAAGGTGGTAAGGCCAATTTAGGGGTCCCTGGCGATAGGTATAGGGATGGCTGCAATAGGGTCTCACGATGGGGAGAGAGCTGGGACTCAGTTCTGACTCCAACAGGGACAAGTGAGAATTTATATCCAAGGAGCAGGGCGGGGGTCCGTGGATGGAAAATTACTAAGAGGAAACCTCAGGGATTTTCTGGCTAAACTAACGTGATAGGATTATGGCTGAAGGCAGGCCAAGCTGATCAGATATCCACTGTGGTCGGATACCAAGAGTGGGGATTTTTGCTAAACTGATTTAGCAGGATTCTTGCTCCAGCTGGAGTCTACAAGGACAGAGAGGTCGCCTAGGCAAGTGGAGGATTCAGAGGAGACAGACTAGTTTGTGTCAAAGGAGAGAGTCTTTGTCTCCTTTGACCAAGCCCTGGGAGGTGCTATGGGTGAAATTCAGCTGCTCAGATGTGCAAATGAGAAAGTGTGCTTCTGTGAGAGAAGAGACATGGTATGGGCTTTATCCAGAAGGGATTTCAGGTAGTACAAAAAGAGTTGGGGGACCAGAGTGAATGAACACTTGTTGAGCCCTTATTGTTGCCATGTGGCTCTTATTATTGTGTCAGAGGCATTGGAACAGGAGTGACTCCATCTTGAATAGGGGCTGGGTAAAATAAGACTGAGACCTACTGGGCTGCATTCCCAGGAGATCAGACAATCTTAGTCACAGGATGAGATAGGAAGTCGGCAGGACTAGTATCACAAGATACAGGTCACAAGACCCTGCTGATAAAACAGGATGTGGGAAACAAAACAAAACAAAACAAAACAAAAAACCACTGGCCAAAACCCACTGAAACCAAGATGGTGATGAAAGTGACCTCTGGTCATCCTCACTGCTCATTATGTGCTAATTATAATGCATTAACATGCTAAAAGACACTCCCACCAGCTCCGTTACAATTTACAAATGTCACGGCAATGTCAGGAAGTTACCCTATATGGTCTAAAGCAGGAAGGAACCCTCAGTTCTGGAAATTGCCCACCCCTTTCCTGGAGCACTCTTGAATAATCCACCCCTTGTTTAGCATGTAATCAAGAAATAACTATAAGTATACTCAGTTGAGCAGCTCACACCACTGCTCTGCTTATGCTTTACTTTCCTAATAAACTCGCTTCCACTTTACTCTATGAACTTCCCCTGAATTCTTTCCTGTGTGAGGTCCAAGAACCCCCTCTTGAGGTCTGGATCAGGACCCCTTTCTGGTAACAATGACATCTTTATCTTAGCCTTGACAAATAAAGGCAATTTTTCCATTTTACAGATAGAGAAACAGGCTCAGAGAAGAAAGGGGCTGAGCTCAGAGTGACATCATTGAAAAGCAAAGGGCTAGGATTAGAAACCAGGCTCCTAATATCAACCTCAGTGTTTGCCACAGCACTGGGTCAATGGGTCTACCAACATTCATTCATCCATTGATTTATTCATCAAATGTTTATTGAATACCTACTATGCACCAGATACAGTTACAAATACTGGGGATACAGCCACGTCCACAACTGGCTAAAGAAATTAGGGCTACAAATATTGCTGGGTGGGAAGGCTCAGATTACCAACGATATTTCTTTACTAACTACTTTCGTTTATCGGCTCATTCATCAATCCATTTATTTTTTTGTCTTATTTTAGGCAAAGATTTTACTGACTCATTTATTCATCCATTCTCTCAGTCACTTATTTTCTTATTTACTTATTCATCCATCCACTCAAACATTGATTCACTTGCTCATTCATTCTTTTGATCATTTATTTATTTATTCACCTGCTCATTATTTGTTCATTCTCCTACTCCATCAATCATTTACTCATTCCTTCACTAATTCATACTCTCATGTGTCTGTAAATCTCTCCATCCATCCATCCTTCCGTCCTCCTATACATGCATCAATCCCTCATGAATCCATCCATTCCTCTGTCCACCCATATCTCCCTGTCTTCTTTCTTTCCTTCCTTCTATTTCTTCCTCCCTTCTTCTTTTCTACCTCCCTTCCTTCTTTCTTTCTTTCCATCTATTGGATCCTCCAATCACTCCTCCATCAATCCCTCCCTTCTTCCCACCATCCACCCCTACATTGCCTGTCCATTCTTTCAGGCCTCATGCTGACCCTGAAAATTAAGAAATAATACAACCCATTTCCAATTTCCAAGGCACGCACCGTCTAGTAGTGGTGAGTGACAAGAAGAAAGGGCACCATATCACTGTGATTAGAAATGTGACAAGAAGGTAGGGGAGGGTGGCACAGAGGAACCCTAAGTCACCCAAGGGCTGGGAAATCCAGGCTGAGTCCTAAGGGAAAAATTAGCCAAATTGAGTAGGATGGAGGCAGTAGGAGTTTCAGGCAGAGGGAATCACATATATACATACTTGGAGGCAGAGTGGGCACAGCGTGCCTGGGGACAGGCAAGTGTGGCTAGAGTTTAGGAAGGGCAGGGAGGCAGTGGAGAGATCACGCCCACTACTCTCCCAGGCATTGCTTCCTGAGATTCTTAGCTTTGTGTATTGTGAGGATGGCCACATTTGGTGCTCTGTCTATCCCAGTCACCCTCTGGCCTCCTCTATCAGCTTGAGAGGGCAGTCCCATAGGATTGCAAGAAATCCAGGCTACCCATAGTGTTGTGGGTAACAGGGCCCACCTCTCTCCATCACTGTCAGAGCCAGTGGTGAAGAGAACACTGCCCCCCCCCCAGCCCTCCCCTTTGTCTGTGGTGATACCCTGGGCTGTGATACCCCCACAGAAACATCTTCTAGATCTGCTCCAGCACAGCCCTCCCCAGCTTCCACGCCTCCCCCATGTCTGATGGGTTTCCAGGCCCTGCCCTTTCACCTCTTCATCACCTCCTCCTTGTCAGCCAGACAGATATTTACCTAACTCTGACCCCCATTATGCCAGCCTCTCCCTACCAGCCCTGTCTCTTACCTCTCTGCCTCTAGCGGCTTCCTCTAGACCCCACATGCCCATTCCTCTGCCTCCAGAGTAGCCTCTCTGAAGCTCTGATATCCTCATGCCATCCACCTGCATAAAATCCTTTAAGGACACCTTGTTCCAGGCCAGGGGGTCAAGTCCAAACTCCTTGGCCAGGTATTCGGGTTCTTTATCATCTGGCACATGCTATTTCTCCAGGTTTGCCTGGCTCTTACCTCCTCACGTGTCCTATCCATGAAGACCAGAGCCCCAGACATTCCCAACACATCCCACTTCTACTCACCTTTGCCACCTTGTAACTGTTGGACCTTTGCCTGTGGTGGCTTTCCCTGCCTTGTCACCTCAGAAGACTCTTGCTCATCCTTCAAAACCCGGTTGGGTGCATCCATCAGACCTTGTCAGGATTGCTATTTTACCAGTCATCACAGTTCATTGCATGTCTGTCTGTCTCCCTTCACTAGACTGCAAGCCGCTGGGAGGCACAAGACTTTTCACAGTCTTCACTGCTTTCTCAGTGTCTAAAACAGTGCCTGACACACAGAAGGTACTCACTCAATCAGCATTCTATGGACAAATGAATGAATGAACAAAATATCTCTATGGATGTCCGGGTTTAAATTAGGCCTGTAACGCTTCCTGGGTCCTCTGAGACTGTGTGTCCAGCCTGGCCGCTTATCCTCCATGGGAGAAGTCTGCAGACATTGGACAAAGTCTCACATGACGTCAAGTGGGGAAAACAATCCGGGTGCTTGGCATTTAGGGCTGGTTTCCAAGCGTTTATCTTCACAGGGAGATCCTGTCTCTAACGCTGGCTGGCAGATCACTGTCCCGAGGGTGGGATGGGCCACCCAGAGGTTACCCAGCTGCTTGGATTATGGTAGTCAGGTGAACTCTGGAATCAGAGCCAATGATCTCGGGGAGAAGGTGGTGGTGGATGAAGACTCATTCTGAGGTGCTCGCAGCTGATTTCTGAGGTTAACTCAGTGCTGCTCTGCATTGACATTACCGCAGCACACGCTGGGAAGTCTCCATTCTCTACTCCTGGCACAAAGCGCCCTGCCTTCCCTTTTGGCCCACAGAGAAGGGACCACGTGTCCAAGAGGCAACAAAATGAGATGCTAGAGCACAGCTGCCAGGCTGCCCACCCCCACCTCTGTCTAGGAGATGACCTTGGCAAGTTCCAATCTGATAATTTCTGCCTCTTTAATTGGGGTGTTTAGACCATTTACATTTAATGTGATAATTGATATGGTTGGGTTTAAATCCACCATGTTGCTATTTATTTTCTGTTTCTCTCATTTGTTATTTGTTCCTTTTTTGTTCTGCTTCCTTTTTAAATTAATACTTTTTATGATTCCATTTCATCTGCTTTGTTGGCTTATTAGCTATAATTGTTGAATTATTTTAGCAGTTGTTTAGAGTTTATAATACACATCTTTAACTTATCACAATCTGCTTTCAAGTGATATTATACCACTTCACATATAGAATCAGAACCTTGCAACATTATACTCCCATTTCCCCCCTGTTGACCTTTGTGTTGTTATTGTTATACATAGTATTGCTTCACATATTATAAACTCAACAGTACACTGTTGTTATTTTTGCTTTAAATAGTCAAATTTATTTTTAGAGTGATTTTACTTTAGTTGTATCACTAGAGTAAAGTAATCACTCTAGTTGTCATTTCCAGTGCTCTTCATTCCTTTGTGTAGATTCCGACTCCCATCTGGTTTTTTATTTATTTATTTTTTTTTGCGTGAAGGACTTATCAACACTTTTTTGTATACAGGTATGCTGATGATGAATACTTTTTTTTTTTTTTTTTTTTTTTTTTTAGACAGGGTCTTACTCTGTTACTCAGGCTGGAGTACAGTGGTGTGGTCTTGGCTCACTGCAGCCTCGATCTCCCCAGGCTCAGGTGATTCTCCCCATCTCAGCCTCTTGAGTAGCTGGGACTACAGGCATGTGTCACTATGCCTGGCTAATTTGTGTGCGTGTGTGTGTTTTTTTTTTTTTTTTTTTTGGTAGAGATAGGGTTTTGCCATGTTGCCCAGCCTTTCATTTTTAAAAAAACATGTTTGCTGGATGTAGAATTCTAGGTCAACTTTCTTTTTCTCTGAGCATTTTAAAGATGCTACTCTATTTTCTTCTTACTCACATTGTTTGTTTCGAGAAATCTGATGCCAGCCTTATGTTTGTTCACGTATATATATATCCTGGGTTGTTTGTTTATTTTCTGGCCGCTTTTAAGATTTTTTGTTTATGTCTAGTTTTGAGTTATTTGATTATAAATGGTCCTTGGTGTCATTTGTTTAATGTTCTGAGATTCTCAAGTATAATCTTGTAAGGCAAAGTGGTATAATATCAGTTGGAAGCAGAAGGTAGACTGTGATAAATTAATGTGCTTGGGGTTCATTGGGTTTCTTGTGTCTGTGAGTTTTGTTTACATCAAATTTGGTAATTTTTCAACCATTACTTTTCCTTCAAGCTCTCTTTTATATATATATATATTATATACAAACATATATATACATATGTATATATTTATCTGCTTATAAATATATCTGTCTGCTTATATACATATCTATGTATGAGTGTGTGTGTTGTGTGTTGTGTGTGTATATATATTATACCAGAAGTTGTGCCACATTTCGCTGATGCTCTGCTCATTTTCTTTCAGTCTTTTTTTTTCTCTATGGTTCATTTTGGATAGTTTCTCTTGCTATATATTTAAGTTACTAATCTTTTTTATTCGAGTCTTTTTGCTGTCTTCCATGTCACAATTTAGTATACTCAGTCCTTCCTCTAGTTTCCTGAACCTATGAAATATAGCTATAATCATGGTTTTAATGTCTTTATTTATCAGTTCTATCATTTGTGTCATTTCTGGGTCAGTTTCCAATGATTGAATTTTCTCCTCATTAATGGATTGAATTTCCTTGCTTCTTTGCATGCCTGGCGATTTTTTAATGGATACCAGACACTGAATTTACATCATCGTGTGCTAGGTTTTTTTGTGTGTGTTTCTATAAATATGTTTGATCTTTTTTCTGGGACACAGTTAAGTTCCTTGGAATTAGTTTAATCTTTGCTTTTAAACATTTTTAGATGGGACCATATCAATGCTTAGTTCAGAGCAAATTTTGTCCAACTACTAAGGCAAAAACCTTGTGAATCCTCTGCCTAAAGCCCTGTGAGGTTTTCCACTCTAGCTCCTAAGAACAAACTATTCCCAGTCCTGTATGGGTACCTGGGGTTGTTCCCTCTAATCTTTTCAGGTGGTTCTTTGCTGGCCTCAGGTAGGTTTCACACATGCATGTGTTCATTAGTACTCAGAAGACAGGAGGAGCTCTCTGCTGATCTCCAGAGCTCACCTGTGCTCTTGTACCGACTCCTCCTCACAAGCTCTCTTCTCAGTGATACTCTGCCCTGTGAACTCCAGACACCTTGGCCTCTGGATTAATGTGTTTGCATTGCTACAACAAAAATACCCAAGCCTGGGTAATTTATAAAGAACAGAAATTTATTTCTCATGGTTCTAGAGGCTGGGAAGTTCAAGATCAAGATGCCAGTGTTGGTGTCTAGCGAGAGCTGTTCTCTTCTTCCAAAATGATGCCTTGAATGCCGCGTCCTCCAGAGGGGAGAAATGCTGTGTCTTCATATGGCAGAGGCAGAAGGGCAAAAGGATAGACTCCCTGTATAACAACATTAATCCATTCATGAGGGCAGAGTCCTCATGACCCAAACATGTTCCAAAAGGCCCCATCTCCCAACACTATTGCATTAGGGGTTAAGTTTCAACGTTAATTAATTTATTTTTTTTGGAGATAGGGTTTTGCTCTGTTAACCAGGCTGGAGTGCAGTGGTGTAATCATGGCTCGTTGCAGCCTTAACCTCCTAGACTTCCTTTCACCTCAGCCTCCTGAGTAGCTGGGACTACAGGTGTGCAACACCATGCCTGGCTAATTAAAAAAAAAAATTATTTTGTAGAGATGGGGTCTTATTTATCTTGAACTCCTGGCCTCAAGCAGTCCTCCTGCCTTGGCCTCCCAAAGTGTTGGGATTAAGGGCGTGAGCCACTGCATCCAGCCTCAACATAAATTTTTACAGGAGACAAAAACATTCTAGCCGTAGCAGCCACCCAGCTCCATCTCTTCAACTCAGGAAGACCCCTGGGCTCTACCTGGACTCCCTGTCCTGTGCCATGGCCTGAAAACTCTCTCCAGATAGTAGTAAGCAGAGGCAATTGCTAGGCTTTCTTTGGTTTTGTCTCTCTCAGGGATCACAGTTGTGTGTTGCCTGATGTCCAAAGTCTTGAAAACTGTGGATTCATATATTTTCCCCAGATTTTTTTTGTTTCAGCTAAGAGGATAAACCCATTCTCTGTTTTTCCACCTTGATCAGAAGAAGTCAGTGAATGAGCCCAGATCTCTTCTCAAGGAACCAATATATTTCCAGGTGTTTCAGTTGGGGGGCAACCAGGATGGAGAACTATTGGTCTAAGCCATCCTAATTCCTCTATTAATTTTTTTTCAAAAACACTGGATGCACCAAACAAGACCTTCTATATGCCATATTTGGCCCTGGGGCTGCAATTGTGAGATTCCTGGAAACAGGAAAACTTACCTGTTTCCAGGTATTTTTTGCCTGTTATTTTAACTAGTTTAAGCCTAAAAATAGATAGTCTTTGCATTTTACTGCCCAAAGCTAGGAGTTGAGAGAAACAGGATTTGAACCCAGGTCCTCTCTGACTTCAAAGATACCATCATTTCTTTCATGAGATTCTTACCCCATTGTTCTCATTTACACTGTTACATTTCACATTATTTTGTGTGTATTCCCCCACCCCACCACCCTGCACTTTGAGACTTCCTTGTCTTTGCATCCTCTAAGTTTAGCAGAGGGCCTGACCTGTGGGAGATGTTGAGGGAATTTTTGTGGAACAAATAACTTTTCTCCTTCTGTTTGCCCTCTTAATGTTTCATGCCTCCTCTAGTCCACACACGTCTATTAAATGGGAGGTATGTTACCAGCAGCACAGGTGGGATTTAAATGAAGCGCCTGTTACCTGTGAGATGATGCCCCTACTCCTACAAAAGAGACACCAAGACACAGAGTTCATTCATTAGAGGAGAAAAGGGCTAGTTAACATTCTGTAAACACAAGCTTTGAGGGATTTTTAAAAATATTTAAAGTCCTGAAATATTGGAGCTGGGACATCCAACTTCAGTAGTCATCAAAGAAATTCAAATTAACAAACAAAATATTGGCACAGTTTTAAAAAACCAATAACATGGGATATTAATAACAAGGTAAGGAAAAGATGACCTCATATGCTGCTGGTAGCATTATAAATCAGTATAATTTTTCTGGAAGGCCATTTAGCAAAACATATCAAAAGTTTTAAATATGCTCATGTAATTTTCCTCAGCAATTTCACATTTAGCACATTATATGCTAAGGAAATAACCAGACAGGTGCACTGTGATTTATCCGTGAGAATGCTCATTGCAGCACTGTTTAGTTGAAGACTGTGGACTAGATAAATACATCACTATGAAGGATAAGCCCACAGCCTTTGAAAGCAAATATGTTGAAGAATAATGACTTGAAAAATGTTTTTGAACAATTGTTAAGAAATCTTGATTACACAATTATATGCATATTCATCATAATTAATACTTCCTTTGTGCTTTACTAATTTAATTAACTCATATAATCCTTATAATAATAATAATCTTATAAGGCAGGTACTGGCTGTCCTTGTGGACTTAGAAGTTGCGTCATGGAGAGGCAGCCTGACTTTCCTGTGAGCAGGTAGCGGGTGGCAGAGCTGGATTCCAACTACCGGTGCTTAGGAAATCTCAGAACACTGAGGCCAGGGCTTCCCAAGGTGTGGTCCGTGGACCAGCATCCCCACATCACCTGGAACTTGTTAGAAGTACCAAATCCCAGGCCTGGTCCCAAACCCTCTGATCTGGGGGTAGGGCCCAGCAATCTATGTTTGAGCAACCCTTCCAGGTGAATGCGTGCTCAGTTTTGAGAGCCACTGTGCAATTGTAAGCGCCAAAGGGAACCTTCTCCTCTGTCCTCTGAAGGTTTGCTGAAAATGAACTATAATAGACATATTAGTAGAAGAAAAAGGTATAAGAAATTGTATTTAACGAGGCCGGGCATGGTAGCTCATGCTTGTAATTCCAGCACTTTGGGAGGCCAAGGTGGGAGGATCACTTGAAGCCAAAAGTTTGAGACTACCCTGGGTAACAAAACAAGATTCTGTCTCTACAAAAATTTTTTTAAAAAATTAGCCAGGCATGGTGATGTGCATCTGTAGTCCCAGCTACTTGGTAATCAGAGGCAGGAGGATCACTTGAACCCAGGAGTTTGGGGCTGCAGTGAGCTATGACTGTGCCACTGTGCTCCAGCCCAGGCAACAGAAGAACACCTTGTCTCTCAGAAACAATAATAATAATAAAATAAACTATTTAATGTGAGTAACACAGGGGAATTGCAGGAGAATGATTACCCAATAACCCAATGAGGTCCAGCTACTTATATACCCTTCTTCATCAGGGAAGGGGAAATGGGAGGCATAGGAGTAACTGATTTTTTAGGGGAAATGTAACGAGCCTAAAGAACAACTGCCTGAGGCAAAATTCTTCTGACCTCTGGGGGAGGCGGTGGGAAGGTGAGGGGCAGAACTTCGCTGTAACAAAGATTGTCTTACTATGCAGATAAAGCTTCCCAGGTAATCTCTAGGAGCTGCTCTCAGAAAAAATAGATGAAAGTCTGTCTGAACGTGGTGACTACATCTAGTCTCCTTTCCAGTGGTTAATCTTTCCTGGATATTTGATGAGATTCCTAGGGAGGCGGAGTTTTAAGAAATTGCATTTCTCCTGGAAAGAAGCTTTCTTAGGTGATAAGAAAATTCCAGAGAGAGCCCCTCCTGGTGCTGTGGGAAAGTAAGAGGATCAGAGAGACAGGGAGGTAGGGGAAGGTCAGAGATTGACCTTGAAACCACTTCTTCAGTTCGGCACGTCAAAGTGCCAGATTCTGGGGTATTGTTTTCTGAGCCTGAACACAACCCTATTGCATCTTTTCTTGAAATTTTGAAAAAAAAGTATATGTATATACAAAAAAGTCTGATGGATTGGTTATTAAAATATTAACAGTGTCACTTCTGGATGGTGGGGTTCTGGGTGAGAGAGAGATATATATATATAGTTTTATATATATATATTGTTTTATAAACAATATACATATGTATTGTTTTATAAACAATATACATATGTATTGTTTTATAAACAATATACATATGTATTGTTTTATAAACAATATACATATATATATATAGTTTTATAATTCCAAAAGGTACATAATGAACTTCTGTGACCAAGGTAAAAGAAAAAAAATATATTTTCTTTAAAAAAAAAAAAAAAAAGAAGAAGGGGCCAGGCAAGGAGGCTCACGCCTGTTATCCCAGTACTTTCTGGGAGGCCGAGGTGGGTGAATCACTTGAGGTCAGGAGTTCAAGACCAGCCTGACCAACATGGTGAAACCCTGTCTCTATTAAAAATATAAAATTTAGCCAGGTGTGGTGGCACAGGCTTATAATCCCAGCTACTTGGGAGGCTGAGGTGGGAGGATAGCTTGAACTGGGGATGCAGAGATTACAGTGAGCTGAGATCCCACCACTGTACTCCAGCCTGGGACACACAGTGAGGCTCTGTCTCAAAACAGAAAAAAAGGAACTCTGCTTCAAAACTCAGTGAGATGGTATATATTTTGGGTAGAAGGGAAGTAGAGAAGAAAATGATTCCCTAAATCATATAGCAACTCCAGCAGTGCTTCTCCAGTGTGAATGAATCACAGGGGGTCTTGTGAAAATGCAGACTCAGTGGGACTTGCGGCTAAGATGCTGCATTCCCAGCCAGCTCCCAGAGGATGCTGACGATGCTGGCCTGGGGTCCACACTTTAAGAAACAAGAGACCAGTGAGATGGAGGCTCTTAAGTTCCAGAATGTAAGCTTCATGAGGGGCCCGGTCCCATGATGTATTTCCAGTGCTGAGAACAGAGCAAAGAATAGTTATCTAATAAATATATGGAGGTGCTGCAAGCCTCCTCATTCCTGGAGACCCAGAAATGGGGGCTCTGGTCGTGGTTCTGCATCTGCTGCCAGCAATACCTTTGGCAAGCTGTGGCCTCCCTGTGATGACAACTGTCATTGGGCAGGGTGACAACTCTGGGCCCTTCTTTTCTATGACCCAATATGCAAGACCGGTTCAACCTGGGCCAGAGCTACCCGACATGTGAGCCTTGCACCAAACAAAAAGTACCAGACCTGGTAACACAGGTGTTCTGAGAAGCCCAAAGAAAGGAACTAGAGATGAAGAAATATCTAAGTTGAGGTTTCCGTAGAAACATTAACTCATCTGCATAGGCTGCGTGTTGCATTTGGATTACAGGCTAGGCTCGTAAGCCTGAAATAAATTATATACTCTTCATATTATTCAACACTGTACTGTATAATAATTTAAATTATACAGTTATAGGCCTCAGTCCAAGTTATAACAAATTATACCACAGTGTATAATTACCCTGCACTGCACCATATAATAATAAATTAGACACCTACAAACCTAAGTTGTGATTCCAGAAAGAGATAGTAGAATGAATGAGGTAGTAGAATGAAGTGATTTTTATATCTCAAATATTGCATGATATATGCTAAAAGTATTCATTATTTTTATGAAATTCAAATGTGATTGGGGGTCCTATATTTTTATTTGTTAAATCTGTCTAGTCTAGATGGAGGGGAACAGGTCACTTCCCAAATAGAATTGATCCATTCCTCTGATCAGTCAGACAAGCCTGGAGCCTGAGAATGAAGAGTTTGATTCCTTATTCCTTCCTTCCTCCATCCCTCCCTTCCTTCCTTCCTACCCTTCCTCCCTCTTTTCCTTCCTTCCTTCCCTTCTTCCTCTCTTTTTCCTTCTTCCATCCCTCCCTCCCTTCTTTCCTTCCTTTCCCCTTCCTTCTGTCTTCCTTCCTTCCCTTCTTCCTTCCTTCCCTTCATCTTCTCTTCTTCCTTCCTCCCTCCCTCCCGTCTTCCTTCCCTCCCTTCCTTCTTCCTTCCCTCCCTTCCTTCTTCCTTCCCTCCCTTTCTTCCTTCCTTCCCTCCCTCTCTTTTCCTTCCTTCCTTTCTTTCCTTCCTTCCTTCTTTCCTTCCTTCCCTCCCTCCCCTCTTCTTCCTTCTTCTCTCTCTCCCCTTCCCTCCCTTCTTCTTTTCCTTCCTTCCTTCCTTTCCCTCTTCTTCCTTCCTCCCTCCCTTTCTGTCTCCCTCCCTCCCTCTCTCTCCCTTCCTTCCTTCTTCTTTTCCTTCCTTCCTTCCTTCTTTCCTCCCTCCCTCCCTCCCTCTCCCATATTTGAGTGCCTCCCTGGTTTTTGGTATAGACTTGACCATGGGAGCCTGAGCTGACTGGAAGGAATCCCCATCCTTGTGGGTTCCCAGGCTGTGGGGCGAAGAGCATGTAAACTGAAAATGAAACACAGTGTAACAACAGCTGCTGTGGAAAGAGTAAATTAATCACAGCGGCCTTGGTATCAGGTGTCTACCAGGTAGCAGGCATCAGCACAGGTGTTAACTCCTCACGCCCTGGGGGTGGGTGTCATCGTCTCCATTTGACAGGTGAAGTGAGCAGAGCTCACACAAAGTGTGACTCGCCAAAGGTCACACAACTATTAGAGAAATGGTGGATGGGAATTTTCACCCAGGACTGTCTATCTGATGGTTAGATTTCTCTAAGGGTGCTACTCAGTCAAGTCAGCTTGGAAAACAAAAATCAAGTGTAATGAAAAGTACCCCCGGCAAATCCTCAGAGACACGAGGTTGGGCACTAATATTTTGTCTGCTAGTGAGTCCAGCACAGTTAGGGTTCCCTGCAGCCCTGGAGCTTCCACAGAGGGTACTGGCTGGGGTAATATTAGATCATAATATAATCTAATGTTGGCGTATATTAGGAGCTACTGTGGGCACTTCACAGGTGTTAAGCTCATTTTATCCTCTCAACAACCTTGTGAGGTTGGTACTTTTCTTATGCCCACTTTACAGATGAGGAGCCCCAGGCACAGAGGAGTTAGCAACCTGTTCAGGGTTATACAGCCAGGAAAACTGAGGCCCTGTGAGGTTTGTCAGCCTGTCCCATCCCACGCAGTTCCCCAAGACTCTTCCATGCTGACCAAGCACTTACCTAAATACCCTTATTCTCATGTCTGGCTGATGGAAGCGGCTCAGTCTGGCAGGTCTCTCTGGAAGGGCATCTACTGGGGGACAGAGAAAATACAGGATATCTATGCCCAGTTCCATTTGAACTTCAGACAAACAGCAAGTGATTTTTATATCTCAAATATTGCATGATATATGCTAAAAGTATTCATTATTTTTATGAAATTCAAATGTGATTGGGGGTCCTATATTTTTATTTGTTAAATCTGTCTAGTCTAGATGGAGGGGAACAGGTCACTTCCCAAATAGAATTGAAACCCCTGTGCCTTAGTCAGCATCCCATCAGAGAATTAGAGATGCTGAGCCTCTAGGAGTCATCTAGAACAAGGGATTCTACCTCTAGTGTGGACTTGGAAGGCCCATGGATCAGCTGGACCAGCAGTCGGAAGGAAGAGCTGCCACAGATAAGAGTAAGGACAAACAAGAACATGTGTCTGTCTGCCACCCCCACCCAGGTCGCTGCCGCAGTGACCTGCAGGAGAACCCGCCACCTTCCCTCCGAGAGGCTTTGTAACCATGGTTACAAAGGAAGGGCCCTGGGGAATATGGAATCTGCACCTCAGTTCTGCCCTGGTCTGTAACTTTGGGTAAGTTACTAATAGTAGTCAACTTCTCCATGCCTTGGTGTCCTCACACATTAAATGTATACAAAAATTCACACCTCCCTTAGAGAGTTGCGGAGAAGATCCAGTGGGAATGAGCCCAGGCTGGCAGCTGACATTCCCTAAGCAGTCAATTAATAATAGTTGCTAGCAGTGTCAAAGAGTTGCTATCCATTTATTTTGCTACAAAAAAAAAAAAGTCACTTGTTTTAAAAGACAAGATAGGCTGTGTACAATGGCTCATGCCTGTAATCCCAGCGCTTTGGGGAGCCAAGGTGGCTGGACCACTTGAGGTCAGGAGTTCGAGACCAGCCTGGCCAACATGGCAAAACCCCGTCTCTACTAAAAATACAAAAATTAGCCAGGTGTGCTGGTGTGCACCTGTAATCCCAGCTATTGGGAGGTTGAGGTGGGAGAATCGCTTGAACTGGGGGGGCAGAGGTTGCTGTGAGCCGAGATCATGACACTGCACTCCAGCCTGGGTGACAGAGTGAGACTCTGTCTCAAAAAAACAAAACAAAAACAAAAGACAAGATATTAAGAAGTAGTATGTTTCAAAATCCTCTCTTGATTAAGTAACTCACCAGGTAAGTCTTGGAAAGATAACATAAACCACCTTCAAAAGCACCTCCAAATGCCAAAGTGAAAATCAGATACTGCACACAAGCTAGTTACGAATCTCTGAAATCTTAGCGACTCTTCCCCCAAATAAATGGAACGAATAAGCGCTAAGTGATGGGAAAATAACAAAATTCTGCTTCAGCACTGTTGCAGATGCAGTGACTGCTGATTAAAAGAAAATACTTCCTTTAAAAAGGCCACTTATGAAAAGGAAACTCTGGTAGCAAAAGCTGGCATGGAATGGGGGTCAGGCAGCAGGTGGTGGCCACAACCAGGGGGCATTGATCAGATGTGAGATGGCGAAGGCCAGTGGGGCTCCAGAGGGGCTGAAGGGCAGAGGACCCAGAGGACAGCGGCTCCCTTCCTTCCCGCCGCTCAAAGAGTGATGGGGAGAAGGGTTTCCTGTAACCTCAGGGCTTGTTTTCACCGCTTGTTTTTATGGCCTTCTCAATGCCCTGGCTTGTTTTCAGGGCTGAAAGGGAGGGGGGGAAGCCAATTCCTTGTGTTTGGAAGAATAGGGGTAAATTGGCCCTCTTCGGGGTGTTGGAAGCCTCTCTCTGCCTCCTGCTGGAAAAAGAGGCCCCTGGGCAGTCTTTTTAGCCACTTAGCCTGGTTCTGAGGTTTTCTTCTTAACTTATAATTCCAGATTGCAGCAAGAAATACAAATGCATTGGAGACCGGGTCTGTGCCAGAGGTGGAGGGGTTGGGCAGAGTGTTCCCAGGAGCACAGCAGGAGGAGAAAGTTCCAGGGTAGAAACTGGAACTCCTGCATGCTGGACACAAGTGGAATGGAGGCAATGTGGCCATCTGGATGTGATAAAAACAAAACAAAACAAAGCAAAAAAACATTCACGCCTTCGATCCAAGCATCTCACATCTGGGGATATCTATGCAATAATGTTTAAGACAAAATTGTTGCAAGTAGGGAAAAAATAGAAACAGTCCAGCTCTCCATCAATTGGGAATTCGTTAATTAAATTATTATGGTGATGTCTGTCAGTGGCAACTTGTTTCTTCTTTTCCTTCAACTCTGTCTTCCCCATCAGCTGGTCCTGTGGGCTCTGCCACTGAGGCAAGTTCCAGGCTGGAGGCTGCATCCTAGTCCCTGCCACCATTGCCTTTTGCCAGTGCCTCTGAATCCTGACAAATAGCCTGACAAATTTCCTGGTTCCTCCATTGATGCCTCTCCAATCCATTCCTACACAGCTGCAGGACCCCCGGGTTCAGGGACTTCACACGTCTCTCAGGATAAAATCCACAGGCACTGTCTCATTGGGCCCTGGCCTGACTCTCCAACCTGGTTTCAAAAATGCTCATTCTCTACTTCCAGTTGAATCACACTTGAGCTTAGTCCAGCCTCCTAGCCTTTGCCCTGGCTGCTTCCTCTGCCTGGACTGCTCCATGCTCCTTCCTTCTCTTCCTTCCGGTGGCAGTAAAATGACATATCCCTGGGGACTTCACACACTGTCTGTAAATTGTTTTCCCTCTCCCAACCAGTGTCTCTCTAACACTTTGTCCATCTTTTCTTTTTCCTTTTTTTTTTTTGAGACAGAGTCTCACTCTGTCACCCAGGCTGGAGTGCGGTGGTGAGATCTCGGCTCACTGCAAACTGCCTCCCAGGTTTAAACAATCCTTGTGCCTCAGCCTCCGGAGTAGCTGGGATTACAGGCATGCACCACCACATCCAGCTTTTTTTTTTTTTTTTTTTTTTTTTTGTATTTTTAGTAGAGACGGATTTTCTCTACTAAAACCCTAGGCTGGTCTTGAATGCCTGGCCTCAAATGATCTGCCTGCCTCGGGATCCCAAAGTGCTCGGATTGCAGGCATGAGCCACAGTGCCTGGCCCCATCTTATTTTCTTCATAGCACTCAGTGTTAGGTGAAATGCTCTCAAGTATTTATTCATGCATTTGTCAATTATCCCTCCCACGAGAACTCAGAGCAAGGACTGAGTGTGTTGTGTGCCCTTGCCTGGTGTACAGGAGCTGCCCGCTCTACACGTTTGGTGAATGAGTGAATGAATGAATGAATGAATGAATATAAGAATGTTATGAAGCTGCTTGAAAGAATGAGGTAGACCTGTATGTCTTACTTGGAAAGGTGCCTTAAATGTATGGATGTAAATTCACTTATGAAAACCCAGAAATTAATCAAGTCTATGGAATTAGAATAGTGATGAGTTTCTGAGGGCTCACTATCATCTGGGCACAGTTTTAACCACTTTTACATTTATTGTCTTGTCTCATTTGGTCTTCACAGCAACCTTCTGGGATAGGTACAGTTTTTGGCACCGTTCTACAGAGGAGGACACTGACACAGAGAGGTTAAGAAACTTGCTTAAGGTCACACAGCCAGGAAATGGAGGAGCCAGGAAATGAATTTATAGGCTCTGACTTCCGAAAGAACATTCACTAAGTGGTGTAGAGTGTTTATTTCAGGGGATGGAAAGGGGCTGAGGTGAGATTCTGGAGGCCGTGGGATATTAGGGGAGAGGCCCAGACGCTAGTTCTATTCCTGCAGTACTGTGCGATCTTGGGCAAGTCATCTGCTTCTCTGTGCTCACCTGGGAACCAGAGGCGATGGTGCAGGGCCACCGAGAGAAGTAAATTGGATAACATACCCACAGCGCCCAGCTCGGGGCCCTCCATCTGCCAACGATGGGAATGTTTGGTGGAGCAGGTCTGCCCTTCAAGGCCTGAAAGCCCCGTCCGGTTCCTTGAGCCAGGGCCACAGAGAGGTGGGGAGAGGGCCTCAGGGCCTGGTTGCTTGGCTGGAGGCAGAGTCCTCCCTCAGGGCCTCGGCTCTCCCAGCTGTCGCACGCCCTGCTGCCTCCCCTGCTCTGGACCGCGACTGTATGGGCTGCACTGCTGCACCAGCGGAATGCGCAGGGGTCATTTTTGGAAGCGCTCAGCTCCAGGCGCAAGGTGCCAAGAGCAGGGCGGATGACTTCAAAGGACCTTTGCAGCCTGTCCTGAAAGATGAGCCCTTGCAACTCGCCGTGCCCCCGCAGAACACACAGCTTGAAAGGGAAATCGAGCTCGGAGCAGGTGGCTCAGGAATTTGGTGCACGCTGGGGAGGCAGCTCATTTGGGCACAAATACGTGAGGAGGGCGTGGCTTCCTCACACTCCCGGTTAGTATCGCGCATTTCGGTCCGGAGTAAACTCGCTTTCTGAGCTTTCATCGCTGGCCGCATTTCGCATTTATTTTTCTGATTATTTCATGATCCCTTTCCTACCCGACAAGGGCCTGGGATTTGTAGGTTGCTCTCTGTGTCTACAGTTCGACCTGCAGTAGAGGCTGAGTAAATATTTCCCCAGTGAATGAATGCATTTTCCTCTTCCACCAGTTACATCACGTTGGAAAGGCACCTGGATTTAATCCTGCCTCTAGTAATAACCAGTTGGGAATCTTGGACTTCGCTGTTCAGCTATAGGCTCAAAATCTGCCTCCATTTGAACCCAGGCCCTGCCTCTTACTAACTGCGTCACTTTAGAAAGTTGCCAAACTTCTCTGTGTTTCAATGTCCTCATCTGGGCAATGGGGCACTCAGTGTCTATGTCACAGATTGGAGTGAGGGATAAAGGGCTTAACACATAGGAAGCACAACTAGGACGGCACATAGTAAGGTCTAGATAAATATTAACACGTATTATTGGATTATTATTTATTTTAATATCAACTTTATTAAAGTATTAACTTACAAACAATAAAACGTACTCATTTGTAAGTATACAGTTTGATGAGTTGTGACTGATATATACACCCATGTAAGCACCACCTCAATCAAGATAAGCATTTCCAGTTCCCCAAAAGTTCCATTTGTCCCTTTTAGTCAATTGCTTCCCTTTCACCAGCACCTGAGAGATGAGTTTTGCCGGTTCTCGAACTTTCCATGAGGCTGGGAATGGTGGTTCACGCCTCTAATCCCAGCACTTTGGGAGATGGAGGCAGGAGGATCACTTGAGCCCAGGAATTCAAGACTAGACTGGGCAACATAGGGAGACTCCGTCTCTACAAAATTTTTTTAAAAAGAATTAGCTGGACTTGTTGGCATGCGTCTGTAGTCCCAGCTACTTGGCGGCTGAGGCAGGAAGATCACTTGAGCCCAGGAGTTTGAAACCAGTCTGGGCAACATAGGAAAACCTTGTCTCTGCAAAAATAATAATAATAATAATAAATAAATAAATAAAAAATTAACCAGGCATAATGCAGTGCACTAACACTTATTCCACACTCAAGAAATGCTGTTTCCTACCTCCTCTCCCTTCTTCCCCTTAAAGGGGTCCTTCCAAGGGTATTGGGAGGCAGGAGTCTAAAGGTCAAGGGCACTGTGGAGTGGATGGGGGAGAAACCACTGAGTTTATAAAGCAGGTTGTTATTTTTTCATTCTTTGCCTCGTGTCCTTTCCCCTACTTCCCTCTTTTGAGGATAATTAAAATGCAAGCTGGCACTCCCTTGGAGGAGACAGCTGAAGATTTAATTGCCCCAAGAAAAATTTTCCAGCAAAAGGTCCTGTGGTAATGGCAGCTCTCGGCCTGGCTGCCCAAGTGCCTTTGCATCTGGCACAAAACATTAGTGATAATGCATTAATCTGCATGTGCACAGGGTCCATTTACTGGCATGGGGGGAGCCATGGCAGAATCGAGCCCACAGCCTTAGTCAGGCTGTAGCCTTCTTGCCATTAAACTCTCACCCGACCTCATTCTAGAGACAGGTCTGTGGCCCAGATCCATGCGACCGGCTGCCGCACCATCTGACCTTGCCCGGAGAGGGCCTGCGGGGGCAGAAGGCCCAGGTTGGTAGAAACGGCACCTTCTACCATGAGGGCTTGGCCTGTTGTCACTGAAGCAGAGCCAGGAGGACAAGTCTGTTGAGAGGCTGAGCCCTGCCAGCTCCCAAAGTTGAGCCACTGACCAGCCACACTAGGGTTGTGCAATTTGAGAGTAGACAGATTTTTTGCAATCTTTTATCCTGTTTTCTAAGTATAGCCCCAGTTTCTCTAGAAGAGGAACCAAAGGCTCAGACAAGGGTCATTGGCTTCTTGCCTGTTGGGGATCGTGCGTCATTTTTTTAAAAAGGTGATTGCCCTGAACCCAGGATCATGATGAAAGGCAGAGAAACTCAGTGGGAAAAGTCAGATGTACTGAGGTTTGCTTCTAGTTCCAAACCTGCCAGCCAGGGACTCTCAGTTCTCCTAAGATGCCAAGCAGACTCCAACTTTTATGCTCTTCTTTCTCCCCTTTTGCTCTCTTCCCTCCCTCCCTCTCCGCCTTCCTTTCTTCCTTCCCACCCATCCACCCATCCGTGCTCTCCTGCATCAATCCAGCCACCCATTCAACCTCCCTCCTTCCCATCCATCTATCCTCTCGTCCTCCTTCTTCTCATCACTCCATACATCCTCCCGTTCCTCTAATATTTGTTGGGTGCCTCCTATGGGCTTAGCATAAGAGTTACATTGATGAGTGCAGCAACTACGGCAGTAGAGGAGAGGGATATTAATCACATAATCACAGGACCAATTTATAGTTACAAATCGTGATGAGGGCTACAAAGAAGTGCTGGACATGGTTACTATGGAAGTGTTTGACAAGGGAACTTAGCCCAGCCTCTGGATTGGAGGACCAGCAGGAAAGATCCAGGGAGTGTTGTAGGCAGAGGGAGTAGCTCATGCAGGGGTCCCGTGGTTCATTTTAGAAACTGGCAGGAGGCTGGTGTTGCCAGTGCAGGGAGTGATGGAGAGAGTGGTGTGAATCGGGCTGGAGAGCTCAGTAGGGGCCAGTGCACACAGGGAAGGCTGGTCTCTGCCAGGCGCTGGCTCCTTGGAACTCCTTTGCACTGGCTCCTTTGCACTGATCTGGCTTCTTACTTATTTTTTAGATCTCAGTTCAGGGATTTCCTCTTCAAGAAGTCTTTTCTGCCCTGTGCAGGCTGAATGAAGCCAGTATACTTTCCTTTAATAAGACAGAGTATCCCAAATTTGGAAATAAGGCAAAACAAGACAGTGCTTCATTTCGTTGCCATACTGGGGCATGGTTTAAAAGCCCCACTGAAGGATTAGTTAGTTCTGTAGAAGAATATACCTGAGTTTGTCTTTCGTATTTGATTAAGGCCCAGATTGGGGCTAATTTGCAGACTTCTGTCTGGCGGGGGTGCAAATGGCTTCTGTCTGGCAGAAAAAAATAGCTCCAAAGATATGGCCTTGTTGCCTTGTAGAACATTAACCTGATTGATCTCTAACTTGAAAATGTTATTCTCACCTTCCTTTTTCAAAGCCTCTAAATGCCCATTTACTCTTGGAACCAGCTCTTGCCCCCCTGCTGGCTCACTCATTAGTGTGTTAATTCTGCACTTGTATGTCATGTTTGTCACGCCCTTCTCAGCAGCACTCATCCCGGCACTGGGATTGCCAGTGGCTCGGGCTCCCTCATATATGAGCTCATATGGGTGTGGTCCATTTTTGGTCAACATTGTGTCCTCAGAATTTTGCACAGGGCCAGGTTCCAATAGGAGCTTGAGAAATAATTACTGGTTGAAAGATCTTGAACTTATTCACTCTCCACCTCTCTGAGCCTCAATTTTCTTCTCTGTGAAATTGACATTCCATTTGTAAAGAATGTGAAGTTTCCATGAAATAAAGAATTCGAGTGTCCAGAGTCCAGTGTGGCACACGGTGGGCTTTAGTCTCCCTTATCCTAGGGGCTGAATCCCAAAGGTAGAATGTGAAGTTCTGGTTTCAGAGCTCATGTCTGGTCGAGAGGACACCAAGTCACTGGAGGAATGACTCATGTTGGGGTTAGGGAAGTCAAAGGAGTTGCTATCTAGTATTTCTCGGGAGAGGAAGATCAGCCTGGCCAGGGAGTCCAGTAGGGGCTGGGGAGGAGCAGGAAATGTTCTTGAACAGGTCAGGTGGTGGCGTAAGGCAGAGGACTCCAAAACCCAAGCTGGGGTGTTGGACCCCATCCTCCAAAGGTTGGTAAGAGAGACCTATCTCAGGCTAATGAGAAAGAGAGGGAGTTGATAAAATTATTTGTCAGAAGAGAAGACCCACCATTGCAGAGCTGCTGTAATAACCTGGCCTGACATGTGAGTGTGTGGGTGTCAACGTGAGTGTGAATGTGAGCGTGTGTTTGTGTGCATATGTCGACTGCTGTCTGCACCACACTGCTGCAAAGAGTCTTAAATCTACTTTCTCATGGAACCCTCGCCAGAACCCTAGGAGGTGAAGGCTGCTACTATCCCTGTTTCACAGATGACAAAGCAGAGGCTCAGTGGTGAATCTGTTTGCCCAAGGTCACAGGGCAAGGACTCCGGGGTGAGGTTGTATCCAATTCCCATGAGTGGAGGAGGAGGAAAAGTGATGGAGGGAATTTCAGGAGATGAAGTGATGACAGATAATGGCTTATCCTTGTAGGCATCCTTAATCTTTGTGCTGTTTGACATCTTTTCTTTCACTGTTTTGTGTGCTATTTTGATCACAGGGATGTTCATCTTTCAAATGAACTCAGCGACACTCCTTGGGCCTCTCACTGGGGCCAGGCCCTGGGCTGGGTTCAGGGACCAAAGATAAGGTGTTGACACTAACTTTGAAAAACAGATTGGGGCAGGCATCAAAGGTTGAGGGGGGCAGGGCAGGGGCATCCATCTTTTAAAAAGTTCAAGGTATAACTTATATACAGGGAAATGCACCCATCTTAAATGTGCAGCTGGGAGAGTTTTTACTTATGCAACCCCCAGATAACCATGACTCGGGAAGATGTAGAGCATGTGCCACCCCAGGCTTCTCCTTGTCCTCCCTCCAAGGGCAGCCACTCTTCTGATCTCTGTTGCCAAGGTTTTGCCTGTTTTTGAACATCAGGAGCACGTCTTCTTAAAAAGCATCTTCAATGTCATGATCTTGTATTCAGAAAAGAAACCAAGAACCTGGTCAGGCACAGTGAAGAGGGTGGTGAAGCGGGTGGTGTCGGGGATCCCAGCAGTGGCAGGTTCAAGGGTGCCTTGGCTGGCTGGTGAGCAGGCAGGTAGCCATACCACCCTGACGTTCTAACACTTTGGTGGTGAGATGATGTGGTGTTTCCTGGCTACTGACAGCGTCCAGTGTATCCTGAACATTATCTATGCTCCCCACTTTCTCTCCAGCAGCCCCAATCCCCATTATATGCCCATTCAGTGCTGGACTGGACCATACCCACAGTGACGTCACTTCCTGGATGGTGACCTTGGAGCAAAATGCTTAATCTCTGTGTTTCCATTTCTTTCTTAAATGGGGGATAATCATAGTACTTAACTCATAGGTGTGTCAAGAGAATAAAGTGAATTAATTTTAATAAATACCTGCCCAGAGTTTAGGAGAGTGTCTAATATGTAGTATGTGCTTATGCCAAAATTCAATAAACTTTCATCAAAACTTGGCTGTTGGAAATGTGCTAGAAGACGCATGGGTTTTTACAGTTGGGCATTCGAATCTTGGGGTTGGGAGTCGGTGGAGATTTTCCTGATTATCACGTAAAATGGGCAGAGGCTTCAGGCGGAAGGCAGAGGACTCTGGCCTGGTCCTCATGGAGGAAGGGAGTCTTAACATTCTCCTTTGCACCAGGAGGAACCCCAAGGAGGTGCCTGATAAATGCCAAACGTTGACTGATTTCCTGGCGGGCTGGACAAGGGCCACTTAGCTCCCATCAACTTTCATTTTGCTTGCCAACCTCCAGCCCTGGAGATTTGGCTGTGAAGAAGCAAGGCCCAGGTGCTGCCTAAAATACACCCCCCAAGTCTCCTTGCCCGGACACGCAGTCCATCATCCCCCACCTTCCCTGAGAATGGAAGGCATTTCCCCACCCACTCGGCCTAGATTCATGCCTTGAACACCCCATTCC
The DNA here is from genome assembly GCF_037993035.2 of Macaca fascicularis. Taxonomy (NCBI): domain Eukaryota; kingdom Metazoa; phylum Chordata; class Mammalia; order Primates; family Cercopithecidae; genus Macaca; species Macaca fascicularis. The sequence continues at coordinate 85,364,885 of NC_088384.1, forward strand.
TGCAAGCAGTGCACATATTTTATGGGTTGCTCCCAGAGGGAGGTGGAAAGCTGAACTCAGGCCACAGGCCAGGAAACTGCTGAGCTGTCTGTTACAGCCAAAGTCCTGGCCTGAGAGAAGGGTGACCTCTCTGAGCCCTGCAGGCAGCTCCTTGTTTCAGGTGGTCTCTGATCACATGGACCAGGCCAAGGGTGTAGAGATGATCCCCAGTGGGCTTGTGGATCTGAGTTCAACTCTCAACTTGACTAAAGACTCATTGCGTGAGACTGGTCATGTCACATGCACTGCCAGAACCTTATCTTTCGTTCTTTGCAAAATGGGCACAACCAGAGCGATCTGATAGTCATGAGAATTAAATGAGGCAGTAAGTACAGTGTGGGGAAGAGTCAGATTCCCTGGCTTCAAATTGCTCTGCCATAGGACATTGGAGAAATGACTTCTCCGTGTCTTAGTTTCCTCATCTGTAAAGCACAGAGAACAAGAGTTCCTCCCTCATGTGGTAGTTGGGAGAATGAAATGGGTTATAGCTGTGAAGCACTTGGCACCACACTTGTCATAGCTGTTATTAGCTATCATAGTGGTTAATTTTGCAGTCAGTGCTCAATACATGATGTACTGATTATTAACCCAGTGGCTAAGCATCAGGCACTGCAGTCATCCAGTTGGAATTGGAGGCTCAGTAACATCGCTCATTAGCTCTGTGACCTTGTATAAGTTACACCCCCTCTCTGTGTCATCTATAAAATAGAATCAGTAACATGATTGCCCTTGAGTCACAAGGTTTAAGAATTCATCAAAGTGTTGACACATAGTAACCACTAAATATTAACATATTTATGCCTTAACTTTATTACATAATTAGCACTAATATCATTAATGATCTAATGGAGGGAGAGAAAGGAAACTAACATTTATTGAGCACCCACTATAAACCAGCACTTGACATCAGTCATCTGGCAAGGATATTACAAGACAAGCATTAGATTTCTGCATTTGGTGGGGAAGGAAAGTGAGGCCCCAGGAGGGGGAGCCAGGTGTCCAAGATCCCATCAGTGTAAGAGGCCACGAGACTCAGCTATGCAGGGTCAGGGCAGGAAGGAAAGACACAAGCCTCAGTGATGGCCTGCCCAGTGCCAAGCATGGGCTCAGTGCTCCCAGCCTCCTTGAATCCGCACAGTCACCCTGGCAGGGACTCTTCCTGCCCCACTGTGCAGACGTGGGGCCCAAGTCTCAAAGAGGTGCTGTTTGAATTCCCACAGCTACAAAGCAGCAGAGCCGAGATCCAAACTCAGTTGTCTGTATGGAATTTTATCTCAACCTTACACTGGCTCCTTCTGAGCCAGGGGAAACCAAAATCGTATGTCTCTAAAACCTAAGTGAGAAGCTCAAATGCTGTAGGTTGTTCCCAAACCCTGGGGTGCATTCAATCCTCTTCCAGGCCTTGGCAGGAGGGCGGGCAGCCCCTGACGCGGTCCCGGGACACGCTCACAAAGACAAGAATACTGGACACCGGAAGGACTCATTATTACCCAGAAATCTTTATTACAAAAATATTTTGCAAGCCAAAAAGTTTAAGTTGCAACTATATACAAAATGGGGCCTGTTTCCTTCCCAGCAGTCTTAAAATAAACTCCTGAAACCATGCTCCTTCCGCAGGGTCAGTTCGACCTCTTCCTTTTCCTGGGGTTCAATACACAAGGTATGTGGAATCTCCAGGTTGCCAGGCTAAAGCTAAAGCTATACATCTTCCTTGGCCTTATTCCCTTATTTCCCCCTCCAAGAATTAAAATAAAATAAAATGAAAATGGCACCAAGAAAACATTCTTTTAAAATACTGAATGTGTGTGTGTGCATGCATGTGCACACGTATGTGCTATCTCTGGGTAGAAGAGAGGGAGACGAAGGTTTACAAGCCAATCTTTTGGAATTTGGAACTAGCCCGAGCCAGGTGGCTGGGCCACTGTGGCTCCCAGATGCCACATGGGAGCTCTGGCCAAAGCTGTCCACATGGTCTATTGGCTCAGCTAATTCCTGGATGCCATCATTGAAATCACCAAGTGACCAGGCCCCAGAGAGCTGGGTCTGTGCTGAGCTCCTGCAGTTCCACCTGTAGGACCTTCAGGAATGGGCAGGATGGCTCAGCTTCTCACTTTTACAGCCTGAGCCAGAAATCCCTTGGGCATCCCAAGGCCAGGAGTCATGAACATTAGCGTCTCAACTCTTAAGAGTTATAGTGAAGACTGAATACTGGGTCACCCCTCTGGCCAACCTTCTGGGACAGAGTGGGAATCAGCCCGAGCTTCACAGCTGTACCACCCCCCTGGCTGTCTTCAATTTATTCCAGTTTGATCCCAGTAGGGTCTGAGCACAGAAATGGAAGATTTCTTCTTCAAGGATCAGCTCGGAAAGCCGGGATGGGGGTGGACACTAAAGGGGTAGGACACACGGCCAGAGCCACTCTCCCTACCCTTTACTATGTGTTCCTAAAGTGCTTATGAGAGGTGGTGGGGAGGGGTGTCATCCTCACTATCCCCACTTTACGGATGAGCAGACTGAGGCGTTAGGTCTCGACAAGACTGCACTGTCAAGAGGCAGCCCTCAGCAGGCTGGACTTACCACGGCGGGGTCACAGAAGGCTGCAGTACCAGCCGCGTGGCTCGGCTGAGAACTTGGCCAAGTCAGTCCCAGTTAGAAGGCTAAGTGTCTCCAGGGAGCAGCTGACCTGATCCTTCTTGCCCGTTCTTGGGGTTCTGGGACTTGGAGGAACTCAGTCTTTGCTGTAAGAAAATCCCTCCAGGACAACAAACTGTTAAACCTCAGACTTCACAAGACCCAACCATGGACTTCAACACATGACAGAGAGCCAAGATCACGTTGCTGTTGTTTTAAGAAAAAAACAAAACAAAACACCACAGATCAAGTTTTCTAACACCTCAGTTTCAAGATTGCACGTTTCACATTTCTCAGTAATTTACAGGCGTCCACAGCGAGATGTTGCTTAGTGCTAGCTGGAGGGGCAAGCTCAGGTCTAGAAGGGAGAGATGGGTCTGGGTGGAGCAACGCAGTTGGGCCCCAGGGAGTCTTGGAGAGACCCAAGGAAGCGGAGGGTTTTGTCTCCAGTCCTTTGGGAGGGGTCCTCTCCTCCTCCAGGACTCATGGCTCTTTAGCCTAGGGATGGGGGAGGCCAGGACTGTTGGCAGCAACCTCACCAAGTCTGGATATGGGTTCCAGAGATTTTTTTCCAGCTTTTCCATGGAAGGGGCAGTTTGATCTAAAGGGGAAATCTTCCCCCCTTAAGCCCCAGTTGGGTGGGGGGTGGTGGTGGTGGTGGTCAGGGGACCACCCTGGAAGCTCAGGCTTCGGAGCATCGGGGAGGCAGTCAAGGGTCTTCGAGACCCACGTGGTGATGGACGGAGGCACAAGAGTTCTTGGACCCCAGGCAGTTCTGGCCACTTCCCAGGTCGGTTCCCTGGCTGGTTTGGCACCATCAGCCTCCAGGTGTGTGGCAATGTGGGGGGAGGGGGCCGTGGCTGCCCAGGAAGTGCTGGAGAGCCAAGAAGGGGTGGGGAGAGAAGAGCCACCCTGGCCCCTGGGTCCCAGAGCCTGCACCGCCCCAGCCCTCCGGGAACTGGGTTGGCTGTGCTCATCACGGCGGCTCCCTGTGGGACAAGAAAGCACGTGGAGATGGGTGCTAGAGCAAACCACGGTCCCATTCACTTCCTCGGGACCTGGACGCTGGCATACTCTGAGAAGGATGGCTCGGGCTTGGGGGCCGGCTGCTTGGGGGTTCGGTTGAGGTGGACCATGTCCAGGTCAGCGTAGGTGAGGGTGTCCTCCGATGCGGGCTGCGGGCTGGTCTGAATGCTGGCATACTCTGTGTGGTTGTTGGGCTCCGCGGCCCGGGGAGCGGGCTTCTTCCCCTTGGGCAGGTTCAGGTCTGCATATGTGATATCATTTGTGTCCTGGATTTAAAATACCCAAAGAGAAAGTCATGAGAAGGTCATTCTAGAGGCCCTGGCCCACTCACTCAGACTAAATACCAAGTCTGGATGCTTCTGTGTCCTCTCGGCCCACACTGGCTCAGCCATAAGTCCTGTTCCCCTCATCTCTTGCCAACGTTACTTGCCTCCAGCCTTGCCCCTTCCCATCCACCCTCCTCCTCACCCTGCCTGAAGGGTCTTTCTGACTCACACAGTGTGGTTCCCTCACAGCCCCGCCTCAGTGTCACCTCCTCCCGCTCCTGCCTCCTCCCAGCCTGAACCACCTGCAGTCTTCGCCCATTTCTCATGTTCCTCCCTCTGCCAAGGGTGTCTGTCCTGCTTCTCCTTGTAACAAATCCCAGTCCACCCTGTAAATTTCAGATGAAGCACGGCTCATCCTAAGACCCTTCCTGGCCCTCCCCTCTCCTGGCAGGGTCCAGGTTCCTTCTTTGTGCTTCCTCAGCCCATGTTTGTTTTCCATCGCAGGACCCACCACCCAGGACCGTGTCTGTTTGGGGGCCTGAGTAGGTGCTGATGGTGATGTGTGTGGGGACATTCATTAATGTACGCATTTATTCCACAAATATTCACTGGGCATTTGTTATGATTCAGAAACCAAGGCTGGCACAGAAGAAGTCTGATTCATACTGAATAAATAGGATGGCAATAATTTCAGCTTCACTCAGGGCAAAGCTGGAGACAGGGAGACAGAGAACAGGGGCAGTATAAGAATGAGATCGCCAGTTGGCAAAGCGGGAAACATTCTGGAGTCAGAAAGTCTGGGTTTGAATCCTGGTTCTAGCTCAGGGATTTTGAGCAACTCACTTAACCTCTCTGGGTCTCAGTTTCTCCATCTGTAAAGAGGGGATGATAATAGTGTCTACTGCCAGGGTTGCTGTGAGAATGGAATGAGATTATCCAGGTAAAGCGTTTAGAAAAGAGCCTGGTACATATTGAGCATCTGTCTTCAATAAATGTTCGCAATCATTAACCACTTAGCAAACCTGGATACCTCCCATGTGCTAATCCTATCAACCTGCCACTGCTACCTCAAAATCGCCCATCATGAATGATAAACTTTGCTTCCTCTGTGACTGGCCCCTGCGTGATAGAACAGAATAAAGCTACCACCAACCGGCACACCTCCTAACTGGTGCACGGTAATGGCCCATTTCAGTTCTCAGGGCTTACAAGCAGCACACAACCACACAGATCACCCATCCACTCTTACCACAACCTACTTGGGAAGGATTATCTATTCCACTTTACAGCTGAAGACACTGAGACCAAGGGAGGTTAAATAAAGTGGACAAAGTTGTCCAGCTGGCAAAGAACCAAAGTGTGTTGGACTCTGCGGCTGTGCTCTTAGCACACAGCTCCTGTCCTGAGCCCTGCGTGCTCTCATTTACTTCTGTCTGGGAAATCCATGTTGATAGCATGCAACTCCCTCCCTGGCCAGGGCTAGCACCTGGCACTGGAATCGCAGGCACTCTGCCAGCTGGGCCGTGACTGTCTGGCTGTCCAGTGCGCGGCACATAGTGGGTGCCCGGTAAGTCTCTGCTGATGTGAATTTCGTGCAGGTGTCCATGACCCGTTTTTCCACCATCATTTTTTTCCCCCAGAAGATTCCAGGAGGAAGTTCAGAAGTAGAATGACAGGGGAGAAGGTCTCCCTCTCTCATGACTGGAAACGGTTTTGTTTTTCCTAATTACTACCTGAGCTCATGTCCGGGGCTGCCGGGGTACCCCATGGGTCACAAGGGCAGGGCCAAGGCATTTTGATCTACAAATGCTGTGCCTTTCACCAGCCCGACAACAGATTACATCTAAAAAGATGACAACTGCCTTGGAAATGTCAAGGACAGCTGGCGCACTCTCGTTCCGGGTTCAGAGCAGGACCTGTCTTGTTACAAGATGCTGAGGAGCCCTCTGCCTTCAAGGTCTGACAGCGTCAGCCGGTGATAAGCAGGGCTAGGTTTCTCAGAAACCACGTTGCCTGCAAAATCATCTCAGCAATGTTGACCAGAAACCTCCAGCTTGAGTGAGTGTGCCTTTGTGTGAGGTAATTAATGACATGGGGTCTTTCCATCAGCAAAGGCGGGAGAGGCCCTGGCAGGCTGGCTGTGCAGTTACAGCATAGAAAAGCCTGGCTGTGAGGAGGAGTGGGCAGTGAGCTGGGAGTGGCGCTCCTGGTAGAGGGATGGGTCTGGGCAAATGCACAGAGGTGGGAAGGCACAATCCACACTAAGGGAGCTGCAGCCTGACTCCAGGGCACCATTTTATAGGACGGATTGTGAATGGTGCCCCTGGGGAGTTGTGCAATGGGTAGCACTGAGTCAGGAGGCTGCAACAGCCACTGTTGGCTGCAGCAGAGAGAAGGAATATGCACAGGACATGGGGAAAGCTAGGAATGTAAGATCCTCCACCCTGCACCCCACAGGGAGTCTTAATTTAGAACCAGATCTGCAATTCCGGTTGATGTGAAGCAACCACGCCATGGAGTTTCCCAGGAAGGGCATCTCACCAAGGATTGTACCTGGGTTATTTCTCTGGCATTCTTCTCAGGCTCATGCAACCTAAAAAGGAAAGAGACACACAGATAAAAATACCCTCACTATCTAAAGTGCTCATGCAAATTGATAAGAATAACATTTAGGCTCCACTTTCTATATGGGTTGAGGACATGGATGAAGGACTCATAATAGAAACACAACTGCACATCAAATGTTTGGACAAAGGGGTCAATCTCACTAAAAAGGAATTGTACACAATGCACTATCATTTTTTTTAACCTACTCTATTGGCAAGGATCTTTAAAAATTATAATACTTGGTGTTGGGGAAGCTATGGTGAAATGAACTGGAGCTTGCATACGTCGCTGGTGGGAGAGGCAAACCAGTACAATCCTTTTGGGAAGCAGCTGGCAAAATCAAGAGCTTGGAAGATGTCCTCATCCTTTTGACTCATAATTGCACTTTTTTTGGGGGAATTCAAAATATAGAAAAAGCTTTCAACACAAAGGCATTTGTCAAGGGCGGGATGGGGGAGGTTTATATCTTAGGGTTCTGCCAATTGGGACTGGTTAGGGAAATTAGGATAAATCCACAGATAAAGATTTAAAAGGTTTATGAGGAGGTTTTTTTTTTAAGTTACAAATGCTTACATTAAAATGATAAGTGAAAAAGGAAAATTCTCTGTGGGATTATCTCAATTATGAAAAATGTGTGGATAACACTGGAAGGAAACATAGCAAAATGCAAACTGCAGTGGTCTTTGCATGGTATTTTTTTTCTCCTTTTTAGTTTCCCATATTCTCCAAATGTTCTGTATTATAAACATCTATGTATCATCATTAAAGAAAGAAAAGAAAAAGACCAAGATGTCCAAGTTAATCAAAGAAGTTGTTCGTGCACTTGCTTCTGTAATTGGAGGCCACGGCTTGACTCACTGGAGGGTCACAGTCAAGGTGATGAGCATATCAGAGCCACTGGCTTGGCAGAAGTTGTGTAAATTCTCAAGCCGGCAACCCCGGGGATGTTAGCATGGATAATGTCAGAAATGAGCAGTGGGGCTTGGCAGCAGGGTTATTAATGGATTTGGCATGAGTGCTTGGCTCCGAAAGCAGTTCTGAGACATGACAAGCCCCACGTGGCCACAGAAAGAACCCTCCAGGAGCAGGGCCACGTCCGCTGGGGAGGATCACACAGATCTGTCCCCACCCTACTGGCCTCCAGCCTTCCTGGAGCTCCCCACTGGCTGGCTGGTTCAAGTCCAACTCATCGCCCTGCTCCGTGTCCCACGTGGCCTGGCGTGCTGCCTCCAGGCTAATTCACTGCCCTGTCCTCATGTACCCACTCATCTACCCACCAAATATTTCAGGGTGGGTACATTTGATGTTATGTACTTCATGCTTCAATAGCAGCATGAAGGACCCCCTTGATCATTTTTCTTCTTGGCTAACTTTCGTGTCTCCTTCAAGACTCAACTATGGTGTCACCTTGTGATGGCTCTGCCGACGGTGCTGGGCTGGCTGGGCTGCCCCTCCGTGACAATCTCAGATCTCCTGTCTATCTGCATATCTGGTTTCTATTGCTGTCTGCCTGCCTGCCATGCTTCCTCACCACATGTGCTCAAAAACAGTGACTTGGAATGAATGCCAGTCAGGCTGCCCCAGGGCCTTTGCATGCTTTGGGCTGCTGCCTCTTCATCTGCTTCAATCCTTTTCTTCCTTCAGATGCTATTTTAAACAGTCTCGTCTTGGAGAAATCTTAACTGAACCCCCAAACTCCATTCTCAAAACACTGTGTTCTTCTCTTTCAAAGCAATTTCAGACTACAACCAATTACCCATTTCCCCATATTTGTCTCTCCCCTGGATTTTCCTATTTCAGTGAATAGCTCTACCATTGCTCATCTTGTGCTCAGGCTGGAGAAGTAGGAGTCAGCCCTGATTCTTCTCTTCCTTTACAGCTCTCGTCTAATCCAACCTAGGGCTGGTCGGCTCCACCTCCAAATTATCCATCAAAGCCAGCCACCCCATCCTCTCCACCATCCTAACTCCCCTGATTCCTGAAGAACCTCCTCCTTGATCTCCCCACCTCTATTCCTGCTTCCCTGCCCTCCATTCTCCCTATCTCAAATGCATAAGTGATGTCATGCTACTTTTCTGCTTCACAATGCTCAAGCCCTCTATAACCACTCCAAGGTGGTCAAGTGACACCAGCTCCAAGGCTCAGCCCGGCCGACTGCTCTAGGCTCCATCCCTCTCCTGCCTCTGCTCCGCTCCAGCTCCTCTGGCCTCCTCTGCGCTCTGTGCATGCATCTGAGTGCTCCTGTCTCAGGGTCTTGGCACTGGCTGTTCCCTCTGATTGGTGTAGTCTTGTCCCAGATATTCCCATGGCTGGAGACTCCTCATCCTTCTAAATGTCACCTTGCAGATAAGCCCTCCCTGCTCACCCAAGACCTTACCTCCTTGATCTGCTCTGTCCCTTACCTGGCTTCATTGTATTTAGTCAGCAGCTGCACCACATCCTTTATTAACTTTCCAGCTTGTCTGGTAACCTGTCTCCTCAGCGGACCATCAGTTTCACACAGGGAGGAACTGGGCCAGTCTCATTCACTGCTGAAGCCCCAGCACCAAGAACCGGGCCAGTCTCATTCACTTCTGAAGCCCCAGCACTAAGAACTGGGCTGGCACATCATTAGCAGTCCATATGTATTTGTTGAATGAATGAATGAATGAGTGAGTGAATGAATGAATGAATCTTTCTCACTGGCTCTTAAGTGCCATGAGACCAGGGGTGGGCCTTTTCTCCTCCCCTTTGCAACTCCCAGCTCAAGGCCTGGCACTGAGTTAGGCTCAGTCCAGATGAATAAATGAAAGACTCAGGGAAGCCCTAAATATTCCAAGAATAAATGCAGTGAATGTCTGACAAGTGAATAAATGGCTGATTGAATGAACCCTAGTGCCCAATTAAGGGAGCAGAGAGACACGTTTTTCTCTCGTCTGAGCTGGGGAAGATTACAGACAATGTTCTGTCTGTACATTCCTAACCTAGGGAGTTAGAGAGAGCCAATCCCTCCACCAGCCCTGCAACCTGAAGAACCCTTTGAGCTCAAAGTGGCAGCCTCCCGGCTTGCAGCCTCCCTGAGGTGCTCGGCTGTTACTCACACCAACGTCCTCTGGAAAGTGTCTGATCCCAGCAAGCCAAAGCCGAAGCCGGCTGAGGCATGGGAAACCACCATTAGCACTCACTAGATATTGCTTTGGTTTAGAGAGATGAAAGGGAGCAAGTGATCTCATGGCTCCCTTGGTAGGCTCACGCTGGAAAAATAAAAAACAGGCAGAAAACGGTTGGTTTCTCTGGGGAAGAAGAAATAGACAGCAAGAAGCATGGGAACAGTCATGAAGGCACCAGCTTTCGTGCAAGAGATGTCAAGGCTGAAGTCATCATTCTGGTGCTTCCTAGCCGCAGGACCTTGGGAATATCATGACTTCTCTGGGCCTCAGTTTCCTCAACCATAGGATAGGGAACAATAAGAACCTGATAGAACAGCGGTTCTCAAAGTGTGGCTTGGGAAGAACAGCATCAGCACCACCTGAGAACTTGTGGAAATAGAGATTCTCCATCAGGGACTTTGAGGGTAGGGCCCAGTAAGCTGTGTTTTAACAAGTCTTTGGGGATTCCGTAACACACTCAAGTTTGAAAACCACTGTTCTATAAAATTGGGATAGTGATAAATCATAGGGTTTCTGCAAGAATTAAAGTCACAATTGGGCTAATATACATAAAGGCATAGACAGTGCCAGGAGCACAATAAGTACTCAATAAATGGTAGCTGCTAATGATGCCATTATTATTGACAATGTCCTATTCTTCCAGAAACTCATTGTCTAATCAGGGAGGTAAGACAAGTAAAAAATAATGACAACAGGGCGGGGCGCAGGGGCTCATGCCTGTAATTCCAGCACTTTGGAAGGCCGAGGTGGGTGGATCACCTGAGGTCGGGAGTTCAAGACCAGTCTGACCAACAAGGAGAAATCCCGTCTCTATTAAAAATACAAAATTAGCTGGGTGTGGTGGTGCATGCCTATAATCCCAGCTACTCAGGAGGCTGAGGCAGGAGAATCATCTGAACCCAGGAAGCAGAGGTTGCAGTGAGCCGAGATTGTACCATTGCACTCCAGCCTGGGCAACAAGAGCAAAACTCTGTCTCAAAAAAAATAAAATAAAATAAAATAAAATAATAATAACAACAAAAACAAAAAAGAGAGATCCTTCTAGATGGGGCTGTGTAGTCACTAGGAAGCAGTATTTTAGGGATTCAGAGAAGGCAGAGTGGGAAGTGCTACAGTGGTTTAGGATGGCATTCATTCACTCATTCATTCATCCACTCACTCATTCACCCATTCATTCATTCACTCACTCATCCATTCATTCACTCATTCATTCATTCACTCATTCATTCATTCATTTGTTCATTTGTTCATTCAATAAACCTTTACTAAGCACCTATCCCATTCCAGGCATGGTGCCAAGTTTAGCAGCTATTTGCAGTGAACCTTAGGGACATGGGCCCTGGCTTCAAGGAGTGGGTTATGAAATGGGACAGGTGCAGAGACACCTTGAACACACCAGGTGTCCATGCTGGGGCACCAGGAAGGTTCACAGGAAGCCCCCCATCTCTGGAGGATGTCATGCCCTTGCTGACCTCAGGAGGAGCAGGAGGTGACCAGGTGACAGGAGGGGTCCCACTCTAGCTACCATATTGCATAACTCCAGGGGGTGCCATTCACAGAGCCCAGTGTGCCTGCCACCCCTGGAGCTGGGGGACCCTGGGTAGTGCATGAGCAGGGGCAGGGAGCATACCTCAGCAGACAGGGCAGTGTGCAAGGGGGAGGAGGAGAGTGAGGGCCCAGCCTGTGGGGGAGGGGAGGAGCACAGTGTGGTTGAGCCGTGAAATGTGAGGACAGGGGGTAGAAGGAAGTGAAACTGTTCAAGGCAACTGGACCACAAGGGGCCCAGAAGCCTCAGGGAGGCATGTGGACTTTATCTGGAGGGACAGGGAGAGCCACTGAAGGTTTTTTGGGCAAATGACAGAAACGAGTCTTGCCCTTGGAAGAGTGTCCTAGGTGTGGGAGTGTGACAGGCACAAGCATGACAATAGGAAAACACACGTGCCCGGAAGGCAGTGAAGAGCCTAGTTTTGCTGGAGAGGTGGCTCTGCTTGTTCGGGGGAGGAGAAGGCCAGAAGGTTGGGCAGGGCTGAGACCAGGAGGGCCCCTGTGGAGATCAGAGCAAGAAGCAAGGCTTTATCCCAAGAGTACCTTGGACTCACACTGCTGGGCAGGAGCAGGGCACTCGATGCTTCCCAGAGCCTTCTCTGGCAGAAGAGCTGCTCCTGCTATATGCAACTGCTTTGCCTGGTATTTGCCCCATCACTCCACCCATCACCTGCACCCCCCAACTCAGGATACAGCACTCTATTGCCCCCAACCTTGAGGTGGTCCTTAACCCTACAGTCAATCTATCAGCAAGTCCTCTTGGGTCTACCTTCAAAATATATCTAGAATCTGAGCATTTCTCAGCCTATCCCACCACTTTGGTCCAGTTCACCATCTTTTCCTGCCTGGACCGGGACCGCTACGGTCACCTACACACCCTCACCTCCTGTAGCATGGGCTCCACATGTAGCCAGGTTGACGCTTTTAAAACAAAAGTCAGATCATGTCCATCCTGTGGTTCTTCATCCCACTGGAGATAAAATCCCGAGTCCTTCTAACACCCACAGGCCCCACTCCAGATCATCATTTCCTATTCTGTAATTCTGGAACCCAGAAAGCTCTAAACAATCGAAAGACTGGCACTATGCAGTTGCTGGCAAAACCTGGTCTGAACCAACACAAAGCTATTTATAGCTTTATTTATCACCCTTAGCACGGATGTCTACATGGTTCTATGCAGATAGGTTCACATGGCAGATTACAGTGTGCTGCCTCTGCTCTGCTGGGGATGAAGATCAGAGGCCTTCCAAAAAGCTGATAAAGGCTTTTCACAAAATGGTTCATAATAGCTCTTGCTACAGGGGCATCGCGAAGGACAACAAGATGCCGAGGACCTGCGTCTTCCTGACCTCATCTTCTTCCTCTCCTTCCCTCTGGCCTAGCACACAGCCCTCCTCTCTGGCCCAGCATGCTCCTCTCCATCGTAGCTCACTAGTTTCAGGCACCTGCTTGCATCCCCTTTTCAGAGGCAGTCCCTTCCTCTGCCTAAGACAGCCCCCCACCATTCACCTCCATCCCCTTGCAGGGTAGGAGTTGTCGCCACCTGATATGACACCACGAATCACTTTATTTCTGCGTTTATGCCTGTTTCTCTCGCTGGCGTCTGAGCCCCATGAAAGCCTGGGCTGATTCTTGTTTACTGCTGTATCACCAGCTGGTCCTAAGCAGGGCTGGCACACAGTAGGGACTCAAGTCACTAAAAATGTGAATCAACAAACTGAAGTGCCATCGGTGACGTAACGTCACCGCCTGAGCCTCTGACCAGGCTGTGAGCTTGCAGAGGGCACAGATTCTATCCAACTCATCCCAGCATTCCAGGGCCACAGCACGCCAAGGTACTCAATAAATATTTACTAAACAAAGGAAAGAGTAAAGTATACAACTTGGATCTGGGAGGATGCATCCGGTGGCGTGTGCAGGATGTCTGTGAGGACAGAAAGCCCGGGAGGTCTCTGCCCCAGTCCAAGTGGAATTAGACAAGGGTCTCGTTGTCTGGGGAGAGCAGGCAAGAAATCAGCGCCTCTGTGCACCAAAATAAAACCCCTCATTTGGGACAATAATTAAAAACAGCATGACCCAGTGCAAGGAGATTACAGAGGAGAGAAAGAGACATGTTGACCAACACATCGGTGAGGTCAGTGGACGTGGATTATGCTTTATAGTCTGGGGGGCTGTGAAACAACCAAATAATAACTTCAAGAGGATCTGGACCAATGATGCACTTACCTTGTAGAGGAAGTGGAGCCCTGGGCTGAAAGACAAAAGAAACAAAAGCCTGTTGTTTAACTAGAAGCACACTTTTCTTATGTAACTATTTTCTGGCGAAAGGTTTGCCTCCAGGGACATGGAGAGGAAATACTGTAATCACATCCTTGGAACCACAGGAGACCCCCGTGCCCACCCAGTGGGCATCCTCTTCCACCAAGGAAGCCTGTGACGGAGTAAGCTAGATGGTCCTGCTTTTCCACTTGCGGAAGCTGCCAGGGGTCCAAAAGCAGTCTTCAGCCTGGGAGGGGACAACTGCCCCACCTCTGTCTGGGTCTCACCTCCGTTCAACCACATACCTCAGTGGAGACCCTCCAGTAAGCCTAGTCCCATTCAGTGCTCTTCGTGGCTTGAAAACAGATTCTAGCAGGGCTGCAAATCGGGGATCAAGTGTGAACCCCGGGTCTGCTACCCATTCACTCACTGTGTGACCCTGGGTGGGTCACTTCCTCTCTCTGAGCTTCTATAACTTGCAGGGTTGGGCTGAGCATCCATTTATTTACATGCCACCACTTTCCAAAAAAAGGATCTTGGAAGGAAAGAAAGTGTCCATCTGGTTTAGAGGTTTTAAACCTGTGATATGGGGTAACCCACAGAGAAGCCTCCAGGGTTCAGCAGCCATTTGACTCCCATTTTGCTGTAAAATTGTAATTAAAAGCAACATGCACACCCAAATGCACTCTGCACCGCACTTTAATAGGCTGGAGGCTGCCACAGCGCAAGAATTCTTGCTGCCGGGTTAACGCTTGGTGCCTGGGCAGGTCCTGGATCTTCAGGTGAGGAGTACCTCAGTTGGAAGCTCTGCTCAGCACCGAACGTCTGAGTGGAGGCTGACAGGTTGCAAAGTGCTGGACACAAGTCATCTCTGGTAATCCAGTGACAGGACACCAGTCACCCCCCTTTTACACCAGAGACTAGGTGACTCCTCAGGGTCACACAGCTGGGTAGTGGTTGAGTTGAAATCAGGACATTTCACTATGGGCATTGAGAGGCTGGGCAGACCCCACCAGGGCCTAATGAGGGAGAAGGGGGATCTAGTTATGGCAGAGGGAGGTAGCGTGCAGGGTGGTCCTAGACGTGGTCCTTGGGTTTAAATTCTGGCCCCACCACCTCCTGGCTGTGAGGCCCTGAACAAGTTTTATAACTTTCCCACGCCTCAGTCTCCTCATCTGTAAAGTGGGGTTAGTAATGTCACCTATGAGGTCTGTGGTGAAGACTGACTGTTACTACAGGGAAAACCCTGTGAGCAGTTCCTGGCACATTGGAATTGCCGGGGGATACTAGCCATCCCTGTCACTGGAGCCTGTGTTTGAGAGCTAGGCTCTGCACACAGACCCGCCACTTGGGCTGGGTGCCCTTTACCAGAGCTGCAGCTCTGCAAACTCCATTCCTCCTCTGCAACACCTAAGCCCACAGTAATGAGCTCACACGTGTCAGGAGCCTGGCAAGCTGCCTGGGGCTGAGACTCAGAAAGGATGGCCAGGATTTCACTATCGGCCGCTACGAATGCTTCATCCCATGGGATGGGTTGTCACCTTTGGTGGGGAAGGGACCTGCTTCCCCACCCAAGGAGGAGTCCTCCCTGTGTGGGGCTCTCCAGGAACTTTAGGGAACCCATTGGGTAGGCGTCTTGGTGGGACATCTTGCAGATTCTGGAGAAGCAGGGCCTGACTCCAACCCTCCCAGACAGGAGCATGAGGCTTGGCCAGTATCTCAGAGCCAGCCCAGGAGGGAAGGAAACCTGGGAGGTAGAGGTGAAAGAGCTACCGAAGGGATGCGTGATTAGTGTACAGTTTGCCCATCCAAGCTCAGCTGTGCCAGGCCACAGAAAGGCAGCTCGGGACAGCACTTGTCCCTTTGGAGGTGGTGGGTCACAACCAGCATTTTAAACAGAAAAAAGAATATGACAAAAAAGAAAGTATCAGTTTTAATTTTATATACAAAGGGTGTGTGTATGTGTTGGGTTGAGATGTGAAATGTATTTCTATCTCGTAATAAAAAAAGGTTGCAGAAATACCAGCTTAAAATTGTCATCTACAAGAGTGGGAAAAAGAACATGTATTTATGGCGATTCTAGAATGTGTCAGACCCGTTATTTCACATGGGCTTATTTGGATCTTGTAACTTCTCCAAGACAGGCGTTGCTAAACCCATTTTACAGATGGGGAAACTGAGGCTTCTAGCGGCCAAATTGCTTAGAGGATACAACCAGGGTCTGGAACCCTGGTTTGTCTGACTTCCAAGTCAGAGGCCCTGCCACAGCACCAACCAACCCTCCCAACAACCAACACACACACACAGACACAAGACACACATAACACATGCACACGAACAAGGGGAAGCTGTGCCCTGGGTTTGACCCTGTGCCCTCCTGCTGTGCAGTCAAAGACTATGCACCTTGCCCTGTGAGGGGGCTTTCCAGGGAGGTGGCTCATAGTTCCGGGCTCACATACAATATGGGTAATACTCAGGGCTGACATTTATTGAGCACTTGTGTGCCAGGTTACTTTCCTAACAGTTTCCATGCAATCACTTGTTAAGTCCTCCCAATCAAATGGTGGCGCTATTATCTCCATTCTCACTGGCCTCCTGTCCAGGGGCTGGTCATGTAACCTAGATTTGTACCAGGAAAGCAGAAGTCTGCCGGGAGGCTCCTGGGAAAGACAATGTCCTCCCTGAGACAGGTAAGAAGAGTCCCTGCCTCCCCTCTTCCCAGGTTGGCAGCTCCCTTGCTCAGTAGTGGCCTCTTGAGGACATGGGGCCTGGGGCAGTGATAAGCATCTTGTAATCATGAGGAAGAAGCCACGGAGTGACTCACCCAGACTCTAATGTGGTGAGGCCACTGCCCCAGCCCCAGCACCACTACCTCTGGACTTCTTGCTACTGGCAGAAGATGATGTCCTTAACCCAAAACACCTAATGGCGTCTCCCTCTGAGGACAGTCCAGGGACAAACCCTTAGGGAGGAAGAGGGGAATGCACCCACCTTTCTTCTGTCTGATTCGGACGAGGTAGAGGGCTGCCATCAGTAGGGCCACCAGCAAGGTGCACACCACGCCCACCACAATATAGATGTTCCGTTCATTAGTTCCAGTATTCTCTAGGGACCACATGGAATAGAGGCTTCACGTATGCAGATTAAAAACAGAGAAAACCAAACCCACCACAGCATTTCACCACTAAGCAGGCATCATTAGCTGAGAACATCTGGCTGGGCCTTCTCAGATGTCTCGAGTCACATGGGCACACTCACGGGTCTGTACACACTTGCCCACGAGGCTCATCCATGAACAGCACAAAAACCATGCTGAGGTGCCAGGGGGGAATATATTTGCCGCTGACAGCTACAGAGGAACCCCTGCTGCAGGATACAGGCAGAAATCTCACTCCTGAGGAACAGAAATGTTCCTTCTCATCTGGAGTGAACCACAGAGTGGTCACGAGGGTATCCCAGATCCACTGGAAACTGAATCAGCAGCTGGAAGAAGGGGCAGTGTGGCTACCAGGGTCTGCACAGCTCAGGGGCTCATCATTGATCTGTGCCCGGCACCTGGGCCGTCACATTGGGCTCAGGAGTTAGCACAGGGGCTCTGAAGCAGGACTCCTGAAATGACAATGGAGGCTTGGCTGCCCAGGGCACAGGTAAGGGGGTCGTAGACTAGAACACAGTGGTTCATCAGGAGCAGGGCTCTAAGCCACAGAAAAGTGCTTTCAAATCAATGCCACTAAGTAGCTGTGTGACCCTGGGCAAGTCAGTTAAACCGCCCTCCAAACCCTGGCTGCTGCTTCTGTTATTGGGGCCAACGGTCATCTCTACCTCATTGGCTAAGTAAGGATTATATAACCAACCAACCAACCAACCAACCAACCAACCAACCAACCAGCTAACCAACTAACTCTTTCATCCTGTTTCACTCAAAAAGCATTTATTGAGTGCCTACTGTGGCCAGGCCCTGAAGCTACAATGCTGAGCAAGATAATTATGGCCCCTACCACCTGAGACTCAGAGCTGAGAGGTCATGAAGCTCATCCCCTTCAGCACAGCTACGAGCAAGTGGAGGCCCAAAGAGGCACTGACTTGTCCAAGGTCACACAGCAAGTCTGCGACACAGCTGGCATGGGAAGCCACACATCTTGTCTCCCGATGCCCTATACATCCTAGGAAAACCTGGCACTGGCCGATGCCCTACACGTCCCATGAAAACCCAGCATTGGCTGATGCCCTACATGTCCTACGAAAACCCGGCATTGGCCGATGCCCTACACGTCCTATGAAAACCCGGCATTGGCCGATGTCCTACACGTCCTATGAAAACCCGGCACTGGTGAAACCAAACGGTCACTTTGACACAGCCCCAAGGCTCTCTTTTAGAGCTTCCCTGAAGGGTGCATGAAGGACATAAATGGCTTCTATTACTAATCCATGCAAGGGTTCTACTGTGTACAGGGCATCAGCCACATTGATAACAGGTGATGAAATATTCCATGGCTGCATTGAAATGCCAACCAGGTGCCACCATTTGCAAACAGAAGAGATGTACACCAACACCACGTTGCAGGGGCTGAGAAAATGATACCTTGACACCCTCACACTCTCTCAGGGGAGTGACAGCATTATCTCCTCCTTACATGAGTATGCCCTTTGGCCTAAAGTGTTCCTTGGGCAATCACACAGAAATAATCACATGTGGGATGGAACATGTACAAGGATGTTCACTGAAGCACTGACTGTACGTGAGACAAGCTGCAAACACCCTGAATGACTCCACCCGGGCTTCCAGTGGGGCAGGCTCCCAGTTGCAGCCAGGCAGATGAGGCAGAGGCTAGAAAGAGTAGGGAAGAGGGGCTGGGCCAGTGAGGAATGGGGAGCGTGACAACTATCAGGTGAAGAAGGCAAGATGCAGGACGCCATGAACAGATGGGCCCCCTCTCTCCCTCTTTCCTCCTGTGATATAAATCTATGTCAAAAGATCTATCAAGATGTGTGTCAAACCCTTACCAGTGGTGACTCTTGGAGTGTGGGATTTGGGGAAATGGAGCTGACATTAAAATTCTACTTTATATTTATAGACTTCTAGATTATTCTATAATAAGCAGGAATTACTACTTTTAACATTTAAAAAACCCACAAAACTAAAAGTTTAAAAGAGCTGGGTCAGCTGAAATAGAGGCCTCACCAGCGGCGGTATTTGAGCCCTGCTCCTTCGGGTGGGCTGAGACCTTCACGGAAAAGCTTTTGTTCACCGCTGGCTGCCCGTCATGCTCCACCTGGCAGGTGAGCTTCACATCATCCCTATGGGCAGACACATTCACCAGGAGCCAGCTCGTCCAGTTATAGGTGCCATCCTTGTTCTCTGGAAGGGCTGAGGCCATTTCTGTCCGGGACACGTTTCCGTTCTCCAACCAGGTCAGCTGTAGTCTCTGGGGGTAGAACTTCGTCACCTGGCAGGTGACATTCACCTGGTTGTCTGCCCTCATGGACTGTTGAGTAACCTCCAAGAAGGGTGGAACTGAAACAGCACAGGGCAGAAGCTGTGACCTTGTGGCACAGACAGATCACAGGGAGGGCTCCATAACGTAGCTCCCACCACCACGGTGAGGGCGTCACCAGGACAGTGCTAGGCAGGCAGCACATGCTCAGACATTGAGGGTGCTCTTTGCATATGAATGAAATTACTAAGTACAATGCCCAGCACACAGTAGGTGCTCAAGGACTGGTAGCTCCTACTAGGCTAAGAATGGGTGAAATCTATAAGCACCACCCCTGGCATGCAGTTGGAATGTTACAACTGTAGCAAAATAAAGAAAACCACCAAGTACATAGAGGCTTAGCTCATAGTAGGTGCTCATTAATTGTAGTTGCTATTGGTGAAATAAATGAAACTGCGAGCGCAGTCCTTGGCACCCGGTGGGTGGTCACCTAGCCACTACCATTAAAATGTTAGTAAGTGACCGGCACATCTAGGAGCATGGGAGGTGGGCAGTTAGGAATTTAGGTTCCAGGCATTTCAAGCCCTGGAGCGAAAGTAGAGTTGGATGGGTGGAGGGTGGTGGGGAACGGGCTTGGCAGCCAGGTGTGGGCTTGGGCTGGGTAAAGGTCTTCTACCTCGGATGGCCTCAGACAAGTTGGCAGTCCCACGAAGAGGGTCCCCCTGCAAGGTGACGTGGGCCACCTCGCAGATGACTTGAGAGTGAACGTCTCTGCGGGTCAGCACCACCCTGGCTGTGCTGCGGATGCTGTAGGACACGCTCTTTCCTGCGGGGTCCACGTTGGTCTGGAAGTCTGAGAGCTCGTTCCCATTTTTGAACCATTTCAGGGTGATGTCTCTGGGAGAGAAGCCGTGGGACTCGCAGGTGAAGCTCACTGTGTGCTCAGCTGTGGCCCTCACTGCGGGGCCCGATACCACAGGGGCAGAGGGTTTGGCTACAAAAGGAGCATCGATAAACAGGAGACATGACTGAGATGACCATCACTAACGATAAGCGTGTGACACGTTAAGAACCTTCCGAGACATTATTTTTTATCCTTCCAATAATGTGGAAGGATTAATGAGGGTGGTGTCCTTATTCTCATTTTACAGAGCAGGATGCAAAGGTTGGGAGAGGTGAGGTCAGACAGTGTAGGGGCAGGGCCCAGAGGGAAGTCCAGGCCTGAGTTCAAACTTCTCCACTCCACACAGGGTGATTTCCACCAATTTGGGCACAGGATCAAAATTAACGATCCATCTCATCCTTGGTATTAACTCTTTCTACCCTGCCCCCCCCCGGAAACAGTGCCAAGCCCAGAGAGAGCATTTATAGAGGTCAGTACAGGGAGTAAGCAGCAAAGTGGCACCACCCTGACAGCTGGAACCAGGCCGCTCAGCCCATGAGAGGGGCAGCCCGGCACACCCAGCTCCTTGTCTGTAAAACGGGACAGCAGCATTTCTCCTTCCTGGGATGCAGCGAGGATTAAATGAGGCAACAGAAGCAGTTTTGCTTTGGATAAACAGAAGATGCTTCACAAAAATAAGCAAAAACAGATCTAACTTTAACCCAGACTTTATTCATATCCAAAGCTCTCTCTTCAGGTATTTATGAATTTACTTCATATTTTTCATTTTCTCCACAAATATTCCAGCAGGGGCTAATCTGTGCCAAGCGCTACATTTGGAAGGAAGGAATACTTTTCTGAATCTGGGGTCTTCTTTGGGGTCAGCTTTGGATAGATATCAAAGATCACCAAGTGCGGAGAAAGCCAAAGGGGTTAATTTCTTAATTATCAATAATTGCACAGACACAGGGCGCCCAAGCAGGCAGAAGCACTTCCTGGGTCCTGAAAGCACACAAATGGCTGAACCAGAACGTGGGCTGTTTCTCCCTGCAGATGGGCCCTAAACGTGTCTCCAAATTGCTAATTATTACCTTGTGCCTCCTAGCGCAGTCACCAGGAAGCACATATCACACATACTCGCATTTGTAAATATTAACTTGCTCCCTAACACCCGTCAAACATTTTGAGGGCACAGTAAGGAGGGTGTCATTTGAAGAAGTCAAGTCATCGAGGCCAGCAGCCTGGATGTCCCCACAGGGCTGAGGGGCTGCAATCAGTTCCCATTTATCCAGGGCTTCTCTGGAGCTGGACACTGGCTGCTCTCTCCATGCTCCTCAGCTCGTTAATCCTCGTTCCATCTCTGTGAGGGGATCCTCGTGTGAGCCCCTTTTAGGACGAAGCTCAGAGAGGCCCAGGGCCAAAAGTGGATACAAACCCCACCCTGGTAAGATGAAGGAGGTTGAATGCAAGCACAGAGCCTGGTATGTAGCAGGTGCTTAATAAATGACCCCTGTGCCTGTTATCAGGAGGTCTGGTCATTACTGCTTCTGAATCTACACATTTATCCTTTAGGCAGCAGAACAAAGCAGAGCGGAAACACCAAGAAAAGGCTCAAACCCTGCTCCCTGCAGCTCATGACAAACCCAAATGATAAAAGGAGCAGAAACCACCAAGTGAGGATTCTCTCCCCTTTTCTAAACAAGCCCCTCAGGAAACAAGTTTGGCGAATTGGCTATCAAAACACCAACAAGATCACAGGCGCCTCCCTCCAGAGGAGCCATTTATGGAAGCTGGAAGCATTTTAAAGGAGGAGGGAACAGATTCCTCCGTGACAGCTTGGTGTGTCGAGGCAGGGTGGGTTCTGGGGCCGAACTGGAAGGATTTGCTGGGATTCCGGCGGTTGTTTAGACACAAACATTTTCAAGATAGAAGGTTCCCCCGCCCTGAGGTTGGATCTGAGCAGGGCTTTGTCTGGGGCCCCTACCTTGGCCCCTGTAGGCCCGTATTATAAGAGGGGGTCTGGCCAGGCCACTGGGGCCTCCAAAGAGCTGTCCCGGGTACATGTTGTTCAGAAGCATCTACAGCCTGAAAAGCTGTTCTCCCATCTGGCACCACAGAAGACCGTCTTTTCCAACTTGTCCTCTGTGACCTCTGGGTGTCTATCCCAGGGGTTCTTAGTCCTGGCTCTGTACTAGAATCTTCTGGATTAATTAAAAACTTTAGATGCCTAGGCCCATGTCAGGCCAATTGAAGAGGCATGTCTGTGGTAGAGCCTGGGATTGATTTCAAAGTTTCCCAGATGATCCTAAAGAGCAGCCAAGATTGAAAGCTACCTGAGCACACCCTAAGCACCATTTCCACTTGAGGGCTGGAAGAGCACTGACCCATCTGAGGTTGCATGGCTTTGGCATTACAGAGCTCACATCTGTTGAACACTGACTGCAGGCCAAGTGCTGCCCTAAGCACTCTACAGGATTTAACTCATTCGGCCCCAACTCCTGGTCTGTGAGGCTGGTGTTATCACATACAAGTGAGGACACTGAGGCCCATGGTGGTGGAGTGCCTTCTCCCAGGTCACAGAGCCAGGAGGTGGCAGAGCTGGGATGTGGCCCAGGCAGCTGGACTCTGGCCACGCTCTCCTAACCACAGTTCTGCAGGAGTTCAGGGACAACCTGAACACCGCCACCATTCGAGGCTCTGTGTACAACCTCTCCAATCCTCACAGAACCCGTGAGGGTTGGCAATCATCATCACCATTTCACAGACAGGGAAGCTGAGGACTCAAGGGAAGCCAGGATTCGCCCAAGATCACATGATCTTGGGAAAACCCCACTGCTTACTAAGGTCTATCGTCTCCTCAGGCTCACTGCATCCTCATAACATCCTGGAAAGGTTGGTACCATTATCGACATTCTACACATGGGGAAACTGAGGCTCAGCAAGGGGAACTGGGTTGCCCAAGGTAACACATCTTAAAATAACACCTTGATGGCAGGACGCAGTAGCTCACACCTGTAATCCTAGCACTTTGTGAGGCCAAGGTGGGTGGATCACCTGAGTTCAGGAGTTCAGGACTAGCCTGGCCAACATGATGAAACACTGTCTCTACTAAAAATACAAAAAAAAAAAAATGCTGGTTGTGGTGGTGGGTGCTACTCGGGAGGCTGAAGCAGAATCACTTGAACCCAGGAGGTGGAGGTTGCAGCGAGCCAAGATGGCGCCATTGCACTCCAGCGTGGGCAACAAGAGAACAAGAGTGAAACTTCATCCCATAAAAAATAAAATAACACCTTGATTTGGGGGTGTCTACTCTGCACTGGGTGATTTATACACAGGAACTCAAATCCTTTCCATTCTCCCAAAGGAGTCCCTGATTATCACCAAGGGCAGCAGGGCCAGATCCTCATCCTGGCACTCTCTCCTTTTATAACAAGTACTATGAAGGAAGAGCCATTTCTTGACCCTTTTACAGATAAGGACTCTGAGGCTCAGAGAGGATACCTGTGTGGTGAGCAAGTGGGGGAGCCAAGGTTTGATCCCCACCAGCCTGACTCACAGCCCCTGTCTCTGTAATACTCAGTTATGCTTGTCAAAGTGTGGAGAAATGCTCCACTCTTCTCATTCCGAACTCTTGCAGTTCTATAGCAATAAGCATAGGCTGAGGCAGGAGAATTGCTCGAACCAGGAGATGCAGATTACAGTGAGCCGAGATCGCGCCACTGCACTCCAGTCTGATTCTACAGATGAGGAAAACGAGGCTGAGAAAAGCAAAGGCACTGTCTCCTCATCCTCCAAGTACCCAATGGGCATTTCCAGCGTTCCCCAAGCTCTCGTGTCTATCAGTTGAGCAAGTGCCTGAACTTCATGAACCCTGACACTGACCACCACCTTCCCTTTTTCTCTTTGAGATCCTTGACTTCATGCAATTCTAGGGAGAAGCCTCCTGCCAGGGCACCCAGATCTGGTTACCCTATAGCCATAAACTGAAGTCAGTGGGCTCCTGACAGCCTGAGGGGAGAATATAAACTCTTGCTCCAGTGAGCCCCAAGAACCCACCAGGAAATGACTCATCTCCTTATCCTTAGTCCTCAGCACCATGAGTAGATGAGCATGTGGTCTGCCGGGCTGCAGGAGGCCCAACTCTGCTCCATGGATGCTGCTCAGTGATGTGCAGAGACCTGTCCTTCAGGAACAGGTTCCCATATCATGAGACATCTGCAGGACCTTTCTGATGGGGGCCAGTCCCTCCTACTCCCATAGGATTTGTTGTTTTGTTTTTTCTTTCTTTTTTTGAGACAGAATCTTGCTCTGTCATCCAGGCTGGAGTACAGTGGCACAATCTCAGCTCACTGTAATCTCCACCTCCTGGGTTCAAGCAATTCTCCTGCCTCAGCCTATGCTTATTGCTATAGAACTGCAAGAGTTCGGAATGAGAAGGGTGGAGCATTTCTCCACACTTTGACAAGCACAGCTGAGTGTTACAGAGACAGGGGCTGTGAGTCAGGCTGGTGGGGACCAAACTTTGGCTCCCCTACTTGCTCACCACACAGGTCTCCTCTCTGAGCCTCAGAGTCCCTATCTGTAAAAGGGGCAAGAAATGGCTTTTCCTTCATAGTACTTGTTATAAAAGGAGAAAGTGCCAGGATGAGGATCTGGCCCAGTTGCTGCTCCATGGCCTCCTCCCACCTCCCTCCTTTCTCATCCAGGGCATCATTTAGGCTGACAACATGGCAAAGAGGAGTGAGCACTCTACTAGGAGTCAGCAGATGTGGGTCACACCTAGGCCACTTACTTGCTGTGACTGTCTAGGCACGGGATGCATCATCTGGGAACTTCAATGTCTCTTCCTGTAATATCTGCACAATCAGGATAAAGCCATCCTCCCTGCCTATGTCCAGGGGTTGTGGGGAGACTTGATTGTTATAATGTCGAGGAGGGAAATTAGGCCATCTCCACACACATTAAAACACACACCCCCTCTGATCCAGCAATGGCACTTCCAGTGGGCGTCTCCCACCTGAGTAAGGTCACACATGTATAAGGTCATCCACTGCAGAACTGTTTTAATAGCTCAAGGTTGGGGACAACTTACGTATCCATCAATGGAAGACTGCAAAATAAATCTGACATTTCCATAAGCTGGAGTATTCTGTAGCTATTACACAATGCAGCAGGTCTCCATCCTGATATGAAATCTCATCGAACGCTAAGGCTTACATTTGGGAGAGGTTTTCCAATCACCAATGGGTGTAACGGTCTGAATGTGAGTATTCTGAACCTTTAGGAAACTGATGAAAAGGAGAAGTGCTGGCTCCCTGCTTAGCGGTTCTGTTCAAGGAGCTTTCAGTCAGCACCTGTGATGCACCAGGCTCTTCTGTGGAAACAATGTCTAACATGGGCAGGAACGAGCCTTCCCGGAATCAGATGTGGGCTCTAGTCCAGATCCTGTCACCAACTGGTCCTGTGACTGTGGGCAAGGCCCCTGTCATCTCCTGACTTCAAGTTTCCACCTGTAACTGGGGGTTGGGCTGCATGGTCTGAGGGTCCTTCCTGCACTAATGTCCCAGGATCCGGAGTTAGAACGAGGATTCTGGTGCTCTGGCAGTAAATACAAAATGAACATCTTTGCTGCCTTAACTGAGGAACCCAAAGTCACCTAGAAGGGAGACCTCCTCCCTGGGGTGAGGGACATTCTATGATGACCCAGCTTTGTTCAGAGCCTTTAGTGACTGCATGAATCAGTCCCTAAACGATACAAGGGTTTTTCTAAAAGACCCACAGAAAATGCCCAAACCTCTGGCTTCTCCTCTTCACCAGGGCATTCAGATCAAACAGTAAATCTGTGCCTTTTAGGAATCTTCTTAGTTGATGTTTGGTGATGAAATAAAGGAAAGCACACCCCCGCTGCTCCCTGCCCTGGGTGGATTCTTATTGGAAGGGATGAGAACACAAGCTTGGTGGAGCCTGGCACACAGTAGGTTCTCAGGGAGTGCCTGTCGCATAGAGGAGACTCGGCCACACTGAGGGGGAAGTGCTCTCTGGAGGCAGCAGGTGAGCTCTGGCCCTGTGCCTGGGCAAGTCACTCTGTCAGTTCCCTCATCTGTGGAACCAAAGGGCTGGGCCCGATTTGAAGAGGCCAGGGCTACAGAGCCAGGCAGATGAAGGATGCAGATGTTCCCACCCTTTACCAGCCGTGGAGCCTTGAGCAAATAGCATGACATCTCCAGGCCTCAACTTCCCTTATCTGTAAAAGGGGGAGACATTAATTCATGAAAAGGAGCACCCACCACCACACCTGATTGTTGCTCTAAGAATGGAGGGTGTTATTATTGAGTTATTGTCACACACCAGGGGACGAAGGAGGCCCGCACTGTACTCACCACGCACAGACAGCTCAGTGCCTGCTCCAGACTTCACCTCCACGTCGGGGCTCCCTTTCCGGAACTTCACACAGTAGTAGGTGCCGGCATCTGCTGGGGTGATGTTACTGATGTGGATGGAAAAGTCCATGTTGTTTCTCTTTGTGGACTCTGAAACAGATGTTACCCGGGGAAAGTGGCCTTCCTTTTGATGGTAGATCAATTCCCGGCCTGGTCCAGCTCCTCTGAACCACTGGATGGGCCCCACAGGGATCAGGGAGGTCACAGTGCAGTTCAGAGTGGCCGAGTCTCCAGCTGCGACGGACACGGACTTCTCAGGCTGAATCACCTGCAACTCCTCCTCACCCAACACTCCTGGAAAGGAGCACAAAGCCGTCATTTTTTTTTTCCATCCTTACATGATCCTCTGTGTTGCCTCAAGTGTTTATCAATGACTTTCATCGACAGGGTGCACACCAGGAGCAGGCTGTGAGGTCAGTATACTGCGTGTATTATCTCATTTAACCCTCACAACAAACCTGCAACATGAGCCTATATTCTAAGTGGGGACACTGAGGCACAGAAAGCTAAGTGACATGGCAGAGAGTGGGTTTGAATGCTTGGAACCTCTCTGGAAGAGTCACATCTGAGCTGGGCTCTCTAATTCTAATCTGAATGAGCCAGAAGGGAGCCTGGTGTTCCAGAGAGAGGCAACAGGCTGGGCAAAGTCTCAGCGAAGGGGGCCTGGCATGTGTGGGGCTCTACAAGGCGTTAGATTCTGTTTCCGACCTGGTCCAGGATGCAGGCCCCGAGAAGGGAGGCTGTACTCAGCGGTTTGGACAGTAGGAGAATGTGGTTTGAGTTCTGGATCAGTGGCCTATAGCTGTGTCCTTGGGCCACCACTCAGGTGACTAAGAATATCCAATGTAGACTCATGCCAGTGTGTTTGAGTCCCCGCCTGGAGCCCAGGACTGAGCCTGGCTAGCAAAGTGCCACACAAATGCAAGAGCTGCCCTTAGTTTGCCCTTACTGCTCTCAGCATTGGTTTCTTCGTCTATAAAATAGTTACTATGACCCCACCTCGATGGATCTCTGGGAGGATAAAACAAGCCAAGGCTGGGGACAGTGTCCAAACGCAGCATCTGGTTTTTAGAGTCATCAGACCTGGTTTAAAACCTGGCTCGCCCTTTGTTCTTGTGGGACCTTAGTTTATCCATTGCTTTTGAGTCTCAGTTTTCTTATCTACAGGATGGGTAGAACACCCCCGAGGCCTCTGCTTTGTTCTGAAAAGAAAACAAGATCACACATAGAAGTCACTTAGCCGGGAGCCGGGCACTGAGGAAGATGTTGTTACCATACACTGAATAAACGAGGCGGCGGCTGCAGCTCAAACTTCACTCTCACCAACACCTGCTGATGCCCTGTGACCCAGGCCTCAATGTGTTGGGGACACACTGGAGCTGGACCCAGTCCAGGCCTCAAGGGCTCCCAAATGTGTAGTGGGAAGGAGTTGTAGAGGTCGGCTGCAGGAGCCTGAGCTCCAATCAGAGACACTGGGGCACACAAGACAGGGACCCTGGGTGGAGAGACTGGGATGCAGGGGAGAGAGCCCAGATAGGAAGAGGAAGGCAGGATGAGGTTGTCATGAGATGCGTTGAAGATGCTTAGGGACCGAGTGAGAACAGTTCAGAGCAAGGCACAGCCTGGGCCTTGATTCTGAACAAGGTGAGGTATAAGAAACAAAAAAAAGAAAGGCCGGGCGCGGTGGCTCACGCCTGTAATCCCAGCACTTTGGGAGGCTGAGGTAGGCAGATCACGAGGCCAAGAGATTGAGACTATCCTGGCTAACACGGTGAAACCCCATCTCTACTAAAAACACAAAATAAATTAGCCGGGCATGGTGGCGGGCGCCTGTAGTCCCAGCTACTCGGGAGGCTAAGGCGGAAGAATGGCATGAACCCGGGAGGCGGAGCTGGCAGTGAGCTGAGACCGCGCCACTGCACTCCAGTCTGGGTGACAGAGTGAGACTCTGTCTCAAAAAAAAAAGACAGATCATGATCATAAAGACCTCAGAGAAACACATGCCTAAGAGCTAGAATGGGGGAGAAGGAGAGAATGAGGTAGACAGAGGAGTGGCAGCTACCTGGTATGCAGGTGACAGGTGACTTGGGGCCCCAGTTGGACTCTCCACTGACCTTGTCCTGCCCTGACCTGGGCCACCTTTGCCTTGTACATCAGACAAGGCTGAGGCAGATGTCCAGAGCAGCCCCTCTGGCTCTGGCTGGGCAGGAGAGAGACCCTGTGAATTTGCCCAGCAACCCATGGCCTGGCACCACCCCACTGGCAGGGGCAGGGCAGCCAGGGAAAGAGGCTTACAGACCCCTGTCTGCCCTCACTGCAGCAAGCCCAGGGCTATCTGCCCATTGTCCTGCCTCTTTCTCCCATTCCCAGCCTCACCCAGTCTTGACTGCAAGGGATCACCCTTGGGGTCCAGTTCTCATGGCAGGTGAGTGGAGTCTCAGAGTACCTAAGACCACTTCACCTGCTCTGGGTGTAAATATGACCATTTCGACTTTATTTTCCTGACCAATCACTTAAGACTTCAACTGCTTTTATTGTCAGGAAGTCCAGCTTCTCATTTCATTTCCATTTGAAGTTGAACATGGCAAGATCTTCATGGCACAGGAGAAAAAAACAGAACCCACAGTGGACAGAGGCCTAGCCAGCATCAGACAGCCTGAGAGGGGTGAGGCTGGTGGCCAGATGTGTGGGAGGCCCGTCCAGGCGGGGACATCAGAGGCAGCACCAGCAGCTGCCAGCAGCACTGAGCTAGAAACTTTCCCAGTAGGTCTGTATTTCAGCCTCGAGACTGGACCAACTGGAAAGGCTGCCTTGAGGAAGCACATCTGCTGGGGCCAGCAGGCCTGGGCAACAGCATGGCTCCCGCCTTAGCCACCTCTGTACCCACCTTCCCTGGACCCCCATTCCATCATCCACAAAGTGGGGTTCTGGCATCCACCCCAGCACAGTCATGAGGACCCCAACACGGTGGTAAGACTGCTGCATAGGTGCTGGGTAAGTTTTAATTCTCATTCCCGTTATCATCACATAGCTGTATTATTCATATATTTGATTTTCTCTGGATTGTCACATTCCCAATAGTAGGATGTAGGATCCACAAGAGACTGTTTCCAACCTCCTGCCTAAAACAGTGTCATCGATAAAAATATGCAGAATGAATACCGTAACGAATGAAGGAAGGATTTCGTCGGCTCCATGACCCTGGGCAAATCTCCTCTCTCTTCCTGTGTTAAATGGAGTTGATACTGGCATATCTAGGAGAGGGTGCAGGCCTGGAGCCCGGGACTGAGCCTGGCTTGCAGTTATTATTATCCTTATCAATAACACCACACGGGGCTGTGAGTCAGCAGTTGGTGAGGGAGCAGGAGGCGCAGGAGAGGCTGCGGAGTCAGGCGTGCAGCATGTTGGAGCAGGGCTATTCTTGTGGTGCAGCCGGAGGCCTGTAATCACACCCCAGGCAGGCGACAATAAAATCTGGAGTTGTGTAGGGTTGGCTCCCCCATTTTTTTTTTTTAGCTCCTCTCAAGCTCTCTCCACCAACTGCAGCCAGATTTAGGCGGCTTAATTAATTAGCTAGTGTTTATAAAGCGTTTGAAGAATTTTAAAAGTGCGACGTAAGTGCCAAATATTATTTTAATCTGTGTATGTGTGTGTTTTTTTCCAGTAGAGAGGTTTTTTATTTTTTTTTTTTCCTTGCTTGCTTTCTTTTTCTCTGCAGGTTCTGTTCTGAGAAATCAGGCTTGTTAAAAATCACTCCTGGTTCTGGGTCTGGGGTCACTTGCTGGCCAAATTATTTCCTGCTCTCTCTTGCCCGCCTGGCAGAGGACGCAACTGTCCAGGGGCCTGAACCGTCTCAGGGAGAGGAGGGCGGCTGGGCAGGCATTCCCACGCACTGCCGGTGGGAGTGGAAATTGGAACATCCTTTCGGGAAAGCAGCTTGGCAGGATGAACTAAAGGTGTGAAATCTGTTCACCAGCCTTTGCTGGGCTGCTCCCTGAGGACGTGACCCCAGATATGGAGTAGGTTTCCTGTATAACGATCTTAAAGAGTTGGAAAAAGCCCAGACGGTCAATGATAGGGGATGGTTAAGTGAATTACGGCCTATCCCCTATGTGGAATTACAGGCAGCCGTAACAAGCCATTACCATGAAAACGGCGGTTATACAGAAATTTTCATGGCATCATTTTAAATAATATTGTGTTTATGCAAATAAAACCTGTTCATTGCAAGGCATTTAGAGAAAATAAAGAAGTATGAAAACAAAGTAATAATCTCACATCACACCACCAAAGATAACTGCAATCAACATTTTGATGTAGTGAAAATACAAGTGAAGAAAAACAATCTAACATCATACCTTTAGGTAACTAAGAATATGTGCAGACCTTTTGCTTTGCATTCACTTAAGTGTTTGCATGAAAATAAAAAATTGAAAATATCCTAATATCCCAGGAAAGGAGACTGGCTGATCCCATTACAGTGAATCCACTTTCACAGCTATAGGCCAAGTCTATAGCCATGAAAATGATGGTACAGAATTACAACAGAAATGTGTTACAAGATCAGAGTCTGTTACCAAGTGGTAGATCCGGTGTGATCCCAAGCTCCCAGTTTTGGGGAAAAAAATGATATTAAAGAGTAGCCATGATTATTTTGAGTGGTAGATTTACATGGAATTTTGCTCTTGTTTACGTTTTCTGTTTGCACTTCTTTCGTAAGAAAA
Organism: Macaca fascicularis; assembly: GCF_037993035.2. Lineage (NCBI taxonomy): Eukaryota > Metazoa > Chordata > Mammalia > Primates > Cercopithecidae > Macaca > Macaca fascicularis. The sequence continues at coordinate 85,395,889 of NC_088384.1, forward strand.
AAAAGATGACGAAAATCTATACTCTCTGTATGATCATGACTTTGTAAAATAAAACTATATATAAACAACTGGAGGGTATTAAACAAAGCTATAAAAATGTAACTCTCTTTGGATCATGAATCTAAACCTCACGAGGTTTTTCTCTTTTTTCCCCTCCTACTTTGGGCATTTTTCAGCTTCTCTAAATTGGATGAACACAAAAGAATATTTATAGCATCTCATTTAGTTTTTTAAAAAACTGTACATGTAATGATGTATGTTACCATATGTGTACTGTTTGAATGAACCTCTCCTCCAGGGATTTAGTCTGTTTTGTTCCCTGCTGTTTCCCCAGCTCCTGCTACTGTGGTTGGCACAGTGTAGATGCTCAATAAATATTTGTTGATTGGTCAATCGCATGTCTAGAGAAAAAGGTTTGCAAGGACGATAGGTTAAACATGGCACTATTGTGGTGTGTTACATCTGGGAAATGGGACTGAGGTAGCATGGGGGTTGGCATGTTTTCTTATCACTTTATAATAAATCATATATTGTATTTTTTTTTTGCAGTGAACATTTATTGGTTTTGGAAAAAAGTTAAAGTAATGAAACAAAACACATGAACACGTTTTCTAAGGGGAGAAGTCAGCACAGTGGGTGGTCACCATGTTTGTTGTAAGAGCAACTCAGTGTCCACAGGAAGGGCAGTCAGTGCTGCATTCTGGATCCTTCCGTGTGCCAGGCCCTGAGCTAAGAGCTGTGAAATGGCTGTGTCCCTGGCCTCATGGAGCTTCCACCCTCGAGGCAAAGATGGATTTCAAAGAAATCACTCAAATGATCACATCCGGAATATACCTAACACCCTTAGGCAAGAGGCTCCTGCTGGCATCTTAGATCCCATCTCCTGACCCCTTGCTGTGACCTGCTTCTCCCGCCACATCTCCTTTCTCTTCTTTGAACTGGCCAAGGATGGTGCGACCACCTGCATCGAATGCCACTGAGAGATGTAGTAAGATGAGGGCTGAGAACTGATCACTGGGACTTAGAAAATATATTTGATTTCTTAAAAAACAATGTTCGTGTGTGACTTTTCAGATTAAAAGACGAAAATAATTTTCATAAAGAGTAAAAAAACTATGCATAGTCACTTTTCTTTTTCTTTTCTTTTCTTTTTTTTTTTTTTGAGACCAAGTCTCACTCTTGTCACCCAGGCTGGAGTGCAGTGGCACGATCTCAGCTCGCTGCAACCTCCACCTCCCGGGTTCAAGTGATTCTCCTGCCTCAGCCTCCCGAGTAGCTGGGGTTACAGGCACCTGCCACCTCGCCCAGCTAATTTTTGTATTTTTAGTAGAGATGGGGTTTCACCATGTTGGCCAGGCTGGTCTCAAACTCCTGACCTCAGGCGATCGCCCGCCTCAGCCTCCCAAAGTGCTGGGATTACAGGCATGAGCCACTGCACCCGGCCCACATAGATGCTTTTCCTAATAGAAAAAATATCAACTTAGAACTGAAGATTGAGGTGGGGGTGGGGAGGGCTGCCTTGCCCGGGGGTGTGAGTCTTCCAGAAGCCTGTCTCATGGGGCAGGGATAATGAAGCTAACAAACACATTTCCCAAGAGCCAGCCTTGCCCAGGTGCTCACTGCCATTGCATGGGAGCTTGCCCATCCCCTGGAAGCAGTGGGCCACCACAGCAGGAGTCACAGGGACAGGCTGGAGGCCACCTGTTTGGATTCTTTGTAGATTGTTTGTTTGTACTCAAGGATGGCCAGGGCCTGGGAGGCTATGGCTGGAGCTCTGGCAGTGCACAGCGCTCAACATTCTAGAGTGGCTGCAGTGATACCCGGCTCCTTTCTTCCCTCACCATTATTGTTATTCAGCATCCTCAGAAGGCTGCGATTTTCCGCCCCACACTTATAGCAGCTCCTCATCAGGGGATGTAATACAGGACCTTGCAATAGCACATGTGAACATAAATGTGCATTAAAACAGATGCATACAGGATGTAATAAAGGGCTATGCAGAGAACATGTGAACATTAAGTGTGCATTAAAGCGGATGTACACAGGATGTAGTACAGGGCTTGCAATAGAACATGTGAATATGAGTATGCTGAGTGTGCATAAGAGTATGCACATGAGAACACATGTGTACATAGACGTATGAGTGTACAGAGCATAAGCATCTGCACACACATGTACACATGGGTGGGCACAAGGAGGAGTGTGAAAGAGACGGTGCCTGTGTGCCGGAATATGTCAGAGTGCAGCACAGGAGTGTGTCTGAATGGGGGGCTAGGGATCATGGGTGTGGGCATGTGAATTGTGTGCAGGAGAGTGTCTGAATCACAGTGGCCTGGGCATGTGTGGGAGGGTGTGCGTGTGTGGGAGGGTGATGCAGGAGCGGCATGCACGTGAGTGTGGTGTGTATGTGTGTGTAGAGGGTGTGCGTGTGGGGGTGGCACGTGTGTGACAGAGTGGTGAATGCGTAAATGTGATTGTGAGGGTATGCGCACTGACAAGCAGGGAGGTATGCACATGCCACTATTTGTGTGCACCCCAGGTGTCCGTGCGCCCGTGTTTGGGAATGTGTCCAGCTGGGAATGTGCCTGGCATAGATGAAGTTGCTGTGTAAGTTTCCACAAGCACAAGGGTGATGGAGGATGTGAGAAGACACACTTCCCTCAAGTCTGCCACGGGCTCCTGGTGGTCAACACCCTGTGTGGTATCTGTCTAGGGTCCTGCCCTTGATAGGAGGTGCTAACCTTTCTAGAGCACCTACTTACTATGTGCTGGCCACAGGACACAGCAGTGAACAGGCCAGCCCAGAACCATCTGCTGGAGCCCATGACCCCATGCAGGGAGGTGAAAGGTAGCTGGGGCTGCATTCATGGTCGGGGCTGCACCAGTGGATGGCTGCATGGATGCCGCAGTTCCCAAGAAGAGACCTTGGGGATCCAACAGCCATGACTACACAGCGATTTCCTCTGGAGTCAGAATGATTCATTGATGCCCTCTCAAACCTCACTCTGCTGCCAGACCCTGTCCTAGATACCATAGAAAACAGAGCTAAATAAGACAGGCCCTTGCCCTTGAGAATATCTTAGCATGTGGGGCCGTCCTGGACATGAGCAATGACCACGCACATGGCGATCAGTGTTGCAAGAGGAGGTCTGGGGATGGGGTTCTGGAAGAGTGAAACCCAGGAAGACTTCCTGGAGCTGGTGGCCCCTGAGCTAGGTCTTAAAGGCTGAGAGAGGCTGGGGTGAAGGAAGGCATTCCAAGAGGAGGTAACCACATGAGCAAAGATGCAGAGGTGACAGGACTCAGGGTAGAGTCCATGGAACATGCTCACTGGCTATAAGGAAGCTGAGATGGGGAGGATCTGGGACTGGGCTGACCTAGCGCCCTGAAGGATGGTTTCGGTTGCCCATCTGAAGAACAGGCCAGCACTGGGAGCATTCTGCCGGCACCACTGGATACACCCGTTGGGCAAGGACAAAGCAGGTGCTGCGGTAGAAACTGCTACCTGCATTGAAGCCACCAAAAATGGGGATGCATGTGGCCTGGTAAATGAGCTGAGGGCTGGCCCAGGGGCTCAGGGTCCCCACTCCTTCACCCTTGCCCCGGGTAGCTCTGAGAACTCAGTGCTGTGCCATATCCCTGCAAGGAAGGGGCAGACTCTGGTGGCCCCTTCCATGCAGTAGATAAACTAAGGTGGTAAGACCGTCCGGAGCTCGGGCTCTGGGACCGGATGACCTTTATGTCTTGTCTCTAGCAGGGTGATTGGCAAAGTCGCTTTTCTCTAAGCCTCTGTTTCCTCACCTGTAAACAGGAAATGCAGCTCCCTCCCTCCCCAGGTCAGATGCTCTGTGGTTAGAAGTGCTGGACTGAAAATGAGGCATTTCCTTGACTCCCTTTCATCTGCGTCCCACAACCCATCTGTTAGTAGATCCTGCTGGCTCAACTTCTAATACATGGCCAGACCCTGACCTCTTCTTACCACCCTGACTGAACCTCCACGCTGACCTCCCTGCCTCTGCCTCACCTCTCTACCAGCCACGTTCCCCCAGCAGCCAGAGGAGCCTCTAAAACCTAAGTCAAGTGACATTCCTCCTCTGTGCAAAACCCTCCCGCAGTCCCCACTGCACTCAAGTGTGAAATCCAGAATTTTTACAGCGGACCCAGGGGCCTACAGCCTTTTTCTTCCCAATTGTGCCGGATTCTCCACTCACCACATGGCCTTTGCACTCACCATTGCCTCTGCCTGGCACTCTCATCCCTAGATATCTACGTGTCTGGCTCCCTCCCCTCCCTCAGGCCTATCTGAGAGGCCTTCCTTGGCCATTCTGTCTAAAATATTATCCACTTCAATGTCCCTGGCTCTGCTTAATTGTTCTGTATATCATCCCCACTCAAAAAACTACGCGTTTCCTTGTTAATTTTTTTAAAAGTGCTCATCTCCCTATCATAGACTCTTATAAGTCCTTTGAGAGCAGGAACTGAGTTTTCTTCCCTAGGGTTGGAGCAGTGCCTGGCACTGGTTGAAAGTATGTTTTGATTTGGATTCCAACTCTGCTACCCATGAGACTCTGGGGAATGTCTCACCCCCTCTGGACCTCTGGCTCTTTATCTGCAGAATGGGTCTCATGATGATGATGACGATGATGATGATGACGATGATGATGATGATGATGATACTAAGGTTGTTCTGAGAATGAAATGGGCTAGCGTGCCTGGCACAGAGTAAGTACTCAATGTAGAGCAGCTGTCACCATGCAGATGGGTGTCTAAAGATGATGGGGGCGACAGATGACCACGTCCTTAAGCCTGAGAGGCTCAGGATCCTCTCCGAGGGAGAGGCAGCTCTGCCTCAACGCATGCATGAGGTGAGCAGGCTGAGCACACTGCTGGCAAGGAGTCAGGGGGGACAGGCAGTGCTGGGAGCCCTATGGAGCATTTGCCGGGTTCAGATGGAACCTGGAGGTGATGAAGCGATGCTTGCAGTGTGACCGTGTTTGCAAAGTGGCAGGAAAAGAACTGCAAATCTGTGTAAATATCCTTTAGACTTAACAGGCTTCTGGGGGACCAGCAGAGGCTGGAAGAGCAGGTAGAGGACATTGACATCTACTAGGCTTGGTGCCTTGACAACCTAAGGACCTTCTTTCCTTCTCCCCGTTTTGCAGAGGAAGAAACCAAGGTCTGGAGAGGCTGAGAGCTTGGGAGGTTCTCCCAACCTCCAGGCCCCAACCATTGCCCTGAGACAGGCCCTGCTGCTGCACGGCTATACTTTCATGGGGGCAATGCATGGGCTAGGCCAGATAACCAGAAGCCTTCATTTAGCCCTCAGGACATTCCAGCCCAGAGTGGCAGGTGCTATTGTCACTATCCCCTCCTACAGATGAGGAAGCAGAGCCTGGAGAGGCAGGTAAGTGGCAGAGGTGGGATTCCAACACTGGAGCCTGAAGCCACCCCATGCAATCGCTTCTCCCTGCGACAGGTTCCCTCCAGTTCGGGCTTCTGGATTCTCAGGTTGCCAAGGATGCGCACACATTTTCCCAGCCGAGATAAAGGCCCCCTTAAAAGCGACACGCATTTATTAAATGACATTTGCCAGGGTTTCAGCACACTGCCGGCAGCAGTCAGTCTCCGGACTGACGGGATTCTTCCCCAAGCTGACACTATTCACTGATTCCTTTTATAGAGCATTTTGCAGCTTGCAAAAGCACTTTCCACGGCTCTTAATTCCTTAACCCTCAATAGTCACCCATTTGGGAGGAAATAACGTTAGCAGTTCCATTTTGCAGATGGGGAAATGGAGGTTCAGAGCTGGGAAGACACCTGCCCCAGAGTACACAGCCAGTAAGCGGCACATGCTGGACTCCAATTCAGGAATGTGCCCCAAAGCAGAAGCCCCTCCATGGCCTCTCCTGCCAGAGGAGTCTGTGGAGTCACCAGGACAAAGGGCCAGGAGGACATGCAGGCTAGAGCATCAGGGCTGGAAGGGACCTGCAAGAGAGGAGCCGAGCCGAGCCCCCTGGTCACAGAAGGAGAAACTGAGGCTGAGGGGGCAGAAGAGTGGGTTTCAGGTCTCCCTGCTGGCAAAAGATGGAGCGGGGACTCCACCAGCTTTCAAAATTCCCAAACCATAAAATGATGACAATCACATAACAGCAGTAACAATAGCTAATAAGCGCCAACGCTGCCCAGAGCAAGACAGGCCTCATGGAACCTCTGCAGGAACCCAGTAAGACAGGGCTGTTACCACCCCCATTTCACAGAGGACCAGATGTGAAGCTTTGGGAGGTACAACCATTTGGCCAAGGTCACAGGGCTGCCAAGCAGTCTGATTCCACCTCCCTCTGTCCTAACCCCTACCCCGCACCAGATTGCCTCATGCAGTGACCCTCTAGGGGAGGCTAACCTCAAGGTGGGGCCTCCAAGCCAACCCCCAGCCTAGAGTGCAGCACTAATTACGTCACGTTTCATGGTTTGCAGCACCTGATCATTCATCATGGTATCTAAAGTGGGGCAAGCAGTTTGTATAGCCAGAATTTTAAGTACGAATTCTGGGGTTTCTTGGCTGCCTCCTCCTATTCCTCCTGGCATTGATATCTTTGTGCTTCCTGATATCTTAGGGTTCTTTATGACAGCTTGATGGGCAGGGAATTGTGGTATGATCCTGGCCCTGGCCGCAGAGGTGGGACTGTGTGGTAGTTAGGGAATAAGCTTTGCTTGTACAACCTCATAACTCCAAGCCTGCTCTTTAAAAGAGGGCTTTTAGTACCCACCTTGTTCTTTCATTCAATCCGTATCTTTTAACCCACCTACTCTGTGTCAGGCCTGGTACTGAGGTCCTGGGAGGCCCAACGGTGAGTAAGAGACACAGCCCATCTCTCATGCAACTTATATCCTAGTGGGGGAGACAGGGCTGAAATAATGTAATGAATTAATATAGAAATGGCTAGGAGTGCTAGGCAACAGGCAGATTTGGCCCAGTGATAGAAAATCACAAGTGAGAACCTCTTTTGGAATGGGATGGTTGGGAAAGCATCCGAAGAAGGGAGGTGGCACCTGAGACCCAAAGGAAGCGAAGACCAGGGAAGATGTTCCTGTAGAAGAGACAACTGGTGCAAAGGTCCTGGGGTGGGAAAGAACCTGGTGAAGGGCCAGAAAGGAAGCTGCCAAGGCTGAAGCCCAGGGAGGAAGGAGAGTGGTAAGAGGTAAGGATGAAGAGACAGACATGGTCCAGAAATGCCATGCGGTAAGGACTTTGATTTTCTACTAAGGGTGGTGGGAACCACCGAAAAAGGTTTCAGCAGAACCAAAGCACTCCAGCTGCTATGGGTGAAGAGCCTGAAGGGTGTAAGGGTGGCCGTGGAAAGCAGCCAATGGGGATGCTGCAGCATTCAGGGGCCTAAATCCTAGCTCTGCACATAAAAGCTGTGTGACCTTGGGCAAGTCACTTTACCTCTCTGAGTCTCAGTTTCTTCATCTGTCCAATGGGTTAATGGTATTTCCTATCTTACAGAACTGTGGTGAGAATTAAATGAGAGAATGCATAATGATCCTGTCACAAGCCAGACATGCTCCATGTCAGGTGCTCAATGAGCCACATCCTGCTCGTCTGGCCCTGACCCCTGCTCATTCCCCCACCTCTTCTCCTTTCACTCCAGCCCCACTGGCCTCTTTGCAATTCCTGGAACATACAAGCTCATTCCTGCCTCAGGGCCTTTGCACCTGCCATTCCTCCCACATGGAGGGCTCTTTTCCTGCTATCCCCGTGGCTACTGGCTACTCCTCCATTTTCTTTTCTTTTCTTTTCTTTTTTAGACAGAGTCTTGCTCTGTCACCCAGGCTGGAGTGCAATCTCGGCTCACTGCAACCTCTGCCTCCTGGGGTCAAGCGATTCACCTGTCGTAGCCTCCAGAGTAGCTGGGATTACAGGCACACGCCACCATGCCCGGCTAATTTTTGTATTTTTAGTGGAGATGGGGTTTCGCCATGTTGGCCTGGCTGGTCTCAAACTCCTGACCTCAGGTGATCTGCCCAGCTCAGCCTCCCAAAGTGCTGGGATTATAGGTGTGAGCCACCGTGCCTGGCCTTACTTCTCCATTTTCTTGAGGCCTGTGCTCTTTAGAGCAGCCCTCTCTCTGTCCTAACCTTCTCTCTTCCCTCCTCCTGCTTTTCTCCCCAGCTACCTGGCATCATTTGTTTACCTGGGTGTGTTTTTTTCTTCCTCACTAGAATGTCTGCTGCACGAGAGCAGGTGTTTTTGTCTCTCTTGTTCACATTTGTATCCTCCAAGCACCTAGAGCCCCCCTGGCACATAGTAGATGCTCAAAAATATTTGTTGAATGAATATTTACAATTAAAATGACCCTAATAATGACTGCAAAGTGGTTAAGGGTAAAATGAGGAGTGGAGCCTGGCTTTACCTCTCACTGGCTGTGTGGCCTAAGGATGAGCCCCACTTGGCCTTGGGAAGCCTCAGTTTCCTTATCTGTAAAGTGGGGATGAAGGACCATACTGTTTGGCTCGTGGTGAGGGTCAGACAACAGCTCACAGGAAGGGATGTGGAGAGAGTATGGGTGGGTGAAATGACACCCCATGTCTAGCACTCGCTTTATGATACTCCCCGATTCTCCTCTCCCCAGCAAAAATAGGGGCAGGGGACAAGCACGGTAGAGAGTTGATCAGTGTCAAAGCTGAGGCTCATTACATCATTCCTTCTCATTTTGCATATGTTTGAAATTTTCCAAAATAAAAAGATAAGGAAGAGCTAACACATGTTCAAGGCTCAGCCTGTGCCGAGCACATCGTGTACCGAGTATTTCCTTCTACCACGGGCTTCCATTTCTGGAGAACACCGATGGTCGGCCTGAAGAATGGAACTGTAGAAACGGCGCTGGTATCACCGCCCACCTGCTCCAGCCGTCCCTCCTGGCTAGGAGGCCCATCGCTCACTCCCAGCTTCCAATCTCCCTCCTGATCCGAGCACCTGATCTCCTTGGGCTCTTGGCGCTAATCTGCAGCCATCTAACACCCTGCGCCCCCGAATGAATGTGCCAGGAAATCTTACAGACACAAAGAACCAATTCTGCAGCGTTTCCGACTTCCACCTCAGCTGTTTTGCATCTCTCTGGACCGAGGGCCTGGCAAGACACCTGGCAGGGAAAATCTATCTCATGGAGGGCTTCATCAGAATAACCACCCCAGGAACACCCAAAGTTAACAGGAAAGCAGATTCAGCTGTGAAAATAGATGCTTCCTTCTCTAGTACGGTGACAGGGACACACCTTGGGGACACACACTGCCCCCACCTCATAGGAAGGTGCACTGATAGAAATACGAGAGGAGGCCGGGTGCGGTGGCTCATGCCTGTAATCGCAGCAGTTTGGGAGGCCGAGGTGGGTGGATCACTTGAGGTCAGGAGTTCAAGACCAGCCTGACCAATATGGTGAAACCCAGTCTCTACTAAAAATACAAAAATTAGCCGGGCGTGGTGGTGTGTGTCTGTAGTCCTAGCTCCTGGGGAGGCTGAGATAGGAGAATTGCTTGGACCCAGGAGGCAGAGGCTGTAGTGAGCCTAGATTGCACCACTGCACTCCAGCCTGGGCGACGAAGTGACTCCATCTCAGAAAAAAAAAAAACAAAAGACAAAAAACAAACCAAAAAAACAAAACAAAAACAAAACGAGAGGAGCACTAAGGGAGCAAGGTGCCATCACACCTGGGCCTCAGTTTCCCTACCTGTCAAGCAAGCCTCAGTGACGGCTAAGGAATGGCACAACAGTTAACCACATAGGCTCTGTGATGAGGCTGTCGGTGGTTATCCAAATCCGGTGCTTACTGTGTGGCCTTGGGCAAGCTGCTTCACGGTTCAGAGCCTCAGTTTCCTCGCTGACTGAATGGGTCCGAAGATACCGATGCGTATCACCAGGTGGCTGTGAGCACCACCAGGGTCGCACACACCAAGTGCTGAGCCCAGGAAGCAGAGAACCCAGATGGTTCCTATAAGTATTACTGTAGCGTTTTCCCACGGAATTCGGGATCCTGTCAGATTTCTGGCTGAAACAGTGGAAAGTTCCAGCACAGCCCAGTTTTTAAAAGCCTTGGCCTGGACCACAGGAGGCTTGGCATTCCAGCCAGGCCTTGCCATGGATCTCCTGCGTGGGCCCAGCCAGTTTTTTTCTCTCTGTTCTTTTGGCCGCACAGTAAGGCACTGGATGAAAGCACAGAGGGCTCTCTCAGGCCCCCTAGGGCTTTGCAGGTACGGGAATCCACAACTGCAGACCTGTGGATCCAGACAGAGACACCTAGAGGCAGGCTGTGCCCACAGCGCTCAGTCCCTAGTAACAGGCAATTAAATCACTCTAGCCTGGGTTTCTACTCAACTTGTCCATCCCCCAACAGCATAAAAGCTGGGCAGTGCGGTGGCTCACGCCTGTAATCCCAGCACTTTGGGAGGCAGATCACCTGGGGTCGGGAGTTCGAGACCAGCCTGACCAACATGAAGAAACCTCATCTCTACTAAAAATACAAAATTAGCCAGGCGTGGTGGTGCATCCCTGTAATCCCAGCTACTCGGGAGGCTGAGGCAGGAGAATCGCTTGAACCCGGGAGGCAGAGGTTGCGGTTGAGCTGAGATTGCACCATTGCACCCCAGCCTGGGCAACAACAGCAAAACTCCGTCCAAAAAAAGGAAAAAGCTACAAGGAAGATATCAAGCTGAAGGACATTTGTGCACAGAACAGCCTTTGCTGTTTTTTAAGTACCCCCTATGTGTAAGCAACTGTGCTAGATGCTTTATGAAAATCCATCCCAATGTTATAAATGAGGAATCAAAACAGAATAAAGCCATGCTAATTACAACACTGGTTAATATGTACTGAGTGCTTACTACATACAAGGCATGGCTTCCAGCATTATACATGCATTAATTAACTTAATCTTTGCAATAGAGTGGCTAATACCATTCCTCTTTTACAGATGAGCAAAATAAAACACAGATTTCTGCAAACTGTCCAAGTCAGTAGCAAGGTTCAGATCAATACCCAGGGGTCTTAGCACTACACTAGGTTTTGTGTCTGCGAGGAGAGGCTCCTCTGACCTCCCCGCAGGAGGCACATTAAGTTGAACCTCTAAGGATGAGTAGGATTCGGACATAGGAAGACAAGGAGGTACAGGAAGGGCATTTCTGACGGCAGGAACAGCACGGGCCGAGGCCCAGAGCTGAGAGTTCAGCTGAGGGCATGGATCCGTACAAAAGCATTTACCAAACGGAGTGAGGCCGCATGCTAATGGCTGTTCTACAAATCAAATGCCTCTTGTTCGTATGTTTAGGGAACACTGGAGTAAATGTGACCCAGCTCGAGATTCTACAATGCAGGGCTTCTCAGGGTCTTCGGGGTGCTCGCATGGCTGAGTAGCCAGCAAAGCTCCGGTCTGCAGGGAGGAAGCCTTGTTATCCTGCAGCATCTCAACAGGTCAGCTTGTTGGAAAACATGTGGCTGGAAATCAGGCCTGGCAGGGAGGAAGCCCAGGCCTCACGGCAGCTTTGTGGGTTTTTTTTAAGAAAACTTGGACCCACTCAACAGTTTTGAGCTGGGGAGTGACATGATCTGAGCTGTGTTGACAGGCCAGAAATCTGAGCACATTTAAAAAGAGAGAGAGAGGGGGGAAACCTTCCGTCAGTCCAAGACTACAAATAAGAAAATAACCTGTCGCACGGAGCCATTGGAAGCAGCAAGCGAGCGCGTGTGGGATCCGTACAACACTTTTAGACTCCCTTCCTCTCGCACACCCCCTCTCCATCTGTCGCAAAGGGCACCAGGAAGATGCAAGGAGGAATATTCCAGCTCTGGGGGCTCCAGAGCTCAGCAGCCCAGATGGGGGGCGCTTACGGGAGCCACATCACCCCTCATGTGTTGTTACTGGTGAGGACCAAGGGACTGTCAGTATTTCCACCCTCAGCAGGCTTTCAGAGAAATGCTTGTGACTTCATCGAAACCTCTGCCCAGAGAAAGAACTCTTCCACAATCCTCCGCCCAAGCCCAGAGAGGGGCCTCTCTCACTCCCTCTCCAGCTTGGACTAAATCATCCTGATTAAGTCACTGAACTTATTCCTTAGAAGCCACCCAGCAGGAAGGCCAGTATCCAAAATCCTGGCTCCTCTCTATCACTTGTAAGTTACTTCCCCAGTTTGGGACTCAATTTTCCACATCTGCAAAATGGGGATAAGAGCCAATTCATGTTTTGTGGATGAGATGATGCAGGTGCAGCATCTAGCTTGGAATGCCGTTAACTGTTTAATGAACGTTGGTTCTCCTCCCTTCTCTCAACACATGGTTCACACCAGCACTTCATAGGTGCTGCATGACTGCAAGTACAGACATGAATTATGGTGAGTTCCCGAGGGGTTGGTAAAGGCCAGAAAGTACTCAGAGAAAACTATAGCTTTAAAGGAGCTTCCAACGGCCTGAGCGTGTCGAGCCAAAGCACTCCCGCCCCGTTGTCTCTTCTTATGAAAGAGGAAGTGAGATTAACTTTACCATTTAGGAAAGTACAGAGGAGTCCCCGAGTGTCACCCTCTACCAAAGAGTCAGAGGTTCACTGGGGGGCTCTGCTTCTCCCCAGAACCTGAACTGCAACTTGGCTTGGCCTCCTCCAGGCCAGAGAGAAGAAATGAATGGGAGTTTATCTGAGGTCGGCCTGGGGAGTGACTTAGAGGTCTCAGGGCCTCGCTAGGGCCAAGCAGGCATCCTGTGGGTTCAGCGTCAGGCCCTGCTGACACAAAATCAGGTGCCAGGTGTCCCCAGGCCCCAGTCCCTTGCCCTTCTCCCAGCCTCAGAATCTCCCTCAGTGCAGTTGTTTTAGGAAACAGGCCTCACATTGGGTCCAAAAACATAGGTTGGTGACTTCACTGGGATCTTTTTAGAATTTCCCTTTGGCAGCGTTTGTGCTAAAAGCAATCTTTAGAAACTTCTTCCCTTGCCTCCCCCAACCAAGATAATTCACATGATTGGCCCCACCCCCCCCCAAAACAGTGATCATGTGAAGACACAGCAATCATGTGACACCTCCCAGGCTGACAGTTCTGCCTGAGACACTAGTAGTCATTCAATCCAAAGCCGCCTTCCTAAACCTGACATTTCAGTTTCTCACTCGAACAAATCCATTTTCTTAGAAAATTGGACAACTGCCTCCTTGTACCTTCCTACCCTCATATCCTGTCTACTTCTTTGTTGTAAATTCCATGTCTGGAGCAACAGGAGGAGGGGCCTGAGGCCCCATCCTTCAGCCAAACCAGGTGACTTCCCTACCCAGGCCCATGGTGTGACCAGGACCCCGAAGAACAGAGACTGAAGGATGCTGGGAGGCTTGAGCTATGACGGTCGCACCCCATCCCTTCCCCACCACCCTCGACCAAGAAATTCATTCTTACCTCCTAAGATTTATTTATTTCAGAGCTAATCTTGGCCCCTCTGCTGCTCCCACTTTTTCAGGCTATTGATGCTGAATGGATTGGAACGGAAGTTTTATGGCCCAATCTTTACCATTTTATAGATTGTTTTTATAGGCAAAAGGGGGAGATGTGCTCACAAGAAAGGTGTTGGTGTTCCCAGCCAGTGCCCCAGGAAAGGCAGGCTGCCCATCTGAACACTTGCTAATCAGCGTCACTGCTCATTTGCCAGGGACTGAACCACAGGCTCCTGGTCGGAGAAGGGTCTGGAATAGACATTTAGAAATTAACTGGGGCCCAATTCCCTTCTTCAGGAAAATTAAGCACTTGTGATTGACACTTGTGCATTTCCAGGCCAGGAAGGATGGCAGGGCAGGAACTCAGACTTTTGCAGGGTACAAATGGCCGGCTCAGGCAGGAAGGAGCAGATAGGAGATGCCACTCACTGGAGAGACGTGAACTGTATCAGTGCTCCCTTCCACCCAGCAAGGACCCAACTATAACTGAAAACAACTGGGGGTGGGGTTGGGGGGGAGTGGGGTGGGGTGATACCTATGTGAATTCCTGGGTTTCAGGGGAAACTGCAGGGCAGGGAGAAGCAGCTGTCCACCCCCCACTTCTTCTTCCACCCACTCTTTGCTAGTTCTCCCTTTCTCCCTGCTATCAGATGGTTACCATCTCTAGGCAAATGCAAAAGGGGGTGTTGGACACTGAGCTCATCTTTACTTCCCTCCTCAAGGGTGGGAGGTACAGAGAGACCCCTCTGCCTACAACATAGCTTCAAGAGAACAAAAAACAGGATCCCCATTCTCTCCCTCCCAACTCCCTTAACGCCATTTCTCTGCTCCCCCCGCCCCCAAGCCAGTGCCCTCCCAGGAGACCCATGGTTTTGCAAAACCCATTTAAGAAGAAGGACTCCTGAATGGTGACCTCACCCTTTGGTGAACATACACAGTAGCCTTCAGAGCCCGCCTGCCGGCGACAGCCAGGTGTTTGATGTAGGCCAACAGAAAGACATGCCCAGAGCCACAGGTAACATCCCCGCGGAGCACCTGAACTGCAGGGAGCTGCCTGGAAGCTCGGGGAAGGCAGGAGGAAGTGGGAGCTGGGAGCGCCTCGAGGAGCAAGACCACCAGGGAGAGGCTTTGGCAACCACAGGGACAATTCACCGTGTTTTTACATAAGGATCTGTTGCTTGCAGCAGCTCGCTGTGGGGTTACCGTGGCCTCCCGGTTCCCTCTCTCCCAGGCACACACTAACACTGGTTTACTTGGCGCACCAGAGGGAGGGCTCACTCTTCCCTAATTGCAACAGCTTGTCTCTGTTCCATTCCAGGCAGCATTGGGGGAACCTCTGCCCTCACCTCCTCCCCTCACACCCTGAAGTCAAACGTGGAAAGCCGTATGTCCATGGGGAGAGATTCTGGGGAAGGAGGACCGCCCTACTCTGAAAGCCACTGTCAGTCAGCCTTCCCCATTGGACTGGGCAGGGGCTGAGTGAAGCAACTCAGCTCTTTTGTCTCAGTGCCCAGCACAGTGCACACAGTCAGAGTCCACAGAGACAAACTCTCAGAGAAGAGACTTGGATTCTACCCTTGGCTGTGTGACCTTGGACATGTCGCTGGCCCTCTCTGGGCCTCAGTTTCCGCATCTATAACGCTGGTTACAGGCGTCTCTCTCCCTATTACTGCTCAGCATTAGCCGAATGGGTCCCAGTGCTAGTCTGAGAGGCCTGAGCCCGCAGTTTGGGGAGGGCAGCGGTGGGGAGCGGGGGGTGCTTACCTGACCAGGCGCAGGACGCGGTGAGCAGCAGGCAGAGCAGCGGCCCGAGGCGGCCGGGGGCCGGGCCGGCGGGCTCCATGGGCCGCGGCTGCGGAGCGAGGAGGGAGAGCGGCCGTGAGTGCGCGCTCGGGCGGGAGCAGGCTGGAGCGGGGAAATGACTAAGACTCCCCCCCTTCCCCCCTCCCGGCTGGGCCTCCCCCCGACTCCGGAACGGGCGCCTGGAGCGGCTCAGGAGCCGCCGTCGCCGCCGCGGTTTTTGGAGACCCCCCTCCCCGCCCCCCAGGAGAAATCGAGAGACGGAGACGGGGAGAGACCCCAAGCGCGCGAGAAATAAAGCCAGGGGCGGCCAGAGAGAGGCGGCAGGAGAGAGAAACAGACCCAAGGGAGCCAGGCAGAGAGCCAGAGACACAGAGAGGCGAGAGGGGGAGAAAGAGGGGGAGAGCGAGCGAGCGAGGAGTGAGCGAGGCGGCGCGCAGACCGAGACAGACAGCGCGGGAGAGAGGACCGCGCGAGCAGGGGCGAGGGGCAGCACGGCCGAGCCCGGCCGCGCGGAGCCGCCCCCGCCGCTGCCCACCTGCCCCGCCCGGGCTCCACACGGCGCGGGCGGCTGAGCTCGCTCCCGGCCCGCAGTCCCGGCCGCTGCCCCCGCCCTCCCGGCAGCCCGGCCCCCTCCCTCCTTCCCTTCCCCCCTCCTCCCGTCTTCCCGCCGCCCGGGGAGGCTTCGGGGCTCCGGCCCCGCCGGCACCTTCTCGGCGAGCGAGCGCCCGCCTGCGCGCCAGCCAGCAGCGCGCCCCGGGGGAGGGAGCGAGGGCTGCGAGCAGCGCGCCCGGCCGGGGAGGGCAGCGTCGCCCCCCGCGCCGGCGCCCGAGCCCCGGCACCCCCGCGCGGGCCCCCGGCTGCTGCCCGTGAAGGCGGCCCCGCGAGCCGCCGCAGCCCGCTCGGGCTCGGGACTAGACGAGCCTCCGGCTCCGACGATGTACCAGTTCAGAAGCCCGCGCGGTTCGTCCCCAGCCCCGACCCGTCCCGCTCTGCCCCTCCCCGTCCCTGCCAGGCTCGGACCTGCGCCGCCCGCTAGGGCTGGAAGGCACTAGAAGCGCCGCCGGGGCTACCCAGAGGCCGGGTCCCCGCTCCACTTTGCGCAAACTTGTTTTTCTAAGGTCAGCGCCGCGAGCTGGCTACATCGTCCTCTTAAGGTGGACTGGGGAAGTTGCGGCCGACCTCCCCTCGCCTCCGGATTCTGGCCGCGCGTCTACTCCCCGCTTCCCACTGGCGAGAGGCTGGAGGCGGCGAAGGAGTCGGGGAGTGGAGGCGCGGGGGTCGGGGGGTGTCTGCCTTTAACCCTCCCCAAGAGGTCGTGCCTCTGAGCCCCAAAGCTGAAGGCCCCTCTTGGGGATGGGTGCGGGCCGGAGGGGCCCGATCCTTTCAGAGCCGGGCCGAGGTGAAGGAAAAGAAGGAAGTAAGTGAACGCAGGGGGAAGGGGAGAGGAAGAAGAGAGTGATGGTACAAAAATAGCGTGTGTGTAGGAAGGACTTCGGTGCCGCCTGGAAAAGAGGAGCGGGGAGGAGAGGGAGCGAGAAGGGGGCTGTGGCGGGGAACCAGAGGGGAAGGGCCGGGGCCTTCCCAGGGAGGTGGGAGCCCCCTGGCCAGGTGTCTCGGTGGTGGAGGGCAGATTGAGGGGGTGGGGAGGCCCAGGAGGGGGCGTGTGTGGGAGAGCGGGGCCCTGAAGGCATGGGTTCCAGGAGAAGGACAGGCCCGGAAGAAGATGAGGGGTGGGAGCCGGAGCCAGAGGCTTGGAGTTGGAGAGGACAGAATCTCGGTTTTCCTGGAGGGAACGCCGTTCCTGTAGCAGCCAGGTCAGTGATGGGGAGTGTCAGTGTCCTGGTCACCTGGCAGAAGTAGGCTCCGCATTGTGGGAGGAACACGAGTTCAAGACCCGCTGCTAATGGGAGAGAATTTTGCTTCACGCAGTGGCAGTTAAGAGGGTAGGAATAACACAAGGTGAGAGAGGGCCCAGCCCTGTAAATGGACAGAACGTTGAGGCCCAGAGAGGGAATAGGTTTGCTTAAGGCCACACAGCAAAGCTTGGGGTAGCAACAAGATTTGAATTCCTGATTCCCAGGTTAAAGACCTATGCAAAGTAGCACCACCACCTCCCCTCCTGCCCCAAGCCTCCTGGTTAAATGCCTGGTCCTGCTGTTGTGCAGGGGGGCAGGGAGGGTGCCACACTTGAGAACATGGGCTGAACTCCCTGGGTTCAAATCCCCTGGTTACTGTTATGAGCTGGGTAGACTGGAAAGTACCTTACCTCTTCTGTGCCTCAGCTTCTTCATCTGAAGTGAGGCCAGCGTGAGTCTCAATTGTGAGGATTAGATGAGTTAATATTTGTAAGACGTGTTAAAAAGAGCCTAGCATATACCAAGTGCAGCATAAGCATTTGATAAATAAGTGAAGTGTTTGACAGCAGTCCTTGAGAACCCACAGGGTTTTGGGCAGCATTTGAAGTGCAAGGGAATTTTCATTTCTTTGGGTGTGGGAGAGCACGAGGTCCCTGTCCATGAGGAATTTATATTCTAGTAGGGGAGACAGATAAGTGGACAAGTAGAAATAATTAATGAAGAACAGAAGACTGAACTTAGAGAAGGAGAGGGGTGAGCGTATTTTGATAAGGGGGCCAGTAGGACCTCCCTGAGACATGGGTTGCTGAATCACAAATAGGATCAACAAGGGGAAGATTTGGGGAGAAAGATGTTCCAGGAAGAGGGCCCAGCACAAGGAGGGGAAGGCCCCTGGCGGCTAGGCTGGAGGAGAGAGAGCACAGCATGCAGGAGTGGGGAGGGTGGGATGGTCTCCAAGACCTGGGTAAAGAGCCTGCATTTATTCTGCAGTTGGGAGACCCCTTGAGGGTTTTCAACATGGGAGGGCCATGTCTGATTTATGTGTACAAAAGGCCACTCTCCAAACGTAGGGTGGACTGGAGAGAGGAGCGTGGAATTGGGCACCAATGAGAAAGGATATTGTTCTGGGATTATCCTGGTATCTGATGTGGGGGCAGGGAAGGTCTCCATCTCTTCAGGCCACATCTGGTCTAGACCGTGAAGGTGACCAGGGAGGCTCCTGGGAAAATTTGTCACCAGACTCTATCTGGGGTGGGAGTGGAGATCGAGGCTGCTGATGAAGTCAGAGAAGAGGCAGCCTCCTGCCCTGGACTTCCAGAAGGCTCTGCTGTTCAATTCCCCAAGACACACACACACTCACAAACCTGCCCAGGGATTAGGAAACTGGGGATTAGGGAAAGATAATAATTGAACCACCTGCTATTTATATATAGTACCTTTGGCAAAGGCGCTCAGCAGGGCTTCCCTCACCTCTCCCTCAGGAGGGGGCCCTGGCCCTTGTTCTCTGTCCACATAAAAATCATCCTTGGCCAATCTCAAGGCTGAGAAGCCACTGAGACCCACGGGCCATGGGTAAACTGAGGTGAGGGGCAACTTGTCTGAGGCCACACAGAGAGATTATGGCAGATAATTGACGTGAATCAGCCACTGCCACAGCAAGAGGTCTGGGCTGCCCTACTTTAAAATCTAACTGCCTTCACACATATTCATTCATGCACTCAACAATGTTTATTAAGCATCTGCTGGGTGCCAGGCACTGGGAATGCAACAGTTGGAAAACAGATAAAAATCCCTGCCCTCAAGGAGCTGACATTCTAGTGGGAGGAAATGAACTGATAAGTTCCTCAAATGGGATGGGTGCTACGGGGTGGGGGGAATTAGCCAGGGAAGCGGCCCAAGAGCGCTGATGAGAGGGATAGATTGCAATTTTGAAAAGGGATCAAGGAAGGTCTCACCGAGGAGGTGAGATGGGAAGCCAGGGGTGGTTGCATCCCTGCATTTTCTGTTTGACTCTTCCTCTTACTCCTAGAGGGCACAATCTGTCAGCAAATCCTGCCTGCTGGGCCTTCTCATCACAACCAGAGCCAAACCACTTCTCAGCACCTCCGCTGCTTCCGCCCTCGTCTGAGCCTCCACCGCTCTCACCTGGGCGCCCTATTTCCACCTTGTGCCTTCTGTCGATTCCTCGACTCAGCAGCCTGAGGAATCCTTGCACAGAAGTCAGATCACATTCCTTCCCTGTTGTCAAGGGAAGAAGACAAATGGGCATGAGGAGGAGAAGATCAGGGGCTTGGAAGCCAAGATTTTGCCGATTTGACTTATGCAACTTGGGCAAAACAAAATGTTGAGCCTCAGTCTTTTCATCTGTGAAATGGGGATAACAAACTCTGATATGATGGGGTCAATAGTGACAAAGAAGTGAAAGCAGCCATGATAGCATGGCAGGGCCTATCTGGAGTTTGGCCATTGCAGGGGGGTGGATGACATCCTTGTGTGTTCTAGGCCCTTTGAAATACGTTATCTGAAGCCTCAGCAACTCCACGGGGTTCCCAGAGGTGAGGAAACATGCCCAGAGACAGAACACGACTTCACCAGGGCCACCCTGTGGGGCACGCTGGCACCTGCACAGCCCAACTTCACCTGGTTCCAGCCCTGCCCGCGCTCTGCTCCCCACTTCCCGTAACCCTGGGCTGGCGTCAGCAGGCAGGCCTGCCAGGAGGCTGGAGCTGCCAACGACCTATTTTTCTGGGCAAGAAGAGCCATTTGGAGTTAGAGGTCTCAGCTGTGGAGCCAGAACAATAAAAATAAAAACAGCGTGGACTCCTGGGCAGCCTGGACCAGGGAACCAACTGCCCCAAGAGTTGCTTGCTGCTCACCAGGCTGAGGAACAAGTGGGGTGGGGGGATGGGAGATGGGAGTGACCTTACTGAGCCCCTGCTGTGTCCTCTGGCCCTTGCAGAGTAAGGATAATCTCCAAGGCTCACAACAGCCCCTTTCTCTGGGTTGCCAAACCAGTCAGGATTTGAACTCAGTTTTCCAAACAATTCCCATCTGTTCGGCATCTACTATGCTTTACAGACTGTGACATTCATACCACACCTGGGAGGGTGAGCTAATCATTCCCTCATTTTACAAATGAGGCAGCTCTGCTCACACGCCACCTCCTTGAGAGGTCTTGCCAGACCACCCTGTTAAAGTAGTCACCCCCACCCCTGCCCAATATGCCCTACCCTCTTCCCTACTTTATTTTATCTTCATAGCATGCATCACGACCTGCTAATATTGTGTGTCTCCATTGCATTTTTTCTGTCTCCCTAACTAGCTCCAGGTCAGTTTATCCTAGTGGCTTGCACTCCAGTGGTCTCTCAGACTAGCCCCGTAGGGCAAGTTATTTTGATGATCTGTGCTTCCTTTGGGGTAATGATAGGACCTTACCTGAAAGGGTTCTTGTGAGGGTTAAATGAGTTAATATAGGTTAAGTGTTGGCCACTGCCATTGTTTTGTCCCAGAGCTGCAGCCCCAGGCCCTTCAACAGTAAACAGTAGGTTGTCAATAAATATGTATTAAATTTTAAAACTGAGCTGGGCATGGTGGCTTACACCTGTAATCCCAGCACTTTGGGAGGCAGAGGTGGGAGGATTGCTTGAGCCCAGGAATTCTAGGCTGCAGTGACCTATGATTGCTCCACTGCACTCCAGCCTGGGCAACAGAGCGAGACCCTATCTAAAAAAGTAAAAATAATAAGTAAATAAATGAAGTGCTCTGCCCACGATCCAATCTCAGGGCAAGGAATTGGCACAACCTGGATTTGAAGGTGGGTCTCTATGAGCCTGTGCTTCAATCCATCCCACTTCATAATCACCTCTCCACAGGCCTCCCTCCAACCACAGCTGTACAGGAATCAGAGCTTTGGTTCTACAATGTGAGCTGATACCAACAGCCCCTGGAGGGAATGTTAAAACACTGATTCCAGGGCCCCAGCCATGGAGTGTCTGATTCAGTAGGTCTTAGGTAAGGTCTGAAAATTTGCATTTCTAACACGGTCCCAGGTGATACTGATACTACTGATTCAGGGATCACACTTTGAGAACTGCTGAATAGACTGCCATTCAAGCCAAGGTGAGACTCCTTTGTAAGCCAAGCCCCAGTTTCCCTGTTGGTTAGTCTGTCCATCCCTCTGGTTTCTGTCTTCCCCTTAGCATGAAGGCAGAGAGCAGGACAGCGCTTGGCTTGCTGTAGAGACTGTAGCCAGTGCTCTGAAGCCTAGGGGCTGTGACAGATTGCCAAGCCAGGGCCCAGGGGAGCTTTGCCGTAATTAGTGCTTTCCTGGGGAAGTCAGCAATTGAGCAACGCAGCAGGCAGGCAGCTCATAGGAGCCCATCAAGGGTGGGACCACACTGTCAGACCCTAAACATTGTTCTCAGGCTCTGGGGACCTGGCTCCACCCAGAGCCGAGCCCAGCTGTGCTGAGCTGAGCCCTCCCCAAAACCTCTGGGTGGGCATCCCTGTACTGGTGGTGTTGCAGGGGCAGAGAGCTGATTGCCTCAGCCATCACTGAGAGACCTGGGCTTGATGATTTCCAGGTTCTTCTCTGGTGCCCAGCACCGGGCCTGCTGAAAGGTCTTAGACGCACAAGGATCTGGTGGATGAAATAAGGAATGAACAGATGACGCTAACTCCAGTTCTGATGGGACAGCATAGCTCGGTGGCTAAGAGATATGCATGCAATTCCAGACTCTGCCCCTCACTATCTGTGTGATCTCAAATGGGTCTCAGCCTCAGTTTTCTCATCTGAAAATATGTAAGGGCAGGATTAATGCATAAAGAGGAGATCGAGAGACAGAGATAGAGAGAGACAGAGAAAATATGCACCAATGCATGGCAGCTGAGAATGATGTTTGTTGCCTACTCCATCTCGTTCTGTTCATGCAGTTTCTCAGGCAAAATACCTTGGTGCCCTCCTTGACTCATCTCTTTCTCTTTCTTCCCTGCCAGCCAATCCTCTTGGCTCTACCTTCAAAATAAACCCAGAATCCAACCACTCCTTCCCAACTGCATCACACTCTGGTCCCAGCACCTTCATTTCTCACCTGGATTAGTGCAGTCACTTCCTCACTGGCTCCCTACTTCCTGGACTTCACCCCTTGTTGCTTCTTCAATAAAAGCCCCCCAGTGGCCTTCCATTCCTTCTCTTGGAGTAAAACCTGAAGTTCTCGATGCAGCTCAAAAGGCCCCCTGTGATACCCTGCTTCACTGACCTGGTCTCCCCACACTCTCTCCCTTGCTCACTCCACTGCAGTTAATTCATCTCAATATTCCTTGAACATGCCCAGCAGGTGCCTACCTCAGGACCTTTGCACAGGCTGTTCCCTGTGCCTAGAACCCTCTTCCTCAGCTAGCTGCCTAGTTTGCCCCTGACTCTTCCTTAGGGTCTCTGGTCAAATGTCACCTCTGCCGAGAAGCATGTCCTGACCACTCAGCTAAAATTGTCCCATCACTTCCTATTCCCTACTCCACTTTATTTTTTGATAGCATTTCCATTTCTTGACAGCATATCAATGTTATACATTTGATTGGTTGCGTGGCTGTCTCCCACTGATGTTTGAACTCCATAAGAGCTCTTTGCCTTTGTTCCCCAGCACCTGGAGCTGAGCCCACACAGAGCAGGGCCTCATGCAAAACTACTGGTAGAGTGAAAGAAGGAGCAGGAAGCAGGATGCAGCTTTGTCCATGAGGGCACTGGTGGCTGGATCCAGGGGCTCAGGCTCTGCCACCCTGAGGGCCTGGCGTGGCCTGGGCTTCCTGAAGGAACAGGTGTCCTCGTTGAACTCCCGGCTGCTTTCCTGGGCAGGGAAGCCAAGACTCTAGTTGGCCTCATTCCTGTACCCAAGAGAGGAAGTGTCTGTCCCTGGGTAGGAACTGGTTTGGCGCTCAGGGAAAGCCTAAATGACACATACCACTTTCTCTGCTGCTGCAGCTTCTGATTGGGACGATGGCCTCTGGGTAGCAGTTGGCCACACCAGCCTTCAAGCTGCCGCTGCTGCTGGAGCAAGGATGGAAGTGGATTGGGAAGTCTCCCGGAGCTCTTTGGTCTGTACCTGATGGGAGCCTCATAGCTGTACAAATGAGGAAACAGAGGCTCTACCTGACCAACATACTGGGTTAGTGGCACAGCAAGGCCATAAACCCAGATCTTTTGATAGCAGATCCCTTAGTCTCCCTCGTTACTCCCAACTCACACCCTGCTGCCCCAATGCCTACAACCCTGGGCTGGTTCATACTTGAAATTCCACCATTATAGTTTTCTTTCTCACTGTGTCTCCTTCCCTCTTCAGCAAAAAAGGTGGTAACTATCCCTATGAATCTCTGGGAATAGATGAGGAGACTGAGGTGCAGAGAGGGAAATGGGTGGCCTGAGCTCTCATGGCCTGTAGGCATGACAGGCCACGTTAGAAAATATTAGTCTGTTTGTCCTCTTTATGTTTCTTCTCTTCGGCTTCAAGCAAATAGTTGGGCTTAGTAAACAGGTGCTGCAGGGATTTAGGCAGAAAAATGAAGGCCCCTTAGTCTTTAGTGAGGTCTAAAACCAAAGAGATTCCCAGGAAAGACTGGGAGAGGTTGGGGGCAAGCACATTGGAGAAGCTGGAGGGGGTCAGGCTGACAGGGGGTGCTGCCCCCACCCCAGCAGGATTGGGGAGGGGACAAGGCCTCCAGGGCAGGCCTCATGGTGGCTCCAGGTAGCCATACCTGTGTCTCAAGGCCTCTGCCCTCATGGAAGACCCCACAACCTCACAGGGTGGCTGAGATGAGGGTCCCTCAGCATGGAACAATGGGCACAGCCTCCGTCAGTCAACAGATATTTATTGAGCACCTACTATGGCCAGGAGCTCAGCTGGATGCTGGAAATGAGATAGTCACAGTTCCTGCACTCAAGGCATTCGCATTCTAGTGAGGGAGATGGAAAGATAAACACGTGAGTTAGGGGGAGGGGATGTTGTTCTATGCATGGAGGTCTCACTCAGGGAGTGGTTTCCTAAGGAAAGTACGAAGGAGAGCCACAGGAACACCAGGTGAAAGGAATGGCCAGTGCGAAGACCCTGGGAAGACCCCGGGATGACAAGTTCAAGCGCAGCTGGGCAGCCAGGCAACGGGAAACTTGTCAGGAGTGAGGCAGGTGATGAGGTTAGAGAGGAAGCAGGGCCCAGTCTGCTGGGCCGTGCAGGCCAAAGTGAGGCCTTCAGCTTTTACTCAGAGCCAGATGGGAGCCACTGTGGGATTAGGAGCCTAGGAGCTGCAGGCAAGCAGTGTGGACAGATTTGTGGAAGCCACCTCAAATGTCCAGAGACTCTCTTAAGACCCTGGATCTGAGCAGGCTCTGGAGAGGAGAGAGCCCCAAGAATGACCAAGGTTGGGCTTGCTTCACGTCACCCCCATGGGATGCATTCACAGACCAGATGAATTTAAGTAATTTGGGGCTTCTCAAACTTTATTCTTGTTAAATGCAGATTCTGACTTAGTAGGTTTGTAGCGGGGCCAAGATTCTGCATTTCTGGTAAACTTCCCGGCGAGGTTGAAGCTGCTGGTCCCTGGACTGCCCTTTGAGCAGTGAAGATTTAAAGGAAAGAAATGGCCACGTCTGGCCCAGCTGTGTCTGTGGTTTGAGAATCATACCTGTTGCTCGGCTTCAAGGCCCTCATTCAGGGCTCTTGACAAATTGTGCAGGCCCTCCACTCAGCCTGTTGCCTCCAAAACCAAATGGGTCTTTCCCCAGCTCCCTGCTTCCTGTATGACACGGGAGCGGTCAGCGTGGGCAGTGGGCTCCGGAGCCAGCTTACTTGGGTCCAGATTCCAGCCGTGGCAGCTACAGGTGGCAAGACTGTGGGGAAATGATTTTATTTGTCTTATTTAGTTTCTCATCTACAAAATGGAAAATTCATGATAGCTTCTTTACAGAGCTATTTGAAGATTCAAAGGAATAATATATAACAAAAGTCTGGCACACAGGAGGGACTTAATAAATGTTATATCACTTTCCCTTCAGTTTCACCTGTCCTTTAAAGTAGTGATCTATATACCTTTATCCATTATTTCAAATTTTTATATTTTTGTGTGTGTTCTATGAAGTACACAACAAAGAAATATATAAAAATTTGTAACAAGTATCAAATATACATTGAGGAATACATGTTTAAAACATTTTTGCTAATAGGGAATATGATACAAAAAATTTTGAAGATCACTGTTTTGAAGCCCAGTGGAATTGATAGAAATAGAGACTCTCAGGGCTGGAATCGATTTTAAAGACCTTCAATTCCCCTGGCACCCACTCTCCCATCTGATGCCCAAAACCCTTGGTTGCACTAGATTGCCTCCAGTGGTGGGGAGCTCACTACCTTTCCAGGCAATCTATTTTGTAGAGCTCTGGGAAGTTTCCTGAGCCCAGTGCCTATCTGTATTCTAGCTGCCTCTGAGTTCCCAGGAACTGACTGAACTGCTCCTCCTCTTACACTCCTGTGTCAGAGCCCTGGGATCTCCCAGGGGCTCAGTGCCAGGTTGTGTGCAGAGTGGGTCCTAAATAATGTCCTATGAATGAGAGCGAGTGGAAGATGAGGATGAGAAGGGTGATTCTGACAACTGTCATTTGGAGGTGTGTTAACAACTCAGTGCTGTTGTCCCCCCTGGAAGTGTGTTGATCTGTGTAACTCTGAATCTGTATCTATTTGTTTGGATTTATTTGCATGTGTTTGTACATATGTGTGTGTATGCATGCATCATGTGTTCTGCTGTGTGGCTGTATATGAGTGTGTGTGTATGTGTTGCACTGCAAATATGCACGTGCGCTGTGCATGTCTTTCTCTGTGTTTCTGCCTGTGTGCCCAGGTGTATGTCACTGTGGGGTGTCTGTCTCTGGTTTGTTTGCATGTGTGTGAGTGCTGCACATGTGTGGGCGTGTGCTGTTTGCACTGTCTGTGTGTGCGTGCACATCTCTCTCTGTTTCTTTGTGTGTCTGTGTGCCTGGGGCCCTCCTTTGTGTGTCTCTGTGTGTGTGTGTGTCTGAATCTGCAGGAGTGTGCTTCCCTTCCCTGCTCAGCCCTTTCAGGGAGCTGGGGTGACTCGCTGCAGCCTGGTCGACTTAAGGCCGTCTGACTGGCAGGCAGCATGGGTTCCACACCCTCCTCTCCTGCTCTGCTGTGCTAATCACTGGGTTATATGCAGATGGCAAATGTGTGGCTGCCAGGCTTGGAGGAGGGACTGTGGAGTGGGGGTGTGCAGATGAGCAGACACCAAAGAGCGAAAAGACAATTTAAAGGCAGAAAGGGGGAAAACAAGCCTGCTTGGCTTTGGAGTTATGGGTGTGGGGTTCTTTCCAGAGGCGTGAATTGTATTAAGAGGATGTGATGACTACGATGTCTTCCTTCCCCTAATCAAGTAAGAGTCTTGGAATCACAGGATTCTAAACTCTCGGAATTTTCGAACTATAGAATACTAGAATCTCAGCCGAATGCAACTCTAGACTCATAGAACCTCTTCAAGGACCCTAATCCTCCTGGGATTTTAGCATCTTCACATGCACGTGCAGTTCTTCTTGTCCCTCTTCTCTTTGTATAGAATCATGGCCAGGAAATGACCTTGAAAGTTCATCCAGTCCACCCCACCCTGGCTCCGGGCAGGGCAGTGGAAACTGAGGTCCAGCCAGTGAGGACATTCTTGGAAGTGTTGCACTGGAATCTTCCCTGGCTCCCTTGCTGGACAAGGACTTGTTGCCTGAAGGGTCTGGGGTCTCATATTACTCTCCCCACCGCCACCTTCTGCAGGGACTGAGTTCCTGGCAAAGACAAAGGCACCTGTGTTCCCAGGATATGTTCTCAGCAGTTCAGGAGCTGGCACAGGCTGCAGGTGTGGGCAGAGTAAAGGGGCGGGGCTCGGTTCCCCTGAGATCCTCCCTTGGTGGAGGTTCAGTAACCCAGTCTGGGGTGGGGGTGGGTGGCTAACCAGGCAGCCACATGCATGCCCCAGGATATTCAGTGAGGTGTCTCCTTCCTCTTATTGCTTCCTCTTACTGCTTAAAAGAGTAGACTATGTCCAGTCGGGCACGGTGGCTCATGCCTGTAATCCCAGCACTTTGGGAGGCCGAAGCAGCCGGATCACCTGAGGTCAGGAGTTCAAGACCAGCCTGACCAACATGGTGAAACTCCGTCTCTACCAAAAATACAAAATTTAGCTGGGTTCGGTGGCAGGCACCCGTAATCCTGTAATCCCAGCTACTTGGGAGGCTGAGGCAGGAGAATCGCTTGAACCCGAGAGGCAGTGAGCCGAGATCACGCCATTGCACTCCAGCCTGGGGGACAAGAGCGGGACTTTGTCTCAAAAGAAAAAACAAAAAAAACTGGCTATGTCCTATCTCAGGAACCCCGGGAGCCATGGACTGTCCCTGAGGGAGGGCATTGCACTGTACTTTGAAATCCTCCAGGACTCACCTACACTCTTTAATGTGGCAGCTTTTCAGGCTCTGGCTACTAGCCATCCCCTCCCTCGCTTCCTCCTTCACTCCCTCCCTTTCACACATGTCCAGCCGCAGTGAACTCCCCTTTTCACCTTGAATCTACTTGACTTCATGCTTCTGAATGTTTGCACAGGCTCTCTTTCCTTTTTATCTCTTCTTCTTGGTGCAAACCCTTGTTCATCCATGGAATACACGCTCTCACTCAATTGTAAGCACCATGAGAAAGTTTGGTTTATTTAATACTTTATTTCCTAGAATCTACATTTTGCACACATTAGGTATTGAACCAATGTTTGTTAAATGACTAACTGACTGAACGTATGGTTCAAAGTCAGCTCATTTCCACTCTAAAGCCTCAATTCTCCAACCCCTTCTAGCTATTTCCCTGGGGCCCACACTACACCCGAGATTACCTGTGGTTGTGAGCCCTTGCTTACTTCTTCACTAGACAGGGAACCTCTTGAAGCTGGAGCCATGTCTGATTAATCTTTTTACCTGTAGCATCCAGTTCAGGGCCTGGTACCCAGCAGGTGCCCAGCAAATGTGGGGCCCTTGCCAGCAGCCTGGCTTGGTGGTACTTGAAATCCCCTGTTGGTCCCAACTGCATGCACCGGTCCAAGCTGTTGGCAACATCTGCCTCAGAGTCTCATTTGCAATTATACGTTCTCAGGCTCTTGCCACTTAATATTTAATAACCAGGCGGCTGCCCTTCTCTGGCAGCCAGTTAAGTCCCTGATTGCCTCTTGTCTGAACTTGGCCCGAAGTGAGGCAGGGACTGCTTTGGGGTTAAGTGTAAAGTCTGTCCTGAGTCGGGGGCTAGCATAAGGCCAGACCCTTGGAGATGGAGGAAGGAATGGCTGCTGGCTCAAGGCTCCTGGGTGACCTTACCAGGCAAGAGGCATAATGGGCATTTGCTCCAACTGGCTCCACCTCTCCTCCCCTGCCATGCAGGTCGATGCCTGCTCCTGGCCTCATAACAGGGGAGGAGGAAGGAAGGAAAATTGTTAATGAGAGAGTCCCTGACTCACATCTGATTGGTCCACGAGAAAGAAAGGGGGATTCCACCTGGGCTGTGTCCCAGCAGGAAAGGTGGTTCTATCCTGTGTGGCTTGGCCACCAGGAGCCAGGGCAGTCCCTGTGAGGGCCTATGGTGCCACAGAATGGGGCTCTGGCAGCCGTGCCAGCCTCTCCTGGCACAAGGCTGGGGAATCCTTCCAAGCTGGCTGTGGAAGGAAATGAGGCAATGGTGATGACCTGACCCTAGGGGTAACCCAAGCTGCTGCCCAGCTCTGTGAAACCCTGCAGGCCCAGGGAGGCGTGGGTCAGTTTTGAAGGCTGACTTCTGCAGCACTGCCAGGGTGAGAGGGCACAGAGAGGCCAAATGACATCCAAAGGTCATGGGAGGCTCCAGAAAGGGGAACAGCAAACACAAAGTCCCTAAGGTTGGACACTGCTACTGAAGCCCGAGGTCCAGAGAAGGACTTGCACCTGGGAATCTCAGACTTTGGATCCCAGAGGGCATTTTACAGGGTCAAGAGACTTGCTTTCCGGGTCTCACTCTGCCCCTAATAAGCCCAGTGACCTGGACAAGTCACCCTGGTGTTTATACTGTCATCGCACATGTTGGGCAACGTGACTGGCCGACCTGTTCCTGCGTGGAGTCCTCTGTTATCCCCTCAGAGGTCATGTGGCCCAGTCCAGGAATCTGAGACCAGAAATGCCGCTCTGTTGATCGACAGGGCTGGTCCCTTTAGAAGGTGGTGCTTAGTATAGAACACTATGCTTTCCCAATGGGCAGTGTTTACCAGCATTTACTGTGTGCAAGGGGCCATGCTCAATAAAACCCTCTGCCAACATACACAGTCTCAATCACCTGTGCCATCCTTGTCCCTTCCCTTTCCCTCTCCTGTTCATCATCCTCAGGTCCTGTGACAGTATCTTTAAAACCCAGCCCAGCCCTGATCCACCATCTCGTCCGATGTTCCCCCGCACTGCCCTCGTAGACCACAGCTGCTCTCACACCCATGGCTGTACCAGCCTCTTTTCAGCTCCCCTGCACCACCCTGGCCCCTGCAATCCATCCCCTACCGGCAGCCAGGAGGCCTTTGAACCATCAAAATCAGATCACGTCCCTCCCCTGCTCTGAACCTCCAGGGACTGCCATGGTGCTTCCAGTCAAACTGAATCCTACAGCCACGCTGCTCTATGTGGCCAGTCCCCACTCTTCTCCATCCTGAGGTTGTCCGTCTTTGCTGCCCACTCTGCTTCAGCCACGCTGGCCTCCATCCTCTCCTCAAATGTGCCTCTCAACGTGTCCTCAAATGTATCCAACCTGGGGCCCTTCAAGGCTGTTGATGTCACCTGTGCCTTAGTTCAAATGCCTCCTCCCAGAGTATCCTTCCTTCGTTCTCTAAAAGACCCCTCCTCCTTACACCTGGCCCCTCGTTATCCCATTTCCAAGTTTTATAGCACTTATCACTTTCTCGTATTTCTTTTATTTGTTTATGTGCACCCTCCCCCACCTGGAATGCAAACTTCGTCAGAACAAGACTCAGTCCCTGTTGTTTCCTGCTGGTCCCCAGGGCCTAGACGGCACCAGCACGTGACAGGGACTCCATGGGATTTGTCAGAGGAGTGATGACATGGCCTCGAGGGATGAGTGTAGTAGTAGTATCCCATTTAATAGAAAGCCCAGCAATGCTAGGTGCCTGTGCAACTTATCAAACTTGTAAGGGTGGAGTCGGGATTCAAACTCCCAGCTGGGTGGCTCCAGCATCTGTGCTTTTGTTCAGGAGGCTGCATGCTGTGGTCATGGTCAGAGCCCCTGAGCCCCAGGGACTCAGAGGTCAATTAGGGGTGGGGGAGGGTGAGGCACTGTTGCTGGTGGTGCCTGGGATGTGCTTCTTGATTTTGCCCCCAGCTGGGGCCCTACCTTAAGGTTAGGGTTCTGGAACAAGGGGCAGCCTCACCCACACCCCTCTGCCCAAAAGCCAGCCCTATAACTCCTGTTGAGGCTGATGAGCCTCCCTGGAAGTCCTGGCTTAGCTGTGGGTCAGTGAGCTCATCCCCTGCCTACCCTGTGGGTTTCCAATGCTCCCTCCCTCTGCCGCAGTCGTTGCTACACAAGTTAATGGAATAACAAGACACTTTACCCATTATCTGATGCAAATACCTTTCCTCGCCGGCACCAGCTCTACAGCTCAGATCTTCCTATAACCCAGCAAACAGGCCTCCCGCTCCAGGCTCCAGCTGAGGAGGCCTGAGCACCAGCCAGGCACATACAACCCCCTAGCTCGAGCCCTGGAAGGAGGGGTCAGAGATGTTCTGCTGACGGGGTTGTGGCATCAATCTTAGTATGTTTCACCAGTGACATACTACAGGGAGGCCCACTGTGCACAGGCAGTTTGCATATTTCACCTTCACATGATTACATACAATTCTGATCCTCACTAGGCAGACACGAGGATGAAAGGCACAGGCAAGGCTGTGTAGCGCTCAAGTGGTGGATCCAGGTGGGTTTCATACCCACATCCCAAAACTTGACCCCTCTCCTATCCACTTCCTAAGGCTTTGTCTGAGTGGCCCCATTTAGACCCGATTTCTCTAATACCTCCATAGTAGGAGTTCTGCTTATAGACAAAGAAGACGAAGGGGGTGGCACCTTGCTCTGTCACGCTAGGGTAAGTGAGACTCTATGCCTAGGAAGGTGGATGTGTGTGTGGGGGTGCAGTTGGGACAGGAGTGCTCCCAAAGCTTGCCCCTTGGGATGCTCTAGTTCATATTCAGTGCTGCAGGCAGGTACAGGGCACCTAGCAGGTGCTGGATCACCCAGATGGAAGATAGACCTCCTCCAAACAATTGCACGCATCTCACAGGATGGCAGGACACACTTAAGCTCCCTGTGCCTCAGTTTTCTCATCTCTAAAATGGAGAAGATAATACTATTACTTCTTCTATAGAGTTGTGCTGAGGATGAAATAAGAATGAAGCACTTAAAAGAGCACCTAGCACATACTCAATGACCGATCCACAGCCATTTTTATTGTCACCTCCAGATCCCACACAGGCAGCTCTGCTCAAGGTCTATTGTCCTGACAAATAAATCGCTAGTTCCGTCTAGGTCAGAATTGTCCCTAAGCCAGTGGTTCTTAAACTCCAGTGTGCTTCGGAATCCAGTAGCATCATGTGAAAAATGTAGCCCCAGCAGGTCTGAATGGGCCTGGGAACGGGCTTTCTAGGAAGCTCCGTGCATCCCATTCTGACACAGGTGGTTTGCAGCAGGACCCAGACCCGCTGCTCTGGGGGGCACCAATGAGACTTTTTCGTGGGAATGTGACTCCTGGTGACCAGCCCCTCCTCATCCCCATCAAGGGAGGTTTAGGATGTAGCACAGTGGTCAAGGCCTTGCCAGGAGACCTGGGTTCAAATCCCGGCTTCCCTCTTCTGGGCAAATGGCTTCCCTCATTTCCTTTTCTGAGATGTGAAGGGCCCACAGTTCCCATCTCCCTGTCTGAGGGTTGGATGAATGCCTATCCAGAGTGGGCCTGAGACATGTTGCACACCCAGCAAGCAGGGGGGCTGCCACCTTCGCCCTGCAGCAGTTTGTCTTCTGAGGCTTCTGTCCCTGAGTGTTTTATTTTCTGTTGATAGATTCCAGCTCATGTTCATGGGCCTGCACCTGCATACAAATGCCAGGAGGACTGGCCCGCCCCCGGGATCTGTCCTCGCCCGCTCCTCACCAAGCACCCAGCTGCGAGTTCCCATCAGGGCTCGGAAGTCCCGGGGCCTCCTGTGAAGCAGGGACCACCATGCTGGTCCATCCTCCTTGGTTGTGGTCGTAGCCGGAAGCAGCCAGACTGCTGGCCCCTTTGAGAGCGGGTGTCTCTGTGAGAGAGTGGCCGCTGGGAGGTCTTCAGGGAACTTGGGCGCCGCTGGGACAATTGGTTGCTGTTTGGGGGAGTGAGGTTGGCAGGCCCTTGGCCCTCGGCACTGAGCTTCTGCCAGGGCCCTGCCAAGCCTGGGGCGGGTTTCCCATTGCCTGCCAGTTTCAGGGCCATTTGGGGAGGGGTCCCAGGGGAATTCATTGCCCCTCTCTTCAGCGTCTTTGCTGTGGTCCAGGAAGCCTAGGCAGTGTCCGCTTTCAGACAGCAGGTCAGCAAAGCCTCAGACATGTTCTGACAATGCCCGCTGTCTGCCAGGCTAGGGGTGGGATGCTTAGAACCAGCCTCCCAGATGCCTTAGAGACCCCTCCAATGGGCTGCCAGGGGCATCACAGGCCATGGCAATGCAAAAGGCCTGGCTGGCTTGAGCCCTTGCATGCTTGTTAACTCTGGGTGGCCCTAGTCAAGAGCCTTGACTGGGGAAACAACTGAACAAAACAAAGCCTCTACCCCCCTGCAACTTACGTTCTCACGCAGGGAGGTGGGGGTCAAAGCTGTGACAGTGTGGGGAAGAAAAATAAAGTGGGGATGGATAGAGGGGGATGGATGCAGGGGGATGGATGCAGGGGGATGGATACAGGGGGATGGATACAGGGGGGTGGCTACAGAGGAGTGAATACAGGAGGATGGATACAGGGGGATGGATGCAGGGGGATGGATGCAGGGGGATGGATACAGGGGGGTGGCTACAGAGGGGTGAATACAGGAGGATGGATACAGGGGGATGGATGCAGGGGGATGGATACAGGGGGATGGATACAGGGGGATGGATACAGGGGGGTGGCTACAGAGGAGTGAATACAGGAGGATGGATGCAGGAGGATGGATGCAGGGGGATGGATGCAGGGGGATGGATACAGGGGGGTGGCTACAGAGGGGTGAATACAGGAGGATGGATACAGGGGGATGGATGCAGGGGGATGGATACAGGGGAGTGGCTACAGAGGAGTGAATACAGGAGGATGGATGCAGGAGGATGGATGCAGGGGGATGGATGCAGGGGGATGGATACAGGGGGGTGGCTACAGAGGGGTGAATACAGGAGGATGGATACAGGGGGATGGATGCAGGGGGATGGATGCAGGGGGATGGATGCAGGGGGATGGTGGTGTGGGGGTGATTTCTGCCAAGAGGTCAGGGAGGGTCTCTCTGAAAATGTGACATATGAACGGAGACGTAGCTATGTGGAGGAAGAGCGTTCAGGCAGAAGGAACAGCATATGCAAAGCTGCTGAGCAGGGACAGGGCCTGGCATGTTTGAGAAAGGCTGGGAGGCTGGTGTGAATGGAGCAGAGGGAGGGAGAGGGTGAGGGGAGGCAAGGAAGCCTAAGCAGAGAAACTCCTCACCACCACCATTGTCTCCATTTTACAGACAGGAAACTGAGCCCAGAGAGGTTAAGCAACTTGCCTGAGGCCACACACCTGGTCAGTGGAGGTATCTGGCTGGATGCCCACTATGATATCAGAGCCACTTAGCACCATGTGACTAACATGCTCTATTGGGAAGCACAAGTGGCACCTTGTTTTCGGTGACCTGGGGTCACTGAGTGCTAGCTGTTTCCCTTTTAACTATAAGCCCATTTGGCAGGGTTGTGTACTGGGCACCCAAGAGCCAGTGCCCTTTTTTAAGGACCTTCTTTAAGGACCTTCCTGAGATCTGGAGTCTGACAGGCCTGGGTTCGAGTCCCCCATTTACACTCACTAATCACTGGGGTTTTCTAGGCCTTGGTTCGCTTCTCTGTAAAATGGGGCTAATGCTGCCTACTTCAGTGGCCTGGCAGGAGGTGATTCAGCCCAAGACGTGGTAGATACTTAGAAAACATTTACCGCCTTCGGCCCCCCTCACCCAGGCCTCTAAAGCTGTGGTCCTCAAATCTCACAGTGTCCTTCCCTGGGAAGAAACAGCCCTCCCCAAAAGTGCTGGGTCTGCATGCCTGGGGGCTTTAAATGGGACTCTGATGCAAGGTGCTGCAGGACCACCACTGCAGTAAGGTTTCTGCAAACCTTGTACAAATGGGAGATGTTGGCATCCCCCACTGTCCCCTCCCAGGGCCCTCGCTGCTTTTCCTTTGTGGCATCCATCACACTTGTAATTACTTGTTTAGCATCTGTCTGCTTCTCTGGGCTGCTTGTGCTGGCCTTGTTCATGGCTGGGTCCCCAGCACTGAGCAGCCTGCCTGGGGCGTAATAAGTGTGTGTTGGGAAAACAAACAAACAGACGCCTGGCTGGCTGAATCAATGCACGGATGCTCTTCAGAGCAGCTGGACTCAGTATCCCCCCCAAGGCCTGGGTTCTGACACAGGCTCTGTGGCCACACACTTCTTGTATGATCTTGGGCAAGTCACCCTGTTCTCTGAAAAATTACATTGATTACCGAGGAGGAGTCAGGTGCAGAGGATCCCTGAGAGCTCTGGAAGAACTTGTTGGAAGTGGGTTTTTGGAAGACGAAACTGCGTGAGCAAAGGTAAGGAGGGAGGGAAGTGCACAGCTTGTTCAGGGGACAGCCAGATGGCTAGGGGGTCCGATGCTCTTCGTATACCGTGGTATGTGTGTCTGTGTTTGGGGGAGTGTGGGATGTGTGCTTATGTTGCTGTGTGTGTGTGAGTTTGAGAGTGTATATGTGTGTGGTGTGTTATTGTGTGTTGTGAGGAGTGTGTGAGAATCTGAGGCACAAGGAGGGTAAGGGTCTTACTTGATGCCCCCGGGGTGGGTGGCATGTAGTAGCCACCCCCTCATGCATGCCCTTATCCTCTGCTCCCCTGGCCTCAGGATGTACCAGGCACTGACCCAGGCACTGGGGTTCCAGCGGCTACAATAGCAAACAGAATCCCTGCCTTCACAGGGGCTGCTGTTGCACATAGAGGGGTGACATTGTGGAGCAAGGGCACAGGTGGCTCTGGGGGCCTCGAAGGTCAGGCTGTTGAGCTTAGACTTAGGCCTGGAGGCACACGGAACTGTGGGAGGGATCTCGGAGGGGAGGTGCCCTGGGAGACATTGAGGAAGGAAAAGGCACCATGAGATAAGTTCTGCAGCTGCAGAGCATTGGGCGCTGCTGATGGAGTAATCAGGAGACATTGTGTTCACTTCTTCCCTTCCTAGAAGAGGAATCGCAGCGCAACCGGGGTGAGGCAAGTGTATGGGCAACTTAGCTCAGTAGCTAGTGTGTGTGTGTGCGGTGTGTGTGTGCATGTGTGGTGTGTGTGTGTGTGTTGTAGAGTGACTCAGAGTGGACTCTGCACCTCTGCGAGAGGGAATTCTATCATGGAAATCGTTTGGTGGCCCTCAGAGGCACGGGGTCATGCAGCAAGCTGGCACTAGAATATTTCGAGCTCGCAGTAATGAAAGCAAATGGCAATTTGGCGTGTCTTCAGGCTTGAAAGCCGCAGAGCAGCGTTCAGTCATCAGCGGCGGTTATCACCCACCGATAATGGGGGCTGCTGTTTGGGGCCTGGTGAGGGAGAGGAGGGCTCAGAGAGGTTAAGTGACTTGCCCAGCATCACATGGCCAGTAATGGGAGGGCAAAGTGCAAGGTGCAGAGTTTGGCCTTTCCCCCTCCCCCAAGGCCAGGCCGCTCCCCAGAATGGATCATCTCTGAGCGTTTCCTGAGCGCTGGTTTCCATAGCAGCAGGGCCATTCCTGCACACTGGATCCCCATCTTTCCCCAGCTTTGCTGCTGTGGGGGCTGCAGGGTTGGGGATGCTTGGTCTTGGGGACTGCTGGGGCGCCAGTAGGAGGGAGCTGGACAGGTCATTTGGATGGTCTTGGGGCCTCCAGGCCTTACAGAAGGGCCACATTTGTTCAATTTTTTTTCATTTCGGCTCTGGAGTTGGGTCCACTTCCAGGTAGGGGGTAGGGAGAGAGAGGACAGAGAATGAAATAGGAAAAACACCAGAAATAGGGAATGGGAAAGTCAGAGACAAAATAAATTTTACAAAAGCCAAGACAGAGAAGAGGTGTTTGCTTTCCAGAAAAATTATTTCATTTCATCTTTACAACCTTGGGAGGCCAAGACGGGCGGATCACGAGGTCAGGAGATCGAGACCATCCTGGCTAACCCGGTGAAACCCCGTCTCTACTAAAAAATACAAAAAACTAGCCGGGCGAGGCGGCGGGTGCCTGTAGTCCCAGCTACTTGGGAGGCTGAGGCAGGAGAATGGCGTGAACCCGGGAGGCGGAGCTTGCAGTGAGCTGAGATCCAGCCACTGCACTCCAGCCTGGGCGACGGAGCGAGACTCCGTCTCAAAAAAAAACAAAAAACAAAACAACCTTGGGAAGTAGTTTCTGTTTACTCCAAATTGACAGATGAGGAAACTGAGGGCAAATGCAGCGCTTCTCCAAGGAGCTAAGGCTGTCCTCAAGAGCCAGCCTGGGTGGTCCCAAGGTGAAAGGTTGTGGAGAGGATAGTGGTTAAAATGCAGACTCTCTCACCCCCTCCCAGACCTATAGAATCTGATTCTCTCCAGTGGAACCAGGACTCTGCATTTAGCCAGTTCCCCGGGAGAAATTTCTATAAAGTTTGAGAGTATTCACAGTCAGGAGGGTTGCCCTGTCTATGCTGAAGTTTATGCAGCACAGAAACTCAGAGCCAGGATTTAGGACCCAGAAGGGAATAAGATAGAGAGGAAAGTGACAAAGGGAAGCTTTTCAAAGCAAGACAGATATGCCTCAGAAGAGATGGCAGAGAGCAAGAGAGAGGAATAAGACAGAAAGAGACACATGGGGAGAAGTCCTCTGAGCTAAGAGAAGGAGGAATCTGGTAGGGCTAGCGTGCGCTTTTATTGATTATGGATTGCCTGTCACTGTAAACAGAGCCCTCACTTAATCCTCAGAACAGTCTGATAAGGTAGGTCCTATTGCTCCCATTTTCTGGATAAGGAAACTGAGGCGAGGAGAACAAAGGGGAAGAGCATAGCTTTGACCCCTGGTGGCCTGGCTTTGGAAGGGGTCACAGCTTAACCACCAGGCTAGGCTGCCTCCCAAGCAGAAAGCTCAGGGACTCAGACTTAGACTCCAATTTTTTCTCCATCACCCTACCTGTGTGACTCTGGGAAGCTTTCTGTGTCTCAGTTTCCTCACCTGCAAAATGGTGATAACAATACCTGTCTCAAGGAGTTCCTGTGGGGCCTTGTCTGAGATGGTACAAGAGCACAGAGCAGTACCTAGTGCTGGAAGTGCTCCATCACAGTTAACTGTCGGTAAATACCTAGAAAGTCCAGGAAACATGTAAAAGGTTCTCACAAATGGTGGGTTTCTTGGGGCCTCTTTGCCCTGAACTGGGGCAAAGGATGGTGTCTTAGTCCATGTTATGCTGCTATAACAGGATACTGCAGACTGGGTAATTTATAATGAATAGAAATTTATTTGGCTATGATTCTAGAGACTGGGAAATCCAAGAGCATGGAGCTGGCATCTGGAGAGGGCCCTTGGGCTGCATCATCCCATAGTGGAAGGCAAAAGGGTAAGAGATTGTGCAAGAGAGAACAAGAGGGAAGGGGGTTGAGCTCATCCTTTTACCAAGAACCCAATCCCACAATAACCAACCCACTCCCATGATAATGGCATTAATCATCCCTTAAAGGTCCTACATGTCACCACTCTTGCTGTGGGGATTACATGTCCAATATGTGAACTCTGGGGGACACATTCAAAACTTAGCAGAGGGGAAGAGGCTCCCAGTGAGTCTTGCTCTTCTCTGAGTCTAGAGTAAACCTACCAAACACAGAATCATTGATGACACAGAGACAATGGCCCGACTCATGGCCCTATCGGCCACTCTAAGCCATTGGGCTCCTGTGAGCCTCACCAGGTCATACAGGGAAGCCCCAACCTGTGCCTCACAAGAGCTCACTCCCAAGTCTGCTTTTCCAGATGCTACGGTGGCTCTGGTTGTCACTATTATGTGGACTATTATGTCCACTGTGCACCTGCCAGATATCCTCTGGGTGCGCTGGTGCCATCCCTTTACCCTGTGACTGAGGCACAGGAGCCCTGGGGGTGCCCCACTCACCCTTCCAGGGAGGAATGAGTCCTCCCATTTTACAGATGAGGTAACAGAGGCTTAGAGAGGCAAAGTGATGGGCCGTGGGACACACATCTGGAAAATGGTACAGTCAGAAAACACACACACACACACACACATCTGGCTGTGCTCTGGTTGCCTCTAACAAGCATTTATTGAGCCCCTGCTGTATACTGGGCATTTGTGATATTTGTGAGCATAGTCATTACCTACATCCTCTGATAGGCTGGGGGCAGCATCAGAGGAAGGAGATCCTCCTACATGGTGTGATGGGTGCAGCAGCAGCAGGTGACATTCATGCAAAGTGCCAGGCACACACCCAAAGACGTCTCATCACTCCATGCCACAGCCCTGTGGTCACATGGTGACCATAACTTGGGTGGTGGTGAGCAGCCAGCCTTGGTCCAGCCCCTGTTCTCAAGTGTGGGCGGTCTTGGGTTGACTGGGGTGGGAGGAGGTTAGGAAACAAGCCTTGTGACCATTGGGCCTTTCTCTGCTGGTGGCGGGCAGTGTGAGCTTTGTGTCTTTGCTCTCAGGACAACACAGACCAGCTGCTAATGCTGATGTTCATTGACCCTGTGATGGTACTGTGGTGCAGTTTATACAATTGAATCTTTGGATTTCACTTACTACCTGAGGGTGGATTTTTCATGGTCTGTTATTATCTCCGTTTTACAGATGAAGAAAACTGAGGTTCAGAGATTCTAAGTAGGGAGGATTTGAATCCAGCACTTGAATGCCAAGGCCTGTCCCCTAACTGCCTCTTGGTTCTCTGGGAAGGGAGGGATGAGGCAGGTCAGGCGCTCTGGGCTGGCTTCCGAAAGGAGGAGGGGAAGGCTAGACTGAGACTTGAAGGACAAGCAGCCGTGGGACTGATGGAGCGCGTGTGTGGAGAGGGGGTGGTGGCTTGGGCAGGGCTTACTGGGTGGGGCCTAGCGGGGCTGGAAGGTGGGAGCAGGGCCTCAGCGAGGAGCTGGCTGCAATCTCATCTTGTCACCTGGGTTACCCTGTATTAGTAAAATCACAGTGAGGTCACACCCCCTCCTGCACTCAGAAGGCTCCTGTGGTTTCACATTGAGTGCAGACGAAAAGCCGAAGTTCTGACAGAGGCCTGCAAAGCCCTGCCCTGGCTGACAATGGCCATTCCTCTGACCTCATGTCCAGTCCAGGTCCCCCTTGCTCACTGAGCTCAGGCCATGCATTTATGGAGCATGTCGGGCACGCTCACGGCCCTTCTGCCTGCAAAGCTCTGCTCGGAGATATCTAGAGGGCCCCCTTACCTTGCCAAATCTTTTCGTAGACAGACCTTCCCTGACCATCTTATTTAAAATTGTGACATCCCCCTTTCCGCACCCCTGCCTCTCACACTCTCCCTTCCCCTTTCTTGGTTTAATTGCTACTTTTTCACAGCACTTAATCAGCATCTGACATGCTATGTA
Organism: Macaca fascicularis; assembly: GCF_037993035.2. NCBI lineage: Eukaryota > Metazoa > Chordata > Mammalia > Primates > Cercopithecidae > Macaca > Macaca fascicularis. The sequence continues at coordinate 85,435,907 of NC_088384.1, forward strand.
TTTTACTTGCTTATTTTTTTAGTGCCTGGCTGTCCCTATAATGACGGCAGCTTTAACTGAGATTTTGTCCATGTTATTCACTGCTATATCCCCAGAGCCTAGAACAATGCCTGGCACATAGTAGGTACTCACTAAAATAAATTGTTGCCTAAATAAAAATACCAGCAATGACCCCGTTTCATCATGATCCCTCTGCAAGTCACTTTATTTTTTTCCAGTTTTCAAAGTTGAGGCTCAGAGAAAGGAAGGAGCTTACCCATGGTCATGTAGCAAGTAAAGGGGCAGGGTGGGTGCCCAGCTCTCCTCAGGAAAGAAGGACTTACTGCCCAGCTGTTGGTGGTGCAGCAAAGTCCCTGTTGGAGATTGCCCAGTTAAGGAGAGCAGCCTTGCCTGAGGTCATGTCCCTTCCCTGGGCAGCTCATATCTCATGACCGATTTATGCAGGGTCTAAAGGCCTAGCCCAAGCCACTGACCACGCCCCTAGGCTCTGGTGGCAGTGAAGAGAGAAGCACAGCTCACTTACAGCTGAAAGCCCTAGGCAGAATGTTTTAGATGCCATATAAGCTGAATTGTCTCCTCCCACCCGCACCAAATTCATATGTCGAAGCTCTAACCCCCAACACCTTAGAATGTGACTGTATTTGGAGACAGGGTCTTTAAAGAGGTAATTAAGTTAATGAGGTCATTAAGGGTGGATCTTAATTCAATATGACTGGTGTCCTTTATAAGGACACCTTTATAAGAAGAGGAGATTAGGACGCAGACACACACAGAGGGAAGACCAGGTAAAGACACAGAAAGAAACAGCCATCTACAAGCCAAGGAGAGAGGCCTCAGAAGAAACCAGCCTTGCTGACACCTTGATCTTGGACTCCTAGCTCCCAGAATTGTGAGACAATAAACGGCTGTTGTTGAAGCACCGGAATATCCTGCAGCTCCGCATTGTGTGCAGAGGAAAAGTGAAAGTCCTTAGAGTGACCGGCGAGACCCTGCCCTATCTTCTCTCTCTAGACCAAAAATTTCTTGAGAGATGGGTCCTTGTCTGTCTTCTTCTATACTGTGTCTCTGGTATCTACTGTAGTGTCAGAAACACAGCAAGTACTCAGTAAGTATTGATTGATTGGATTTGCAAAATGACCAGATGCACGGAGTCATTGTGAGGCTTAAGTGAGGTTTTCATTGTGAAGCATCATGGCGCAAAACAACAGAAATTTATTGTCTCACAATTCAGGGGGCTAGAAGTCCATGACCAAGGTATCAGCAGGGTTGGTTTCTTTTGAAACACCAGTATCACAGCTAACTATGACACTTCATTTTTTGTTTGTTTGTTTGTTTGTTTTTGTTTTGAGATGGAATCTCACTCTGTCACCCAGGCTGGAGTGCAGTGGCACGATCTTGGCTCTCTGCAACCTCCGCCTCTTGGGTTCAAGTGATTCTCCTGCCTCAGCCTCCCAAGTAGCTGGGATTACAGGCACCTGCCACCATGCCCTGCTAATTTTTGTATTTTTAATAGAGATGGGGTTTTACCATGTTGGCCAGGCTAGTCTCGAATTCCTGACCTCAGGTGATCTGCCCACCTCAGCCTCCCAAAGTGCTGGGATTACAGGCATGAGCCACCGCGGTCGGCGGAGTGTGACACTTCATTATGGCAGCACTAGCAAATTAATCCAGTGCATTTGCTCATCCAACCCTTAGAAAATCTGCACAGTAAGTGTAGGAATTACCCCATTCTGCAGATAAGGAAACAGGCTCAGAGAGGGGCAGTGACTTGCCCAAGATGACACAGTTCAGTTCCGTTCTGACCCCAAAGTCAGAGGCAGCATACAGTCTAGTGAGAAGATGGGCTTTCACAAGCAAAACTGATGAAGCCGCCTTGGCCGTCTGCCCTCATGACTGGGCAGTGCTGTGTGAGCTCAGAGGAACAAGGGCTCCATTTAGGGCAGTCAGCCAGGATTCCTGCAGGAGGCAGAAGCCGCTGGGCCTTGCAGAGTAAGTACAATTTATTTAAGGGTAGTGAAATCACAGAATTCAAGGTAGACAGCCGCTGTTCAAGGGTGTGGAGGGAGGAATCCTCATGGCCTCCTTGGGTAGGTACCTCAGTTGCTCAGTTGCACAGAGCACCGGGTCCAAACTAGGAGGAGAGAAGTGAAGAATTGACACCGGGTGAATCATCTGGCATGTGTAGTGTGAAGTTATCACATGAGACTGGATTTTAATGTTTTGGTTTTTGGACCCCTTTATACTCTTAAAAATTACTGTGAACCCCAAAGAATTTTGTTTATGTTAGTTTATCTATTGATAGTTACCCTGTTAGGAATTACAACATTTAAGAAACACACTCGGCCGGGTGTGGTGGCTCATGCCTATAATCCCATCACTTCAGGAGGCTGAGGCAGGCAGATCACTTGAGGTCAGGAGTTCGAGACCGACCTGGCCAACATGGTGAAACCCCATCTCTACTAAAAAAACCCACAAAAACTAGCTGGGTGTGGTGGTGTGCACTGGTAGTCCCAGCTACTCAGGAGGCTGAGGCAGGAGAACTGCTTGAACCTGGGAGGCAGAGGTTGCAGTGAGCTGAGATCACACCACCGCACTTCAGCCTGGGCACAGAGTGAGATCTGAAAAAAAAAAAAAAAAAAAGAAGAGAGAAGGAAAGAAAGGAAAGAAAGGGAAGAAAGGAAGAAAGGAAGGAAGGAAGGAAGAAAGAAAGAAGAAAGAGAAAGAAAGAAAGAAAGAAGGAAAGAAAGAAAGAAAGAAAGAAGAAAAAGAAAGAAAGAAGGAAAGAACACTCCATTAGTTGTCAAAGTGAGGTCATCTTCCTAACAGTCTTCTAGTGTGTTACTATTGTAATCCCATTTTACAGATGAGAAAACTGAGGTCCAAATAAGCTGGGTCATCCAAAGTCTCACAGCTACCGAGCAAACAGAGCCAGGATTTGAACCCAGGCATTCTGCTTCCAGAGCCCAAGCTGTTAACTGCTACATTACGCTGCTTGGACATGCTGCACGTGCCCCCGTTCCTACCCCGGGTATGGGGTCTGGACATTATCCTAGGAGTCTTGGGCTAAATCCCTGGAGCCTGTCTAAAGCTAGTAGAATGGGGTGCAAGGAGTTAAGCTTTCCTGAGATGAAATTTCATACTGTGAAAGGGATGCTTTACCCCAGAGGCACACCAGGCATCCCACACCCACCTCCACACAAGGCAGGGGTGAGAAGTCTGCTCTCACAGCCAAAGCCTTTGAAATGTTATTTCCTGAAGTGTTGCCTCACCCCTACCACAGCTCAAAGCCTCTGGGACTGGGGCTCCCTCCAGGAAGCAGCTGGTCCCCATCCTTCCTCCTGCATAGAGCCTGGGACCAGCCAGGGACCAGAGATAACTTAGCTCTCTGTAGGGTATGGGGCAGGATAAGTCCTGGCTAAAATCTGTCCTCCCACTGAAAGCCTTGCCTAGCCCACATGCACCTTGATTTAGCTCATTTTTACTGTATTTGCAGAAGACCTCCTGTGTGCCATGACGCTTCACAATCAGAACCTTGCTTAAGCCTCATACAACTTTGTGCATCTGGTCATTTTGCAAATCCGATCAATTAATACTTACTGAGCATTTGTTATGTTCCTGACGCTAAACTAGATACCAGGGACACGGTGCAGAGAATGAAGACGGGTAAGGACCCGTCTCTTGGGGACGGGTCTAGAGAGAGAAGACAGCCAGACAATCGTGGGCAGCGCAGGATAACAGGAAACACAGGGGGCTTTGCAAGCACAGAATACTCAGTAAATATTCGTGGTTGAATGGAAAGCTCTCAGGATAATGGCTCTCAGGTAACTCTCCAATGTGCCAGTCTATTGTGTTCGTTAGGGCAGGATAACTGCTGTTACAGACAACCCCCAAATCTCAATGACTCACAATCTGTTTATTTGTCACTCAGATCACAGTCCAGTGTAGGTCAACTCCTCATTGTCACTCAGAGATCCAGGCCCTTGCATCCAGGGGAGGGGGTCTTGATTTCTTTTTTGATCTTCTGCATCCCCCAGCAGAGGAGAGGAAAAGGCAGGGTGTGGAGGAGCATGGGGGAGGCTTTATGGGCAGGTCTGGAAGGGACTCATGGCCAACTCACCTGGTCTTGCGTGGGGATGTAGGCAGTGACCTAGGAGTGAAGGAAAGAGCGGTGTCATGCCCAGCACTTCCCCCAGGTGAATTCAGTGGAGGAGAGGTGATTTTCCTAAACAATGAGTGTTACTTAGGAAGGGGGCATGGGTTCTGGGTGGCCACAGCCTTCTTATCAGTATATATTAACTGCAGTATGCTAGTCAGGATTCTTTTAGCTTCAGCTGATAAAAAACCCAACTCAAACTACTTAAGGAAAAGAGGGAATGTATTGATTCTGCTCTAGGAAGGTGATTTCAGGAATGGCTGCATACAGGAACTCAACAGGGCCATCTTCTCTGGTTGGCTTTAGCCTCCCAGGCAGCCTGTCAATGTGTGGTAGGGAAGCTGGCCACCAGCAGGTGCACCCAAACATGTATGCAACAAGCCTAGCAAGCCTGGCAGGAGTGAGGCATATATATCATGTATCTATGTATGTATATAGTAAGTATGTCATATATATCCTCTCTATATATCATATGTCCATGTACATATCACATATGTCATATATTGTATATCCTATATATATCATATATATGTCATATATCATCTATACACATCATATATCCATGTGTATATATCTATCATATATATGTCATATATCTACATATATTATATATCCATATCTATGCCAAATACTCATCCCAGAAAAACACTTTGGTCCTGAATGCGACCCATGACCACTCTTGTTTTGATGATCTTGATGGAAACCCCAAGTTCACATGGCGTGGAAGAGGGACCATTTTCCCAAAAAGGGATTCAGACAATACCATCAAGTTCACTGCAGGAGACATTACTAGATCTTTCCAAGAACATTGGGCCTAACTCACAGTCCTAGATGTCAAAAGGGAGAGGAAACGTGAGAAAAATAGATGTCTAATCTCTTTGTTAGTAGCCAATTTCTAGGAGCCAGGTATGGACCATGTGATTTTTATGGCATCAACATATAACGTTGTTTTCTCCCTCACTTAAGTTCAGAAGCAGTAGGAGACCCAGGAGTCAAGAGCTGAGGAACAAAATGTCAGCTTATTACACAGATAAAGCTGTTTCGAGAACGTGGCTTGGGCATGCAGGCAAATGGAACTGCTAACACTGATCCTCAGAGTTGGACAGCCTTACCTTTGCAGTCACAGGTAGATGGATATACACAGATCTGTCCCCTCTGACTCCTGGTAGAGAACATGTCTTCGCAGGTAGCTGACCCTAGGTTGAGACAGGGCTCACCTCTTCATACTCACCAATCATTCAGTCCAGGTTTGTTGCTCTGATGGAGGCCGCCCCAACCCCCAACCCGTTTTCAAATGTGCACCATAGTAGGGAATGAGGCCAAGACCTGAGACCTGGCTGTCTGGTGGGTAGACCCTGGAAAGTACAAGCAAATATCCCCTAATGCCCGGAAGCTCCTGGTTCCCGAGGAAACAGATGAAATTTGTGATGGGCAGAGAGTCAGAGAAAGAAGCATTTTTGTTTTCCTTTATTTTTTCAAAAATGACTATTCGAATAATACAATCCACTGTGAAAATTTTAAAAGGAAAAGAAAGCCAGGAAAGAATTGTAAAACTGCAAGCCACCTTCAATTCCATCATCTGGTGTTAACTATCGTTACATGTTGGTGTATATCCCTCGGGCCTTTGTGAGTGTGTGTGTGTGTTTAAACAAAATTAGAATCATGCTCTATGCATAATTTTTTTATCCGTCTCTCTTTAACATTCTATATAAAGCATTTCAGCGTGTCCACGAGGCTGGAGGCAGCACGAGGGCAGGAACCAAGTCTGCTTGATGATTGCTGTCTCCCCGGGGCCTCCCATGTGCATCATGCTAAAAAAAAATATTGCAGAAAAGAATGGTATTCACAGGTAATATTGATTAGGTGACTTCTAGGCATCATCATGCATCATCGAATGACATTCTTACAAGATAATACAATGGGCACCTCTATGAACCACACCTTGTAGAAGAGGCAACTGAAGCCAGGGGAGGTGAAGTAGCTCACACAAGGTCACCATCAATGTTACATCCTGCACGAACACATCCTGTATGTGCATCTTCCTACTTGACACATTTCCTTCTTGCCACTTTCCACTTTTAATCAGGGATAGAGGGAAGCTGTTTGCTTGAGACAGGACTCTTTATTTGGAAAGAAGGTCTGTCCCATTCTGGGAGGGGGATGTGCTGAGGACTGTCACCCAGCCTTTGAGCCCTGCTGGGATTCTTTTTTTTGTTTGTTTTTTAAATTTTTCTTAAGACAAGGTTTTGCTCTGTCACCCAGGGAGGAGTGCAGTGGTGGGATCATAGCTTACTGCAACCTCAAACTCCTGGCCTTAAGTGATTCTCCTCCCTCAGCCTCCTGAGAGTGTAAGCCATGGCATCCCACTGGGAACCGTGAGCAGCCTGGGCACAGGATGGTGATGGGTCTGTCCTCACTTGGGCCCTGTTGCCCATGACCCGCCTGTCCCAGCTGTGTATGTCAGTGCATCTGCCTCTCTGCCAGATGTTGGGGGTCTCCCAGTATGCCCACTGACTATCTCCCAGAATTCCACAGGGGCAGATGCTCTTAATGCCCCACCTGAGTCCCCTTGGCCTTTCCTTTCTGTTTCAGGGCACACGGGCCCTGTGTCCGGCTGCTGGCACGTGAGTCTCTGCTTGAGGGTTTATCAGGCCACTGGAGCCTGCTCACCAGGAATTGATGCCTCCTGGGAGCAGCCTCCGACCAAATACTCTAGGAATTGGCATTGAGATCCTCCAGCCTCCTACCCTTGAAGTGGGCAACTCTGAGGCACGCGCAGTGCCGCCTCGCAGAACTCCCAGCAGGACTGAGCTCCCGTGGCCCACGGTGCTGCCTGGCTTTCTAATAAACATTTTATCAGCCTTCCCTTCCCTGTCTCACTTCCCTCTTCCTCCTCCTCACAGCAGTGCTTCCTGGGGTCACATCTCAAATAAAATCGCATCCTTGGCTCAAGGTTGGCTTCTTAGGGAACCCAAACCAAGACTTTTTCACTCTTTTCTTCCCTGCAGCCACCACCCACCTGAATTCCCCCACAGGCTTTGTCTGCACTCTTTCCCCTCTAATCCGCTGGCCACAGAGTCACCTTTTACGTTTTCCCTCCCTCCCTACGTGGCTGATTTCCCCTGGCCTCCAAGCTGAAGCCAGCCCAGCATTCAAGGCTCTGTATGTTTCTCTCTTGTCAACCTCTCCAGTATCTTTTTGAAGTATGACTCTCATCCTATGCTTGGGCCATACTGACCTATCTCATCTGTCTCTGCCTTTGCACGTGTTGTTCCACCTGCCTGATGTGCCCTTCCCTATACTGGTCATTCAGGAAACTTCCACTCATCCAGCAAGACCCATCTCAGAAGTCACCTTGTCTGTGAAACCTTTCTAGATCACCCTAGATACTGACAACCTCTCCCTTCTTTTGTGCCCTATTTGTATATTGTTTTTCCCTTGTATCCAAGACTTATCTTACTTTTTTGTAATTATGTGTTTGTATTCTGTCTCCCCAACATGACTGTGAGCTCCTTAAGGGCAGGATCAGTCCTCTTCTCTCTCACCTCAGGGCCTGCCTAGCACTGACTCTGGGACAGATTAGGTCCCCAGTGAATACAGATGTCCCTTGCTATCCAAATTTTCCTATATACTCAAAACCTACAAACAAAATAGGTTAGGACAGCATGGCATCCCACATGATTCTGAGTCCATTGTCCAATACCCACTACCAGAATTTAGGAGTTCTGTGGATTTGGAGGGCAAGAGATACTTGGGTATGAATGAATTAATTACTTAATGAATGAGGGCATTCAAAGCTGAGAGCGTTCATTAACTCTGGGCACAGACCTGCGTGAAGTTGGTGGAGAGGAGGGAAGGAGGGAACATGGAGATGCCAAGCCAGAGCCAAGAAAGTTGTTTTGCTTTGGAATATATTATTTTTGCAGGTTGCTATAGTTACCGCTGTGAAATTAAAAATTAAAACCTTGTGAAAGAGAGAGGGTTGACTGAGATGAGGCAGTTCCTTGACAGGCTGAGTTATTTATCTTTTCCCCATGTAACATCTGGTTATGTGCTTGCAAATTTATTTTTAATTCAGAGCTCTAAAAAGGATTTCGTGGCGGTGCGAGGTGCCCGGATGATCGGCTTGGGAGGGAAAGGTTAGAGGCTGGTATTCGGGGCCTGCCGGTGACCCCCAGCTTCGCTCCTGGCCCTTGCTCCTGCTTCTCACACAACCTCTAGGAATCAGGGGTAGCTCGAATGTGTCTGGACCCCCTGCCAATCAAGCAGCAGCCGTAACCATGGTTCCCAGATGCAGAGCCAGGATGGAGGCTGCTGTCTGGTTCCTGTGGTTCTTTGAGTGCGAAGACAAGCATGGCTGGGAGTGGGGCAGGTTTCGAGTTCCTATCTCTCCAGTCCGTCTCCCAACTTGTGTGTCTCTAAGTGTCTCCAGGGATCTTTCTGGACCCCTCACTCTGCCATCCAGAAAGGCAACAACTGTGGTTTAGGGGAGGCAACACTGGCCGGAGTTAAGAGATGTGGGATCTGGGTCCAGCCCAGCCACTGCTGGCTGTGTGACCTGGGAAAATCACCTTCCCTCTCTGGTCCCTGTTCTCTCCATTCTTCAGAGACAGGTTGGAGGCTGCAGTAACCCACTGGATCCCTACTGTAGGAATCTGAGTGAGCCTAAGGAGGTGCCAGGCATCACTGGAGCCTATTTTTGTGCTTTCGCCTGACTGCCCAAGGTGACAAGTTGGGAACACAGGACAGGCTGCCCCATGGGTTCCTTTTCCCTGCCAAGCTTCTTCCTGCCTTGTACCTTTGCACTCCGTGTTTTCTGCCTGGAGCTTTCTTCCCCTAGATGTTCACAGGACTCCCTTCTCCGTCCTACCCAGTCTTATGCGTCACTTCCTCAGCAGGGACTTTCTGCCCAGCCGGTCTGGAATGGCCTCGTCCTCCCTCCCCCACTTTGAAGCCTCTGCTTTTCTCTTCCAGCATCTTCACTGCCTGTGAGCATAGTATATTTTCTGTCCGTCTGTCTGCCTTCCTGTTGTCTGTCTTCCTTTCTGTCAATCCCATGAAAGCAGAGACATTACCTGATATTGTCTGTTTGGGTCACAGCTGCTTCTCCAGCTCCCAGACTGGGGCCTGGCATGTTGGAGGAAGTACTCCATGTTTGTCAAGTAAATGAATGAATGAAGGAAGGAATGAAGAAAACATTTATTGGTCTCTGCTATATGCTGGATTAGGTTAGGACAAGCTACGATGGGTTAGGACTCAGGGGAAATGAATGAGATTAAAAACTCCCAGACTAGGAAAAATGAATGCCAAAGACAACTTGAGAGGAGGAAATAAATGGTCTCATAATGGCTGAGGTGTGGGTTGCATATGTGTGTATATGTGTGTGGGGTGGGCAGAGGGGGCGTTTTCTGCCATGGTAATAGTAATCATATAGGTAGGTAACAGAAAATAATTGTATGTGTAAAACCTAAATCCTCTGACAATAACAAAAGTCATAATAATGACTATGAATCGAGTACTTATTACATGTGGGACACAGTACTTTAGATACATTAACTCTTTACACAAGCCCCTGTGAGAACAGGACTTGGCTGTTCTTTTCACTGCTGTATCCACAGTACCTGGGACATAGCAGGGGTCCAATATACATTTATGCAATGAATGAATCTCCATTTTATATTCAATCAGAAAGGGCAAGTGAGTTGTCCAAGGACACACAGCTGGAAAATGACAGAGCCAGTTGAAGCCAGGTCCGTTTGGCTCTGTCCATCTTGCACAGAGAGATCTTCTGTCTATGTTCATTGGCTTCTTTGAGTCACTGCCGACCACCACCACCACTCCCCTGACGAAATGCCCCCCACCCCCATCCCTCACTGACCGTCACAACATGCCTAAAACTCTGCTTAGCTCAAAGTCTGAAAGACCTTGTGCTGGATAGAATGGAAATCAGGCTGAGCTGTTTTAGCTACCAACATTGCAAACACAGCCTGGGCCCTGGTGTCTCTGAAACCTCCTGGCTCATTGTCATCTTTCACTATGCCTGACAAGGCTGGTGTGGGAGGACCAGGGAACATTTTGTGGGCAGACACACACATTCCAAACTTCTTAACAGGTCTGGGCTCATCACCGAGGCTCCCCTATGGGTGAGCTCCAAAAAGCATGGCTGAAGGCCTGGGCCTGCATGTTCAGCAGGGATGAATAATTAAGCAGCCATCAGGCGCCAACAGCTTGATGAGGGGGGTTTTGTGTAGCTGACAATGCTGTATCCCAGCCCAACACTGATTTTGGGTAGAGGCTGTTGTTTCTGATGGCTGTCTCAGTGGTGCCCAGAGCAACAGAGCAAGCAGAGGGACATATTTGATTGTTCTAGTGGACAGAGGATGTGCCGTGGGGAAGGCAATTGCAGCCAGACTGACCCTCCTGGACATAGCTGGGTGATCTTGGGGGAGCCTCTTCTTGGTTCCTGTTTTGTGCCTTCATTTCTTTGGCAAAATGGAAAACTGAGGAGTTATTGAGGAGGCAAAGTTAGGTCTCCTTAAAAAGCCCTTCCCTTTATGTTTATCCCTTTCCCTTCTTCCTACATGGAACAGGGATGTGATGCCTAAGACCTGGCAGTCATCTTGCAACCATGAGGCACTAGGAATGAGGATAAAGGACAGGTAGATGCTTAAAAGTAAACTGCAAAGCATCTTGTAAAGGTGAGAGAACTCTCTGCTGACTTGGTTATGCTTTGCTTCCCCCACTAGGATATGAGTTCTGATGACAGGGACTTTGCTAATTTTGTTCACCTATGAGCACCTGAAACTGGGCATCCTCTCAATAAACATTTGTTTAGAATGATGGATACATTTGGTTATTACAGATCAAATCAAATATGTTTCCTGGAAGTCCAATCTGTTGGATACTTGGGACCCTGGAATTTTCATGGTAGGTGGGTTCAGGGCAAGACTATACCCCCACTTCTCATGGGTTCACATGGATAGGTCTAGTGGCTGCGTGGCCTGAGAAGCAACTCAGGACCCTTTTCTGAGCCCTGAGTCAGGAAAACGCCTAATGCTGGTGCATTTTGGAAGAGAGAGAAAGGGGGAAGCTACATCCCCTGGGAGGCAGTGTGATTCCATAGAGGGAACAAGGGGTTGGTGTCAGGCAGTCCCCGGGTCCTATCCTGACCCCACTCTTGGGAAAGTTAGGAACGAACTCAGCTAGAAATAATAGAAACCCTTCTACAGAGGCATAATCCAATTGGTGTTTATTGTCTTATAAGTCCTGGGCAGGCTACCTGGGACCAGTGTGGCTCTCACTGATGCCACTGGAGACTCAGGCTCTGCTTGCTATTCATCTTTGCCATCTTTAGCCTGTAGCTGTTTATCCTCATTCCTAGTGCCTCATGGTTGCAAGATGACTGCTAGGTCTTGGGCATTGCATCCTCGTTCCATGTAGGAAGAAGGGAAAGGGATAAGCACAAAGGAAATGGCTTTTTAACTGTGGAGGAACCCTATTTCTGAGACTTTTACCTGCATCTCGTTGATTAGATCAGCGAGTGTCACATGCCACTCTTAGTTAAAAAGGAAGCTGGGAAAGTTAGTGTTCTGGCCTTTTTTGCAGTTAGCATGAGAGGAACTATTAGCTGTGTAGCAGGAGGCTGTCCACACATAGTTTCCACAGCCACAGGCTGATTTCCCAAACCCTGAAGCCCCCTTCACCCATGCTCACTGAGTGATGCTGGAACTTCCGGAAAGAAGGTGCTCTTCCTGCTGTCAGTGTAGTGATCAAGATGGGTTGTGAAGTCAGGCTGTCGGGTCTGAATCCCTACTGTACCGAGTACCACCAGCTGTGTGAGCCCAGGCAGATTCTGTAACTTCAGTGTGCCTCATTTTCCTCATCTGTAAAATGGGGATGCTGATCCTTCCCCACGGAGTTCCTTTGTGAGGGTGGAAAATGTTCCGTCATGGGAAGGACCTAGAATAGTGCCTGCCTGATTGTAGGCATCCAAAAAAATAAAGCTCTTAACAACCTAAATGCCCACTGGTGGCAGACCGGATAAGGAAAATGTACATATACACTGTGGAATACAATGCAGCCATAAAAAAGAACAAGATGGTGTCCTTTGCAGGAACATGGATGGAACTGGAGGCCATTATCCTCAGCAAACTAACGCAGGAACAGAAAATCAAATTCTGCATGTTCTCACTTATTAGTGGGAGGTAAATAATGAGAACTCATGGACAGAAAGAGAGGAACAACAGACACTGGGGCCTACTTGAGGGAGGAGGGTGGGAAGAGGAAGAGGATCAGGAAAAATAACTATTAGATACTATGCTTAGTACCTGGGTAACAAAATGGTCTGTACACCAAACCCCCATGACACGAGTTTGCCTGTATTAACGAACCTGCACTTGTACCCCTGAACCTGAAAGTTAAAAAAAAGTTTAAAAAATTAGGAAATTATTTTTCTCTCAAAAAACAAATCTATCTATCTATCTGTCTGTCTGTCTGTCTATCTATCTATTTATCTTATGATTGTTGTTACTATTATCGTGACTATGGTTACTAAGATAAGACTTTGATATCAGTGAAAACAGTAAGGCCTCAAATGCCTGGGGATGGTCCCAGCTGTGTCACAAACCGGCTGTGTAACTTTAGATGACCCCCTATCTGGGCCAGTGTCCCCTTTGTACTTCAGGAGACTGGATCCCAATGGTTGGGTGTCAGAGGCCTTCCCGGAGAGGACTCAGATGGAATCCTCCTATCAGACACTCACAGGGAGAGTGGCCTGTGATCACGTCTTCCCGGAAAATGGGTCTTATCGCAGAAGCAGCAGAGTCCAGGAGCGGGGGACATTTTGGTAAGTTTGGGGGCTCTCCCAGGATTGCTGATCCCAGGCTTGGTGTCTGGAGCTGGGCCAGGGCCGATCAAGCTTCTCTGTGTCTCTGAGAGGGCTGGGCTGCCCCCACCCCCCACCTCCAGCCTCATCCTGCCCCGCTTCTGCTAGGCTTAGCTCTTGTTCCTGCTGCCCTTCTTTCCTTTCTGTAAGTATTACTTCCTCTTGCTGACTTCTCAGCAGAAGCTGGTTTCCCTCCCTCAAAACCAGCTTCCTGCAGTGGGAGGTCCTGCACCAGGGAGAGGCATTAAGGAGGCTCCCTGAGTCCCTCTGTGGCAACGTTGAGATGGGCAGTGGAGTTTGCCCTGGGACTGTGACTTTGTTGTGGTGGTTGTTTGTTTTTCTGGGAAGGCGGCAGAGAAGCTCCTCTGCTCTCCGGAGGGAACTTGGCTCTTAACTGGTTGGTAACCTTGGCAGTCCTCTCTAGGCCTCAGTTTCCCCATCTGTGAAGTGTGGCAGCTGAATGCATAGTTTTGAGAGGCCCGAGCAGACTGGATTTTGACAGCAGGACACAGCTACTGAGGTGGAGGCGCCTGTGCTGGTAGTGGGCCATGGTAGTGTTGAGGCTACTGCAGGAGGTGGTCAGACGTCACAGTGCTCCCAGCCCCTGACTTCTTCAGGTCAGGCAGCTTTTCTTTGTTTTATTTGTTGTAACATCAGTATCCACTGAAGTTCTGAATGGAAGACAGGTCTCCAAAGTCAATATAAAATGTTTGAAAGTAATAGCTAACACTTTATAGACTTACCATGTGCCGGGCACTCTTCTAACTGTTCCACACATAGTACTTTATGTAATCTTACAGTAATGCCGTCAGGTAGGTACTATTATTAGTTCTGTTTTAAAGGTAAGGAAATTGAACAAAGAGAAGTTCAAGAACTTGCCCAAAGTCACTCAGAAAAGTAAGAGGGATTTGAATCCAGGCAGTTTGGCTCTTAACAAGTATTTGTTTGTTTTTTTCTAAAAAGCCACTGATGTAGCTCATCCTCTTCACCTCCCATCTGGTGTTGGAATCCCTGCTACAACATTCCACCAAATGTACCGCCTGGTCTCAGCTTGCACACCTGCAGGGATGGGGTGCTTGCTACCTCCCTGGGGATCTGTGGCCAGCTGTACCAGTTTTAAAACTCTCCCCCAAATTTATGAATTCCTTAATAAGTCCTCAAGGCTCCAAATGGTTTCCTGGGAAACAGAGCAGCTTGCTCAGCCCCCAGGGACCTGTTATGGTCTGGATTCCAGATGGAGAAATCTAGAAGGAGCCAACAAACCTCACATTTCGTGGATGTAAGAGAGGGCGCAGGGTGGACACCAGAGTGGGGGCTCTGCGTGTCTGCTCTGGAGTCATTTTTCTGCCTGAGCCTCAGTCTCATCTTCTGTGAAATGGCATTTACGAAGACCACCTTCTTCATAGGGTTGGTGTAAGGATTAAAAGAGATAATCCACACGCAGCGCCTGGCACTTAGGTAGCATTAAAAATTGTTAACTAGTATCTTGGTATCGTTTTTATCATCATCATCATTATCACCTATGAAGTCTGTGTTCTCACTCTGGAGTTTAGGAATGACTTGGTTAGTGGCTTGACCATAGAATGAATAAGGCCAGCAGCTTGATCCCTGGGTCCAGACAGTCCTCTTTGGCATATGGAGAAACTGAGTCTCAGAGAAGGCTGGGGACTTGCTTAAGGCTTCCCAGCTAGTCAGTGGCAGAAAAAAATAGAGTTCCATGGAGCAAAGGGAGATGTGACTGGTTAATTCCACTAGATTCTCTTGGAAACAAATGTGAGATCAAAGGTCAGAAGCAGGACCACCGGGAGGGTGGGGCCAGCTCCTTGACACCCAAGCTTCTGGGAGGAGCACAGTGTGGGTATTAGGATGGTCAGGTGCTCAAATTCACACATCCATGCATGTTGCCTGACTGGGAGTTTTTATGTTACATCTGGGTGTGATCCTGTTGCAGAAATGTAGCTTGGATTGGGCAATAGTCATAAACTTTTTGGAATTTGTTTGGGTGGCTTCGGAACACCAGGGGCAGGACACCTCAATATACCTGAGTGATTCAGTAGAGAAAGCAGAGGTTCAGGAAGCACATGTAGGCTTGAATCCCAGCTGCTCCACTGACTTGCTATATGAGTACACTTGCTATATGCTACACTTCGAGGCTCAGTGTCATCATCTAGAAGATAAAGACGGAGTTGTTGGAAGGATTAAATGTGATGAGGGCAGCTGAGTAGCTACAGAAGTTGCCAATCCAGAATCTGTCTTAACCATATTTAAAAATTAGGAGAATTGATATCCAAATCCAGATTGCCTCTTTCTTTCAAAAAATCAGAAAGATCCTGCCACCTTAAACTGCTTTTTCAAGAGCCCAGGTTGGGCATCTCTGGCCCCCTGGAGCTGCGCTCTCTGACCTGTCAACCCGACACCTGCAGATGGGTCAGAGGTCAGCTTCTCCACCTCCCTAGCTCAACAAGTCTGTCCCAGGCCATGGAGGCAGCTGCCCCCGCTCCAGAAGGAAAGATCACTGGGAGAGGAAAATTCCCCGTCCCTGGAGGTGTTTGCTCAGGGCCGCTACAGGATGAATATTTCCTTTCATAATGTTGCTAATCATTTTCCCCTCCAGGCAGGAGCAGAGGCTCTCCTGAGCTCCTCACAGCTGTGGTGCCCTGTGGGCTCTTAATCAATGTTACATGGTAATTAATAATAGATCCTCCTGCTCCAGCTCCATCACTCCCGGCTTCCCGCTTTCTCTGACAAGCTGGCATCTTCCTGGCCAGATGAGGCCGAAATCAAAGGCCTGAAATTAGAGCTGAAAATTTGTCCTCCAATTGCTTGTGGGAAGGAATCAGGAGAGCTCGAACCCTTGGCAGGTCTGGCGCTGGCTGAAGTTCTCATTTTACCCTCTCAACCCGTGAGTGCTCAGCCTTGCTTTATGGATGGGACATCAGGCTTGGGGACGTTCGCCCATTTGTCCCAGTGGTTCTCACACTCTAGCGTGCATCGGTGTGATTCAGTAGGTCTGCAATGGGAACCAAGAATCAACATTTCTAACAAGTTCCCAAGTGCTGCTGCTGCTGCTGGTCCTGGGGCTACACTTCCAGGACCACTGATTTCTCTCATCCTTTTCCAAGGGCAATTCACCTGGTGCCAGGCACCAGGAATATGGCGATGAATAAGGCAGATGTAGTGCCTGCCCTCTTGTTGGGTGGAATTGACCTGGGCATCACATGATGGGTAGGCAAGTAGGTTTTAGAATCAGACATGCTTGATTCAAGTCCTGACTCTGCTAGCGACGCTCTCTGATCTGGGCAGCACCTGCCTTCCCAGTGCCTTCATCCCTGCAGCTGTCTAATGGGGATAATTATGTTCTCTGCTTCAGATGATTGATGTGAAGATCAAATGAGGAAAGGAATGTACAAATATATGCTCAGGACTGGGTGCCTGGCTCATGCCGGTAATCTCAGCACGTTGGCTGTCCAAGGCAGGAGGATTGCTTGAGACCAGGAGTTCGGGACCAGCCTGAACAACATGGTGAGACCCTGTCTCTAAAAAAAAAATTAAAAAATTAAAACATTAGCTGGATGTGGTGGTGTGTGCCTATAGTCCAAGCTACTTGGAGGCTGAGGTGGGAGAATCACTTGAACCCAAGACAAAGGCTGCAGTGAGCTACGGATTATGCCACTGCTCTTCAGCCTGGGGAACAGAATGAGATGCTGTCTCAAAAAACAAAAAACAAAACAAAACAAAAAAAACAGTGCTCAGAAATGTTAGTTATAAAGAGTGATGTATCATTAATATCTATGTTATTATTGTTGCTGGGTCATTGTCCAAGATTGTGTAACTAGGCTCTGGGGAAGTTGAAATTCACTTATTTATTCATTAATTCATTTGACACATATGTCTTAAACAACCAAGTATGTACCAGGTATTGGAAGCACAGAGCTGAACCCAAAAGTTAACTCCCTACTTTCATGGAGCAGACTTTCTTGTCAATAAGCAAATACATATGTAATAAGTCGAAAGGTGTCAAGCACGACGTTGCGAAACCAAGCAGGGCGGGGATAGAGATGTTGGAGCAGGGAGAGGTGAGCAGGTGATGCTCTTTTAGGTAGAGTCGTCAGCTGAGGCCCCTCTGATAAGGTAACCTTTTAGCAGAGAGCTGACAGGGGAATTATAGTGATCCAGTAGGTGTCTACAGGGGGTGTGTTCCGGGCCCAGTGAGTGTAAAGGCCCAGTGGGGACCAGTCTGTCTGGGACTTACAAGCATTCCACCTGGATGTCTAACATTGCATCCAGGAGTTCCAGACCTTCGGGCTTTGTGGTCCCAGCAGCCTATACATCTCTTCTGTCCTCCACACTGAGGACTGACCCTAGATCCCACCAGAGGCACCATATGCACTTGTACCCCAGGGCTGCGTAGCCTGGTCATCAGATACCACTGGCTTTGGAGTTGGCTGGTCCCACTGTGACATTGCATAGGCCACTTCCCTCTCTGAGCTCCATTTGACTTGCCTGCAAACAGTGGATGATAATATTACCTTCATCATGAGTGGTGATGAGTGGCAGACGAGCTCCAGGCCATGAACATGCTTTGCAAGTGGGACACTTAGTAGGTGCTCAATGAATGGGGTCATCACTATGCCCTCCTCTCACTCCTTCCTTCCCCCTTCAGTGAGACCCAGGATCCAGGTGGGAGCTTTGACCTGGAATTCTTGCTTAGCCAGAGAGTGTGTTCCATTTGCATAGATTTGCATAAGGCCGGGAATGGTGTGTACCTCTTTTTGACTTTAGTTCCTGCAAGCTCACGTCACCATTTAAAAATAGGGTTGTTGATCTTCCCCTTTCCTTACCATTCATTTTGCCTCTTGAAAGAATTTCAATCTGTTAATCAAATATGCTGGAATTGGAAGCTGTTTTTATTTTGGCCTGGTGCAGAATGGGGTCACCAGCTCCGGGCAGCCCTTGATTACCTGCTTTATTGGAGGAGAGACAACAGCAATGATCTCAAAAATTGGAGGGTCCTAGAAGCTTTTAAAAGAAGAGCCAATTTTACTTTTTATGCTTACAAAAGTAGAACATATAGGTAGCATGGAAAATAGAAAACAGCAGAAAAAATTACCCAACAAATTACCCATAATAACTGTAACCAAGCATAATCACTATTAACATGTTACTGTCGTTATTTCATGGATGATTTTTCCCCCATGCAATTTTTCTATCATTGAGATTATATATAATATACATAATGCTACAGCCAGCTTTTTCCCCATGCTATAATATTATAAACTTGCAAACATCATTTTTTATGATCGTGTAATATTCCACTGAACAGATAGTTTTAAAATCCTTCCCCTGTTATAGGACATTTAGATTTGTCCAGTTTTTTTGGTGGGGCTGGGGCAGGATGAGGAGGATACTGTAAATGTAGCTGTCATGAAAATTATGTTCCTGGCTTTTCCTCTGCTTATTGTGGATTATTTTCTCAGAAGAGAGCTCAGAAGTAAGATTACTAGGATATAAGAAGAGTGAGATAAGCTTAAGACTGTGGATAGATTTTGCTGCATCTCAGTCAGTATCTGAATTCAAGAATGTGCTTTTGAGTTGGCATTGTTATGGCTTCCTCTATAAACCTCAAAGCAACATGGGACACTCTACCATGGGATTTGATGGGCTCCCAGCCTGCTGCTCCTAGTGACCCTCTCACACAGGGAACACTCAACTCTTTGCTTGGATGAAAAGCTTGGACAATCTGCTTTCTTATAACATCCTTGGGCAGAACTTGTTTATGAAAGTATCTGGAATTCAAGGATACTCAAGCTGTGTCTTCAAGGCTGTGTCTCAAGGCTCTCACAAGTCCTATTTTACAGAAAATGACTTGGTTTTGTGTCAGTTAGGAATGAATGTCTTTGACTCAAACAAATATGCATTTCCAATCCAATTTTTCATAATAAGATGTCAAGAGATAGCATTCCAGACTATGCACAGCTGCCCAACAATGTTGTCTAGCCTTTAGGCTCTATTTTTCTGTGCTGCAGTCTCTGGGACTGTGGCATTTATTCCGGCAATTTTTGCCTCATGGTCCCACAATGGCTGCCACACCTCCAGGTATCAAATCCTCATTCCAGGTATGAAGAAGAAGGAAAGGTAAAGGAGCAAAGGAACATGCCATCTAAGTCTATTTTTTTGCACCAGGAAGGCAAAAGCATTTCTGGAAGCCCCACCCAGGAGATGCTTGCATCTCATTAGCTAGAACCAAGTCCTATGACCATCCCTGAACCAATCGTTGGTGAAGAGAAACAAGGTTACCATGATCTTTGGACCAATCAAGATTCACCCCCAGAGCTCATGTTAGGGGCCTACCCTCTTTGAGATCAGTGGCTCACCAGTGCTGTGGGCACAAATCAGTTTCCTTAGCAAAGAATGGAATGGGATAGCTGAGATGATTGGGATATGTGTTGCTAGAAAGAGGACATTGTCATAGGCTTTGTGGAAGATGTTATGATTTCATCCCAGGAGTAAGCTCTCATTGACTGATGCCCATTTCTCTTGCCCAGTGACTGGCTCAGGGATGAGCACATGGTCTAAATAGAGCCAGGACATCCAGTCCATAATGAAAAGAGAAAGCTCCTCTTCTCTGTGCAGTGGGATACTTGAATATGATGCCCAGAACTGCTACAGCCATTTTGTTCCTATGGGTAAACCAGGCTGAGGATGATGCTTACAAGTGTACAGAAGGGGGAATAGAGACACAAGGGAATCCTCAAAAGATGGAGCCAAGGCCTTGATCAAGCTCTACCTGAGGCCCTTATGTTTTCTAGACTTTCAGTCACAAAAGCTAACGTACTCTTCCAGTTGCATAAACCAGCTCGACTGAGGTTTCTGATGCAAGTAAAAGAATGATAACTGACAGAGATGCGAACAGGAACTTTGAGAAAAAGAGTTATGTGGTTAAATAAGCTTGAAGAACTAGATTAAGCAAAGTTTGATGAACTTTTTTTTCTTTTTTCTTCCCTTAGATTCTTCTATATGCAAATGTGTAATGTGAAACTTCAAGAGGGGGAGATTTCGTGTAGTATTTCCAGAACATATTGTCCCCAGAATTGTGTAGTCATGGGACGGGATATCATTGGGAAATGCTGACAAGCCTAGGTCCTACCCTATAAACCTTAAATTTTTGACTTGAGATTAGACATACGGTTAACGTAGACAGAGTTAGGAGGCGAGTCCAAAGGGAAGGCAAAGGTTTCGGTTCCTGGAACATCTCCCCAGTGGTCTCTGCGTTTCCTCCTGAGGGACATATTGCATCAACTAGACCAGGAAAGATGCTAATTACAGTGAGACACAAAGGAAATTCCAGGAAGCTCCAAGTAGCCTGGAGAGCCTCAGCTGGATGACAGGTTAAAACTGATTTTTTCATCCCCAGTTGCCTACATGCAGCACACACATACACACACACACACTCCCCTTGCCTTTAGTCCATGGCTTCCTGGACGGCAGGGTTAAGTGTCTTTTTTTTTTTTTTTAAGATGGAGTCTCACCGTCGCCCAGGCTGGAGTGCAGTGGCACTGTCGCCTAGGCTGGAGTGCTCGGCTCACTGCAAGCTCCACCTCCCGGATTCACGCCATTCTCCTGCCTCAGCTTCCCGAGCAGCTGGGACTACAGGCACCCGCCACCATGCCCAGATAGTTTTTTGTATTTTTAGTAGAGACGGAGCTTCACCATGTTGGCCAGGCTGGTCTTGAACTCCTGGCCTCAGGTGATCCGCCTGCTTCAGCCTCCCAAAGTGCTGGGATTACAGGCGTGAGCCACCGTGCCGGGCCAGACATAGTCTACTCTTTTTACAGAGTCTTGCTCTGTCACCCAGGCTGGAGTGCAGTGGCGCAATCTCCGCTCACTGCAATGTCTGACTCCTGGATTAAAGCAGTTCTCCTGCCTCAGCCTCCTGAGTAGCTGGGACTACAGGCGTGTGCCACCATGTCCGGCTAATTTTTTGTATTTTTAGTAGAAACGGGGTTTCACCGTTTTAGCCAGGATGGTCTCGATCTCCTGACCTCATGATCCACCCGCTTCGGCCCCCCAAAGTGCTGGGATTACAGGCATGAGCCACCGCGCCCGGTCTACTGTCTTATTCATCTCTTTCTCCAGGACAACAAAGAGGGCCTGGCACTGAGTAGGTGCTTATAAATCCAGCCCTGACACTTGGAAGACATCTGGGAAGAATGTTACTGACAACTTGGCTCTGTTGCCACATTTCACAGATGTGAAAACTGAGGTCCCGAGAGAAGGCATCTGCCCAAGCTACAGGGAAAGCCAGAGGCAGAGCCATTCAGGACGAGAACCTGATAACCCCATCCTCCTTCCCCACCTCCCCACCCCCTACCCCACCCCGCCAACCCGGCTGCCACCACCTCCTGCCTTTCCTATACCCCCTCCCAGCCTCCTGGTCAGGAGTTCGAGACCAGCCTAGCCAACATGGCGAAACCCTGTCTCTACTAAAAATATAAAATCAAAAATTAGCTAGGCGTGGTAGGGGGTGCCTATAATCCCAGCTACTCAGGAGGCTTTCTAATTATTTTATTTATTTATTTATTTATTTATTTATTTATTTATTTATTTATTTTGAGTTGGAGTCTTGCTCTGTCACCCAGGCTGGAGTGCAGTGGCACAATCTCTGCTTACTACAACCTCTGCCTCCCAGGTTCAAGCAATTCTCCTGCCTCAGCCTCCTGAGTAGCTGGGATTACAGGCGCCCACCACCACGCCTAGCTAATTTTTTATTTTATTTGTTTTAGTAGAGACAGAGTTTCATCATGTTGGCTAGGCTGGTCTCGAACTCCTGACCTCAGGCGATCCTCCCACTTTGGCCTCCCAAGCGCTGGCATTACAGGTGTGAGCCACTGCACCCGACCTCTTTTTGATTATCATGAGCTCTAGAATGCTGCATTCCTGAGGCTGTATCCAGTCTTAGTGGGGAAGAACACCCTGATCATTTAGTGATGTCTGCCATGGACAGAGGGAGCAGAGCATGCCTGCCAATGTGTCGTCATTATCCTTGTAATATAGTGCAGTTGAATAAGGAGGGAGAGCAGAGGGAGCTGTGGGAGCCACCAGGGAGCCCAGCCTGGGGTGAGTTCCAGCCATCTGGAGAAGAGGGCAGTGACCCTGGAGGTGACAGAGAAGTGGGAGTTTGCCAGGTAGAGAAGGGCAGGAAGAGGATTCCATGCTACAGCAACCTGGAGGAGCAACTGTGCACAGCTCTGCAGGGGTGCTTTAGGTACAGCTTCTTACAGCTGGCAGGTACTGTGGTGGTGGGGGGGTGGGACAAGAAGGCCATGAAGAGTGGCACCAGATCACACAGGGTCTTGAAGGCCACTATTAACATTCTAGATGTTATCCCAGGGCAGGGGGAGCTATGGTGGAATTTTAAGCACTCGCTGAGTGACACTGTCACCCTCTTCAGAAAGGCCCCTCCTGCTCTTAGTGGGGTGGATGGGAAAGGGTTGGATGGATGCAGGGGTACCAGCAGGACCCCATAACAGCCGTCAGGTGGAAGGCAGGGGCCAGATGGCACAGTGCTGTGGAGAAGTAGTGGCAGGAATCAGGTATTTGAGTCGAGGTGTCTTGAGGAGGTTGCCCGCCTCCCCTCTCCATGAATGTTTAGGGAGTGAGATGAGGGCACCTGGGGCTGCAGGGACCAGCTTCTCCAGATGAATCTGCTGCCTCTGAGTAAACCAACAACTAGAACCTTGCAGCTGTGGAGGTGGGGGCTGCTCAGAACAACCTTGAGCCTGCAGCTGCTCTGGGCTGCCTGCGGGGTGAGGAGCCTACAGGGCTGGGCTCCGGGGAGATGGACCTTGGCCACCAGCTACCCAACAAGGGCAACAAGATTCCCCTGGCAGGAGGGGCCAGGTGAGCAGCTTCACTCCTGCTTGTCTGGGTGGGGGCTCCTTGAAAAAAGTTTGTGGGAGCCTGGCTAGCCCTAATACCAGCAACACATATAATAACAATAAGGGCTCTCCTAACATCAACACAGCCATCGTAATGCACCGTAATGCAAATCTAAAAGCTGCCATAATCTCCATGGCTACCACCTTCATCCCAGGTGCCATATCTCACCTGGATCGTCACCACAGACTCTCCACTGGCTTCCCTGCTTCCACCCTGGGCCCCTCCAGTCCATTCTCCGGGTAGCAGCTAGAGGAATCCTGTTAAAACAGAATTCAGGTCCTATGGGTTTTTTTGAAGGAAATCCTCCAAAGGCCTCCATCTCACAGTTGAAGCCAAAATCCCTACATGGTAATCTGCTTCCCTCCTGGGGTGGTGGGGGGCCACCTCCCATTTACCTTCCTCTCTGACCTTGTTTTCCATCATTCAAGATCATTCCTCTCTGGCCACCTCGGCCTCTGGCTTTCCCTGGGGCATAACTGACTGTGAACATTTATGTCCCAGGACCTTTGCACCAGCTGTTCATTTTGCCTGGAAGGCTCTTCCTCCAAATATTTGCCTGCTTCCTCTATTACCTCCCTTGGGTCTTTGCTCAAATGTCACCTTCTTATTGAGGCCCTCCCTGGCCCACCACCTTATTTAAAATTGCATCCCCTGAATCTACTCTTCTTGGCCTGCTCCTGTGCTCTTTCTCCATAGGACACATCACCACCTGATATGGTTTGGCTGTGTCCCCACCCAAACCTCATCTTGAACTGTAGCTCCCATAATTCCCATGTGTCATGGGAGGGACCCAGTGGGAGGTAATTGAATCATGGGGATAGGTCTTTCCTGTGCTGTTCTCATGATGATGGTAAGTCTCATGAGATCTGATGGTTTTATAAAGGGGAGTTCCCTTTATGTGTCTTGCATGCACCATGTAACACGTGACTTTGCTCCTCATTCACCTTCCACCATGACTGTGAGGCCTCCTCAGCCATGTGGAACTGTGAGCCAATTAAACCTCTTTTCTTTATAAATTGCCCAGTCTCAAGTATGTCTTTATTAACAGCATTAGAACAGACTAATACACCATCTAACATACTATGTATGTATTTTACTTATTTAGGAGTCTCATCCTTCCCTTAGGTTGTGTGCTCCCTGAGGGCAGGGACCTTGTCCTTTTGATCACTGTTGAGATTCCAGCACTGTGAACACTGTCTGGTGCATAATAGGAGCTCGATGCACTTCTGTTAAATGGTTGAAGGAATGGTACTACTTCCCTGGCCTTCACCTTCTTAACAAATCTAGGAAAGCTACATTGTAAATTTTTATTCTTTTCTCTTTTCAGTTTGGAGAATTTCTGTTGACCCATCACCAAGTTTCACTTTCCTCCCCTGTGTCCCGTCTGTTGCTAATCCCATCAACAGAATTCTTCCTTTTTGACATCATATATTTCTTGCTGGTTCCAGCATTTCCAGATAGCTCTCTCTCTCTTTTCTTTTTCATAGTTTCCTTCTCTCTTCCTAAACTTCCCATCTGTTTATGCATGTTGTCCACCTTTTCTACTAGATCCTTTAATCTATTTATTACCATTATTTGAAAGTCCCTGTTTGATAGTGGATGATCATTTATTGAGTACTATATATCAGACGTTGGGATAATGGCTGACTTTAACCCTTTTAACAAATTGAATTGGATGAGAAAATGGAGGTTTAATAGTAGGAAGTGACCAGGGGGTGAGGGCACTGGGATTCCAACCACAGACTGACAGCAGAGCTTTTGTTCTAACCAACTCTGTTAGTCTGTCTTTAGCTACCAGCTCTCCCAGAGACCTAGGCTCAGTTCACCAGTTTATTCACAATGAAGGATCCAGGTGGCCAGTCCCCATGGCACCTCACTGTGGCCAGGTCTCTGAAGAGTAGAGCCAGCTCAGATGCAAGCTTCCCCACTTGGCCTTCCAGACCCCTACCATCTGGCCCCATCCACTTTTTCCTTCCCATTCCCAGGGCTCCCCTGCAGGGAGCCAAGCTGGCCCCTTCCTCTGCCAGAACCACTCTCCACCTTGTTCTCCATCTCTCCACTCAACCTGAACATGGCTCTTCTGTGTCTCATTCAATGATTTGGGTCACTTAACATGTATTTAATCAGCCTGGATTCTGATCTCTTCACTTACCAGCTATGTGACTTAAATAAATAATTCGCTTCTCTGTGCCTCAGTTTCCAAACCCATAAAGTGGGGACAATGGAAGGACCTATCTCAGGGAACTGGCATAAGGATTGGACCGTGTATCAATACAGAACCAATACAGTGCCTGTCTCTCAGCCAGTCCTTAGTAAGTGTTAGCCATCATTAACAGTGACAGCTATGCTGTGGGGACACAGAGGTGGCTCAGGCCTGACCCTGCTGTCTTGGATCCCCCAATCCCGAAGGGCATCAGGCATGTAAACCCAATCCCTGTGATCAGGGATAGAGATGGCACAGGCCAGGGACAGCCTGGAAGAGGGGCGCTTCCTTTGCCTGCCTGTCTAGCCACTTGGCCGATCAGAGGGACAAAGTCACTGGGCTGTGAAAAGTCCAGCTGGCCAGGCCATGGCAGAAGCCCCCTCCTGCTGGCCCTTCTTCCAGTCCCCACCCCAGCCAGCCACATTTGCTCTTGTCAGGCAGAGAGGAGGCTGGGCACTGCAAATGCAGGGCTAAGACTGAGGTTGTACACACAGAGGCACAGGTAAGGCGTGAACTCAGGCATGCCAACTTGCATGCTACGAGGCGTATCAGCTGGAGTAAGTGTGCTCAGTCAGCCAGATAGACACAGACAGACACATGCATGCAGACTGTGTTAGAGCCCTAACATCACAACAGCTCACACATGGCTTCTAGTATGTGCCAGACAACAATCCAAGCATTTCACATATATTCATTTATTTGATCCTCACAACAGTCTTATAAGGTATGTTTTATTAATATGCCCATTTTACTGATAAGGAAAGTGAAGCAGAGAGGGGGTTGAGTAATTTTCTCAAGGTCGTACCCAGTAAGTGGCAGACCTAGATTCCAACCCAGGGAGTCAGGCTACAGAGACAGAACTCTTAACGGCAGATCTGCGAAACACATGTGCAATGACACACACTCATTTTGGACATGCAGACATGGATACATGCCCCCTGATGAACATGGATACCTTCCCAGGGATGCATAAACACAAAGACAAGACGAAGATGCCCATGCAACTTGCATTCACACAGATGGGGAGGGCTAAGTAAACCACTGTTTAACTTGTGGGCAGCAGACTCAAGACCCCTACGCAGCCATAAACACTCAGGCAGACACACACTCAGAGGTAGGAATGCACGCGCTGTGTCACCACGTGCTTAGACTCCCTCCACAACCAACACACACAGAGAAACGGAAAACAGCAATCACGATGGATTCTTATAGTATCTGCTCAGGCTCTTAGCTGACTTCTCAGTTTCCCTTCCTCTCTCTGCGGCAGCAGCAGCCCCAGAAGGATGGGGGCTTCCCCCATGTGATTCCCCAGCGTGTCTGGCGCAATGCCTGGTAATAACATACGCTCACCCTTTCTGGCTTTCCTCACTAGAAAGAGTGTCAGGCCCTTTGCAGTTAAAAGCTTCACTTTACAGTCAGACAGGCCCAAGATAATGCTCTCAGCTGCCCTACGTGTGAGGCGAGGGATTTCGCCATTCCAAGCCCACCACTCTCCCCCAGAACATGTCCTAGCCACGATGGCCATTGCTTCTGTACACCAGGGATGTGCCCACCTCAGGGCCTTTGCACTTGCTTTGCCTGGATAAATCCCTGGCTAGGTCTGTTTTGTGTTGCTATAGCAGTATAGCACAGAATGGGTAATTTATAAAGAATGGAAATTCTCTTCGGCTCGCGGGTTGGAGGCTGCAAAGTCCAAAATCCAGGGGCTGCTTCTGGTAAGGGCCTTCTTGCTGCATCATCCCATGGCAGAAGGTGGAAGGGCAAAGGGGTTGGGAAAGAAAGAGAAGAAGGGAGTCATACTTATCCTTTGATTAGGAACATGGAGTCTCACTCTGTCACCCAGGCTGTAATGCAGTGGTGCAGTCTCGCTCACTGCAGCCTCCACCTCCCAGGTTCAAGTGATTCTTCTGCCTCAGCCTCCTGTGTAGCTGGGATTATAGGCACCTGCCACCACGTCCAGCTAATTTTTGTATTTTTAGTAGAGACAGAGTTTTGCCATGTTGGAAGGGCTGGTCTTAAACTCCTGACCTCAGGTGATCTGCCTGCCTCGGCCTCCCAAAGTGCTGAGATTACAGGTGTGAGCCACCACACCTGGCCTAGGAACGCACTCTGTCAGTAACTCACTCCTGTGATAACAGCGTCAATTCATTCATGAAGGCAGAGTACTCATGACCTGATCATGTCTTTAAGGCCCCCCCTCTTAACACTGTTGCATTGAGGATTGTGTTTCCAACACATGAGCTTTAGGGGACACAGTCAAATCAGAGCACCCCTTCACCTCCTTTAGGTCTTAAATATCACCTTCCCAGTGAGGGCTTTCCTGGTGTCACTGTTAAATTGCAAACCTCCTCCACTCACTCCCTTGCTCTCTCTACTCCCACCCCTTCACTCTGTACACTTCTCCATTCTGTTCCCTGCCCTGAAGATTTGTTTTAATTATTTGTTTATTGTTCATCTGCCCCACTAAAGTGTAAGCTCCATGAAGGCAGGATTGCTTCTTCACTCTGGTGTCTCCTGAGCCCAGAACCACGCCTAGTGTGTAGCAGGAGCTCAGTGACTCTGGGGAATGGAGAATGTGCTTCGCTTCATAGGAGGGTAGGAGTAACAATGCCCTCACAGGGTAGTTGGGAGGCTGGGGAGAATCACTCATAGACACCACATGGGACATAGCATCATATCTCAGAGCTCTTTTTAAAAAATCACATACCTATGCTCTGCATGGTAAGAGTTTCATGCAACAGCTGAGTGAACTGAGTGAACCCTGAAAGGGCCCCTTGGCAGCCACTCCTCCATCCTCTTTGCCTACCCTCCTCCTCGGTTCACCACTGTAGGCTGTTGGACATGTTTCCAGGCCTTTCCCATATATTTACGTCTGCTCAGATATAACATGTGTGTCATAGATATGCATCATACATCAATAAGCTCATCCTTCATTTATTCGATAACCATTCATTGAGCACCTACTATGTGCCAGGCATTGTTGTGAGGCATGAAAAACTGAGATTCCCACCCTCCAGAGCGGACACTCTAACAGAGTAGCCAGCAGACAAAGCTAAAGTATTCTTCCAGGTGGTGATATTAAGAGATGCTATGAAAGACATACATTTAGGTCAAGGGATAGAGAAAGATAGGAGTGGGGTTGTGGGGGGTGCTTTCAATCCAGGGGGTCAAGGAGGAGACATTTGACTTGAGCTTGGAGGTTGGAGAGGAACAAGCCCTGCAGATATCCAGGGCAGATTCTTGGTAGAGAGGACATTGGGTGCCAAGGCCCCAAGCATGGCATGAAATTAGTGGGTTGGAAAGAGAGTGAACAAGCCAGCAGGGCTGGAGCAAAGTGAGCGAGGGGAGGGGCAGGAGATGGGTCAGGGAGGTGGGGTGCAGAACACATGGGGTGGCATGGGGAATGCAGGTTGGGGCGTACAACCGGAGTCTCAGGAAGATGGAGCACAGGAGAAGACTGAGCTAGGATTCGTTTCATTGGGGGTTTTTTGGTGCAATAGTTTTTTATTGTGGTAAAATATACACAGCATAAAACTGGCCATTTTAACTATTTTTAAGTGTACAGTTCAGTGGCATTAAGCACATTCATATCATTGCGCAATCGTTACCATCATCCACATACAGAGCTGTTTTATCTTTCAAAACCGAAACTCTGCACCCATTCAACACGAATTCCCACATCCCCCAGCCCCATTCTGCTTTCTGTTGCTACGGATTTGACTACTCTAGATGCCTCGTATAAGTGGAATCAGGCAGTATTTATCTTTTTGTGTCTGACTTACTTCCCTTAGCATAATATCCTCGCGTTTCATCCATGCTGTACCATGTGACAAAATTTCTTTCCTTTTTAAGGCTGGATAATATTCCATGATATGTATATACCACACTTTGTTTATCCATTTATTCATCTGCCAATGGCCACTTGGGCTGCTTCCTCCTTTCCGCTGTTGTGAAAAATGCTGCTATGAAGATGGGTGTGCAGATGCTTATTTGAGACGCTGCTTTCAGTTCTTTTGGGTATAGAGCCAAAAGTGGAATTGCTGGGTCCCATGGGAATTCTTCGACCTGGTATTTTATGTAACAGAATCCAGGGGCTACCAGGGGAGAACAGCCACCACGGAAGGGCAGAAGCTGGGAGACCAGCCAGGCAGCAGTTGTGGCAAGGCGCCTTGTCTTATGTAACAGCCTATCCAGCAGATCCCTCCAGGGTGGCACAGGGAGTTCTGCCTGTCTCTTTAATGATTCAGGCCACTTTCGCTTTCATCCTTTATTCGGGTTCATCCCAGCTCTGGAGGTCAGGTGGGAAAAGGCCTATGATCCCCTTGGAGAGACAGGGACAATGGGGCTCAGGGAGGGACGGTGTCTCAGCCAAGGTCACTGGGCTGTGACGCTGGTAGAGCCTCTAGGATGTCCTTCAACCCTGGGCCTGCC
Organism: Macaca fascicularis; assembly: GCF_037993035.2. NCBI lineage: Eukaryota > Metazoa > Chordata > Mammalia > Primates > Cercopithecidae > Macaca > Macaca fascicularis. The sequence continues at coordinate 85,465,517 of NC_088384.1, forward strand.
TTGGGGCTGACTCTGGGGGTAGATGACTGCACTGTGAGCCTCCCTTCTGTTCCCTACTCCTGCCAGGCAAGGCTGGGCAGCTGGAGAGAGCTCACAGCCAGAGCATCTGTGCCAAGACATTAATGAGCCTGAAATCCAACTCAGGGTATCCCTGGGACCTGAAGAGTGAGAGGGAGGCAGCACCCTAATTAGCCCCCATTCTTCTCACCTGCAGCTTAGGAAGCCCACCCCGGCAGCCCTGCCTGAGGCCGGGGGTGTCTCCAGCAGGGTTAGGAGCCCTGAAACTGCTGCTATTGGCTGTGCATCCTTTTTCTGTGCCTCAGGCCCAGGAATGCATCCTGAGGAGGACAGTGAGAATTCCATCAGAGCCACCAGAAGTCACACCCCACCTGGGCTGGGGTCTGACCTGGGGGCAGGCAAATCTTAGCGCCCTTCCTCTCCTGGGATCAGTTCCTCCCTTTTTAAGTTTTCACTTTTAGGCTGATGAAGCTCTGTGGGATGAAAGGAGGAATGGGAGATGCTGCTTCCTTGGGTCAGGGGAGCAGGCCTTCCTCCTATAGGCATCCAGGTCCCAGTCTCTTCTAGCCATTCAGCCCCTTCCTTCCTCCCTTCCTTCCCTGCATGATCTGTCCCGCCCCCACCAGCTTAGTCAGCTCAGCCATAGGGACCTCCTTGCTTTCTTCAAACAAACCAGGAGCGGACCTGCCTCTGGGCCTTTGCACTCGCTGTTTCCTCTGCCCGGAACTCTCTGTCCCAGATTCTATCTCATGCTTCCTTTACATCTTCACCGAAATGTGGCCTTTTCAATGAGGCTTTTCCTGACTTTCCTGTTTAAAACTACAAATTGCCCCACCCTTCCCTGGTGGATCGCCACACCCTTCCCTGCTTTGATTTTTTTCCACAGCACCTGTCATCACTTACCACTGGCATATATTACATCCAGCTACCATTCTCTTTCCTCTAGATTGCATGCCCTGTGAAGGCAGGAATTTCTGTCTTGTCAGCTTCTGCATCCCCAATGCCTGGCACAGAATAGGAGCTCAGTAAAGATGTGCTGAATGCACAGTTTCAAGGACCATCCGCAGCCATTGCCATCACCCTGGTCCATCCTGCAGCCACCCTTTCCCTGAATGCTGCAACAGCCCCCAACGCTGGACTTCCCCACATCTTGTTTTGCCCCATCCAGGCAATTTCCTGCCAGCAGCCAAAGTGAGCTACTTAAAATGTGATTCTGACCAGATCATCCCTGATAGAAGCCCTTTCGTGGGTTCCATTTTATGGAGAATGAACCCCACAGTCCGTCACTCAGTCTTCAAGGCCCTGCCTGCTCCGGCCTCCAGTTACTTTCAGACTTATCGTCTGTCTCCTCCCTCCGTTGCAGCCACACTGATCTCCTTGGAGCTTCTTGGCCACATGGAGCCCTGCTCTGGCCTCAGTGCCTTTGCACCTTCTGTTCCCGCTAACAGGGACACTCTTCTTTCTACCCTTTCTGGTCAGTTCCATCACATTCCTTCTGTCTCAGGCGAATGTTACCTCCTCAGAGAAGTGTTCCCTGACTACCCTAACTGGTTCCTCCACCGAGTCACTCTTATCTGTTTTATTATCTCCACAGTAAGTCTCATTATTCAAATTTGCTTTGGTCCCATATTTATTTGTCTCCTGAAGGAGACTGTGAGCTTCCTGACAGTAGGTCCTTGTTAGCTTACTTTTCTCAGCTCGGAGGAGGAGGCACGTGGCACATAGTAGGTGCTCAATAATGTTGTCTGGTTGGATGAATGAAGGTGTCTGAGCACACACAGCCATTTTTCTCACTATTCCTCCCTGTCCTCACAAGCTAGGATTGCAATGCTCTTTTGACAGATGATGAGATTGAGTCTCAGAGAGGTTGGGCAAGCTGCCTGGACCACAGAGGCGGTGAGCAGTGTGTGTCTGTACGTCCAATGTGTGTCTGGATGTATCTCTGGGTGTCTAAGTGTCCTCTGTGTGTGTCTTTGGATGTCTGTGTGTCTGTGAGTCTCTGGGCACCCAAGCATTCCTATGGATTTGTGTGTGTCTGTGTGTTTGCAGGTATCTTTCTTTGCTCTGCGCATGTGGCTGCCGTGTGCATATCTCTGTTTCTCTGTGGGAGTCTGTATGTCCATATCATTGTGAGACCCTTCATGTCAGCTGTCCTAGTGTCTCTGTGTGTCCCCGAGTGTGTGTGTCCACAGTCCAGCTCTGTCAGCTCTCCCAGCCCCCACTTGGTGGCCCATCTCATTTCCCTGCTGCCCCAGGCTCCTCCAGGGCTCTAACAGCCTGTCGTCTTCCAGCTGCGGGGTCCTTGAGTTCTTTGGGCACCGGGGGAGCTGAAGCAGAGGAGAGAGGCAGGCAGGCACTGCGCATCTCTGGGGCCCACAGACCCCAACCCGTGGAAACCCTCGCTAGCCCCGGGATTGGCTCCTGACTTAAAATTGCCAATCCCTGATCGAGCTGCCAGGAGCCCGCACTGGGCTGGTTCCCATGGCAACGTGGAAGCTGCCAGGCCTCCTGCTCATAAAACAGGTCATAAAGCAGGGGGATGGGAGGAGGATCAGGGGCTGCCCAGCTGAGGGAGGGGCTGGCTGCCTGGGGGCTGCTGGGGCCACTTCCCTTGGAGACCTGGCCATGCACCTGCTGGCAGCCAGGCCAGGTTCTGCTCTGCTCCTCGCACTGAGCAGCCGCTTTGTGAATGGGAGTAGTCATGGCCCTCTAGTTCTGCCTCTAGGTATGATGTTGCATGGATCCAGGAATGCTGTGGGTGAAAGGGCCCAGCAGGACTGAGGCCTGGGAGTGAGCTCTGTAACCCTCTGTACCCGCATCAGCAAAACAGAGAGCTAAGGGAAAGCAGCGTGGTGAGTGGAAAAAACCAGGCTTGAGAGTGCACTGGGTTCAAACCCAGCTCCACCTGCAAGCTGTGTGACCCCGGGCAAATGGCTTCAGTCTCTGAGCCAAACTTGTTCACCTCTCAAGTGGAGACAAAAATGGCATAGAGTATTTGTGAAAATTAAATCAAAGTTTATAAAAACTTCTTACGGTGCCTGGTCCAGAGACCAGCTGTGGTTGTTAGAAATAATAGCAGTTATTATAATAATAGTGATAATTCTGTGCCAAGCACTCGTCTAAACACTTTACACGTAGCGGTTTATTTTATCCTCACAAGTGATAATTATTCCCATTTTACAGATGAGAATGCTAAGGCACAAGAGGTTAAGTGACTCACTCAAATCACAGAAACCAGAGGGAGAACTCCGGTTTAGACGTGGAGTTGGGGTGCTTTCAGCCACAATCCAGTAGTGCCTCTCTTCCCTCCCTGCAGAATCAGTGAGGCTAGGGGAGGAGTCAGCATGAGCCCCAGCCAGGCTCCTCAGCCCCAGGGCCTCCCCAGTGCAGCCATGAAGAGGAGAGGGCTTGGTGAGCGTGGGCTTGGTCTTCCAGAAGGACTTGGGGAGGCAAGTTGCAGGGATCACAAAACAACCTCCTTCAATACCCCTTTCCCATTGCTCAGAGGGAGAAATTGAGGCCCAGAGAGGGCTGGTGACTTGTACAAAGTCATATAGCAAGATGGTAGGTGCAAGGATTCAAACCCAGGTCCCTTTCCTTGGAGCCAGTTACACTCTCAATAAGCCCTACAGCTGCCCAAGTACCCCAGGCCATTGGCAAATTTGAGAAGAAAGCAAAACAATAGTGGCAGCAGTAATTCCTGTGTATTGTGGGCTTAGCAGGTGTTTGGTATCATGCTGCAGCCCTTCACGTGCACCTTGTTTAGTCTGCGTTGCAGTCCTATAAGGTTAAGGCACGTGATACACATGATCAGCATCATCCCCATTTTAGAGATAAGAAAATTGAGGATCAGAGAGGTTATGTGATTTCCTCCAGGTCAATTCAAGAGACTTGAACCCAGACCTGCTGATCCCAGAGCGGCATACAAGGACCAAGCCCTCAATTCTGGGGTCTGTCTGTAGTGTAACTCTTGGGGAGTGCCCATGGGGGCTGCCTTGTGCTGACCACAGCAAGGCCCAGGGAATGAGCATTTCTCTGTCCATCCATCTGTCTACCTACCTATTTGTACACTCGACAGATATTTACCCAGGGCTTTCTCCATGCCAGGCAATATTCGGGCATTGGGAGGCACACAGCGGTGAACAAAGAAGGCAGTGAGTGCCTGGCTTCGTGGCCCTCATACCCTCGTGGGGAGAGGCAGACTATAAACAGAGAAACAACAAAGATGTGTGTCAGGTGGTGGTGAGGGCTATGGAGAAAAACAAAGCCAGAAGAGGGGGCAGCGCAGGATGGCGGGGTTAGAGAAGGCTTCTCTTAGGAGGTGACATTTGAACGGTGATCTGAAGGAGGTGAGGGCTTGGGCCATGTGGGGATGGCTAGAGAAGTGTTTCTGGCAGAGGAAATAGCGGGAGCAAAGGCCCTGAGGTGGGAGCGTGCCTGGCATGTTGGAGGAACAGAGAACAGGTCAGTGCAGCTGGAGACAGCGAGCGAGCGGGAGGGCATTGGGGAGGTGGAGGGGTCAGTGGGAATCTGACCAAGGGCGGCCCTGTCGGGTTTTCTTCTGAGTGAGATGGAAGCCATTGGAGGTTCTGAGCAGAGGCGTGGAATCATCTGATTTAGTTTTTAAGAGCATCCTCTGGCTGCTGGAGTGAGGATGTACTACAGGGCTCAAAGGAAGAGGGAGAGGGGGTTAGAAAGGCAACGTACTATGTGGGTGTCAGATGGCAGAGGTTAGGGCCACGCAGAATGGAGGAGGTGGAGACAGAGGCCTAGATTTGAATATATTCTAAAGGCTAAGCCACAGGATTAGGGTCTGAGAACCCTCTAGGATGACTCTAGGTTTTTGGCTTAAACCAGAATGAAGTTGTCATTTATGCAGGTGGGGAGGACTGCTGGAAAAGCAGCGCGGGCTCGGGCTTTGCATGTCTCAATTCGTTTGTGCCTTATATTCCTCAAGCATCAGAATCACCGGAGATACTTGTCAAAGTCCAGATTTCTGGGGTCCTCCACCAGAGTTTCCCATTCAATAGAGCTGGGTGGGACCTGAGAATGTGGATTCCTAATCAGTTTCCAGGTGATGGTGATGCTGCCGGTCACAGGACCTCACCTTGAGACCTACAGATTGTCGCAGCTGGGGAAGTGGAGGCTCACAGCTAGAAGGCGACTGGTCATAAAGTCGTAAATTGAGCCAAAGCCTCTTTAGTCCTTGGCCAGCTTCTGGACCCTGATGGAGAGAGAAGGGAGTCCTCAGATGTCTGTCCCCAGAGGATGGGAGGTGGGTGTGGCTGGAGCTTCTAGGGATCCTCTGGTTTCTGCCTGTTTCCACGGAGGCCATAAAAAAGGGTGGTGGCTGAGCGTGCGTGTGACATGCATTCTCTCCAGTTCCTCCACCCCCGGGTGTAATCCTGTCTGGCTTCCCTGAGCCCTGTGCACAGGAGGGATACTGGAGAAACTCACTGCAAGACCCAGCAGCGTCCTCATTCCTTTGTTTTACAACCGTTTGCCGTGTTCATATGCCGCAGTTGTCAGGAGTGCTGTCCACCATCTGGGTCCATTTCTGGGTCTCCTCATGTGGGGTGTGTGGAGAGGCTGTACTTTCCAGCCCTCTTGAAGTTAGGCAGGGCCTTGGCACTTGATTTCTGCCAAGATCTGTGAGCAGAAGTGAGGTGCGCCTCTTTCTGGTGGGAGCCTCAAGAGCTGGTGAGCAATTTGCTGTCTGCATCCCCTGCCAGGGAGACGGGTGGGTTCTTCAAGGGAGGGCTTGCCAGCCTGGGTCCCTGACTGTGGACATTATGGAGGAGAGGCCTTGCCAGCTGGAGATGGACATGGAAGGGGAGTAAGAAGCAAACCTGTGTTTTTTTAAGCCAAGGGTTGGCAAATTTTCTTGGCCAGAGAATGAATATTTTAGGCTTGTCGCAGCTACTCAACTCTGCTGTTGGAGCAAGAAAGCGGGCACAGACAGTGCGTAAATGGGTGGTTGTGGCTGTGTCTCGATGAAACTTTGTTTACAAGATGAGTGACCAGCTTGCAGGCTATAGTTTGCCAACCTGTTTGAAGTCTTGAGAATTGGGAGTTGTTTGTTCCTGCAGCACGAACTAGCCATACTGACAATTGTACCTTCCATAGTGACCTTGCTGGCATAGACAGCAGAACCTACTGTGCCTATGCAAGTGCAAGGCAGTAGATAAGAAAAGCATATTTGACTTTGGCTGGAGATCTTGTGGTTCTCCTCCCAGATCCTCTTCCCACCCTTTTCATTGCTCTCTGTCCTGAGTGGTTGGCCTGTAGGGATTGTGTCAATCAAGGGAACCCTTGTTGTCTGGCTTTCCATTGGGTCTGGCCCATTGGGAGCTCTGGTAGGATCTGGGAAGAGAGAGGACAGTGAGGCTGGGGTATTTATTCCCCAGTTCTCTGCCTTCGAGATCCCTTCAAGCTGCCTGTGTCCTCCAACTGAAGGCCACATCTCCTACTGGGGGCTCTCTGTTTGTCTTCTGGTGACAGCAACTTCTCCCTTCTCCCTCCTGTCATCCTTTGGACCCATAACAGTTCGACTTGCACCAGCTCTGAGGTACTACCTTATCCTTTGTGGTTTGCTGTACTCTTCTCATCCCTCCTAAGTGATCCCTTTATTAAAATCAAATCAAATGACCCACCTGGAGGGCGCCATCTGCTCCTGCTGAGGCCCTGGCTGCTACTGCTTTGAGGCACACGTGTCTGGGCTTCAATTCTGATAGAGTCACTGCCTTAGGTGAATCATGTCACCTCTGAGACCCCGGGTTTTCTCTTCTGCAGACTGAAGCAAAACTAACCTCTAGGAAAGGAGGAGGGGTTTCCTAAACTATGGTATCTGTACAATGTCAGGAGGCATCTCAATTAGTGTTAAGAAAGAAGGAAGGAATCCTCCTGACAGCTTGGAGAGGGTGGGGCCTGAGTGCCACTTGCCATTTGGGAAATGAGGCTAAGGCTGCATGGGATGGAGTGTTCTGGGGCTCTGAATGGGCCTGAACCCTGGACAGACATCAGTGCATCCATCTCTGGTTCAGTCCCTTCTGGGGATATTGCTGGAAAAGGGTCCCTCATGACAGAAAACGAGGCATCAGCTAGGCCCAGATTCAAATGTGGGCTTTGCACTCCTTGCTGTGTGACCTTGGGCAAGTGACACTGCCTCTCTGTGCTTCATCTAAAAATAGATATACAAATACCTACCCCAATTGAGAAACAGAACATAAGGCAGGCATCCTGACTCTCTTTTTGACTGCTGTATGCATGGTATCTAAAGCAGTACCTGGTATATAGTAGGTGCTTAATGCTTGTTACATGAATGAATGAGTGAACAAATGCATTTGTGTAGAACACTTAGCACAGTGCTCACCTGGCTGAATTCAGCTTCTGATGCTACCAGTTTCCAGCTCTGTGGCCTTGGGTACCTCATTTACATTTCTTTATGTGGAAGATGAGATTCAAAAATACCTACTTTGTGGGATTGTTGAGGACTACACGAATCTTCACATGTGCCAGGCAGAAACAGCACTCACTCATGTTAACCATCAGTGGTCACACTTTTGTTGGGGGTCAGGCTTTTTAAGCTGTTTAAGCTCTTTTGACCATGCATACAGCAGTCAAAAAGAGATTCTGGATGCCTGCCTTATGTTCTAATCCTCACTCGAGGTAGGTATTTTTATCCCTATTTTTAGATGAAGCACAGATAGGCGGTGCCACTTGCCCAAGGTCACACAGCAAGCAATGCAAAGCCCACATTTGAACCTGGGTGCCTGACCAGTTGGCTTACTGGAATTACCCCTGGGCTGGGGACAGAAACCTGGGCAACTTGCCACATGATATTGGATGGTTGCTGCCCTCCAAGAGCCTCAGTGTTACTATCTGTGAAGGAGGTGGTGGCTGAAGTGGGAGCCCTCTGAGCCCCCTTGTAGCTTGCCCCTGCACATGGGTCACTTTCAGACCAGTTTGTTGCAGGGGATGGCCTATACATGGTCCCAGAGAGAGCGCATCTGGATGTGAATGGACCCACGGCAAGTTCAGGGTCAGTGCCCTCCTCACATGCCTGGGCCGGTGGCAAGCATGTGCCAACACTACTACTACACTACATTACAAACACTACTACTAATGGTGTTGCTGACCTTATTATTGTCATCATCATGAGGTGGGAGCTGGGAGGAAGCCCTCGTTGGGGTAGGGGTCCCAGATTCTGGGCCCTCTGCCCTGTTCCCGATTCCTCTATCCTTGCCCAGTGGTGCAGCGGGGAGGTGGCAGCCCATTGGTGCTCAAAGCTGGAAGAGACGTTCCTCACAAGTGCCATCGAGCTTTCTTTTTTTAACCACCACGAGCTGACTAATGCCTGAAAGTGTCGGTCCCTCCCGCTCCGGGTGGCCGTGCAGGGGTGTGAAATGCCAAGAGGAGAGGAAGCTGCTGCCTTCCAGAGCTGCCGGGCTGCCTAGGGCACTGTAGGCCCTCAGAGCCTGAGCCCAACCCTTGAACATACGTCTCCGAGCCCCTGTCCCTCTGTCAGTGCTCCCGTATGCTCTCCAAGCTCTCATGCCCCTCTCAGACCTCAGCCTCCTTTCTGAGTCTCCCCATCCTTTTCTCCCCTCCGAGCCCCACCTCCCTCTCTGGAAATCAGTCTCTTTTTTGCCCTCCTCCCGCTTCCCTGTAGTAGTCCCTTCACAGGTGCTGGCAGGGTTGCCCACAGAGGGCCCAGCCCTGGCCCGGGTGCTGGGAATCCTGGCTGGAGCCTCAATTCAGCCAGTGGCTCTTAGGGGACTTTGTGCAGCTCCTGTTCTCATTCGGGTCTCGCTTTCCCTATCTGTGTAATGAGAGGGTTGGACTGGATGGGTGAGAAGTTCCCTTCCCACACTGAGTCGAGAAGATTCCACAGAAACCCAAACACCTTCCAGTAGGGGATTGGGGTCCAGCGCCCCAGCACGGTTCCTTGCATGGTGCTGAAGCCCCTTTCCCCTTTCCTCGGGGGAAAGTTCATTGCCTCTGAACAGCACAGGCTCTTGGCAGCTATCTCCTGAGTAGATTTTTGGATGTGCCTTACTGTTAGAACCGTAGTTCCAACTCCTCGCTTCTTGGCGTCAGCAGTGCCTGGTCCAAGTGGGCCCCCAGTGGTCTGAATTCCATCATATTTTCCACCTTGCACAATCTAAAACTTGACCAAGGTGTGCACCTCTTGATGCTGGCCAAGTATTCTCCCCATAGATGCCCTGGCTGGTTAATTTATCACACTGAGGGCACAGGACGCTGCATGAACTCGTTTTGACAGGCTGTGCAGGGTTTCGGAACTCTCTGGCTCCAGGGCCAAGTCTGGTTACCGCGGCAGCCGTGAACGTGCGCTGCTCAGATCTCCTGCCGTGGGGAGCATGATTGACTGACGGCCCCAGCTGCTGCCCCTTGGGATGTGCTGCCGTGTCTATGCTGAGCCCACATTTCCTGTGGGCTGCTCTCAGCCAACCACCGAGCATGGCAGGAATACTAAAGGCGGGCCCACTCTAGAGAGATGCAGAACTCTTCCAGTAAGTGACTTTGGCTCAAGGACTCTCCATTGGCATGGCTTAACCTTTTTTGAATTGTACTGCGGTTCAAGACTCTTCCTACACAATCTGCCTTCCTTTTCCCTCTCCTTTCCCAGGTGCCAGACCTGCCTTCTCCTGCTCCCTCTCTCAATAAATCTCTTGTATGTTGAATTCAATCTTGACGTCTGCTTTTCAGTGGACCATCCTAACACGGTTATTACCTACTAGGCTACTGAAGTTATGTTATACACAGGAATTGATAACAGCAACAACTAGTATTTAATGAGCACATGTTGTGGGCCAGGCAATATCTCATCAATTGTTTACTTCAACCCCATGAGGGAGGAACTCTAACCATCCCATTTTATAATGAGGAAACTGAAGCTCAGAGAAGGAAGGAGCTTACTCAAAGCAGAATTTAAAATGACTGTAGAGTTTCCAAATTTTTTGTTAATATCTCTCTCACCCTCTATACAATATAAGCCGGTGAGTGTAGATATGAAGTCACTTTTTGCTAATCATTGTGTCTCCCTCCTCAGAGCCTCATGTAGTCTCTGGCGTGTAGAAGACTCTTGATAAATATTTGCTGCAATTGCCAATGAATAAATGAGCAGTAAAAGATCTGTGAACAATGGCCAAGCGGCTTAGCCACATTGCAAAAAGGCTGCAAAAAGAAGAAGCTTTTGTTTGAAAGTCGTCGGCCCTGGTAAAACACGAGGGTGTGAGTTTCTATATTTATTAAAACATATTTAGCTTCTCTTCCTTTCTCTTTCACACCCGTCTGCTTCATACTGGGGAGGCAGAGCAGAACAATGGAAAGAACTAGTCAAACGTAGTAAAATTCTCCTGGCTCGGCCACCTACAACTTTCTGTGCCTCGGTTTCCCCATCAGTAAGATGGGAGTAATAATGTCTACTTCATCAAGTGCCTGGCACACAGAAGACGGAGTGGGCACACAGTGGGTCCTGTGCTCCTGTGAGTGCCTCCTGGTAGCCTACAGAGGTTGGGCACAGGCCCATGTCAAGCTTGGGCCAACTGGGAAGGTATGGTGGCTGCAGTGGCTGCAGTGGCTGTCACATCAGTCCCCAGAGGGGCTCAGGAAGCCCAGTGCTGGCAGCCTGCTCCCTTCCCCAGCTGCGCAGAGGCATCCTGCCAACCTTTCCCAGCCTGCGGGTGAGTCTCAGGCCCCTGGCTGTCCCAGTTTCTGCTGATAGCAGAGGGATCACGCGTGAGTCAACGCGTCACCCCCAGGTTTCTGCAGCTGCCCTTGGATGAGCCAGGCCTGACTGGATTAGTAACTGGATCACGGCCTCCGCCCCTGCGAGCATCAGAGGCTCAGGAATGCTGCAGGAGACCTTGGCATCAGCTGTCCCAGGCTCCTTGTGCCTTGCATTACAGATGGGGAAACTGAGGCCCAGAGAGGGGAAGGGATCTGCCCAGGGTCACACTGAAACTCAGTGGCATTACAGGAACTAGAGCCTAAATTTTCTCCCTCAGGGGCTCATTCATTCATTCATTCATTCATTCATTCATTCTGGGTCCTGGCTCTAAAAAACAGATCTCAACTCTGCCCACTCTCCCCTGCTCCACTGTCACGCCTGTGGCCTAGCTGCTGACAGCTTCATCTGGATGGCTGAAGTAGCCTCCTCCATCCAGTCCATTTTCCACACAGCAGCCAGGCGGGGCCTTTTTAAAAGTAAAAATTAGATTGTGTTACCTTCTTGCACACTCCTATAGTTTCCCATCTTATTCAGAATAAAAACCTGAGATATGACCAGGAACCGCCAGGCCTTATGGGTCCAGCCCCTGCCACTCTGAACCACTCCTCTTGCTGTCGCCCCTCCACACACTTGGCGGGAATCCAATCCCGTTGGCCTCAGCGTATCTGGTAGGCTCCACCCTGGCCCTGCCCTGGAGCCCTTGTAGGTACTGTTCCCTCTGCCTACAACACTTGTACTTAGCATCCCCATGGCTGGTCCCTTCCACCCCTCCTGTCTCAGCACGATCCCCTTCTCAGGGAGCCCAGCCAACCCAGTCCTTCCACCGCACCCCAGGTGTTCTGCCCCACCACCCTGCCCCATCATGCCCTCACAGCACATACTTCCGCCAGAATGTTCGCTAGTCATGCACTTAATTGTTTATTGCCTAGAGCTCCAGGAAGAGTGGACACTCCCTGAAGATAGGCCTCTGAGATTCCATTATGGCCTCAGTGCCTAAAAGAGTCCTTGGCACAGAGTATGTACTCAATAAATATTCCTCTCTCTCTTTTAACAGCGTAGTGTGGGGATCATATTTTCTCTTTTTTGTTTATTATTACATTATAAATATATTTTATTTTATTACTGTATATTTTATTTTATTTTAGACAAGGTCTTGCATTGTCAGCCAGCCTGGAGTGCAGTGGCGCAATCATAGCTCACTGCAGCCTCAAACTCCTGGGCTCAAAGGATCCTTATGCTTCAGCCTCCTAAATAGCTGGGACTACAGGTGCACGCCACTGCCCCTCGCTTTTTAAAAATTGTTATTTTTTTTGTTGGGACAGGGTCTTGCAATGTTGCTCAGGCTGGTCTTGCACTCCTGGGCTCAAGTGATCCTCTTGCCTTGGCCTCCCAAAGTGCTGAAATTACAGGCATGAGCCACTGTGCCTGGCCAGAAATATTTCTTGAATGGAGTAAAGAAGAAAGAAGGAAGAAAGAAAGGAAAGAAAGGAGAAAGGGAGGGAGGAAGGAGGGAGGAAGAGAGGGAGGAAGGAGGGAAAGAGGGAAGAAAGAGAGATGGAGGGAAAGAGGGAGAGGGGAAGGAAGGAAGGAGGGAGGGAGGGAGGGAAGGAAGGAAGGCAGGAAGGAAAGGAAGGGAAGGAAAGGAAGGAAGGGAAGGAAGGAAGGAAGGAAGGAAGGAAGGAAGGAAGGAAGGAAGGAAGGAAGGAAGGAAGGAAGGAAGAAGACTAAGCAATGGTGTTGCTGGATGTGGAGGGAGAAGGCCTGATCTTGAGGAAAAATTACCAAAGGGAAGTCTGCTTTTGTTTCCTCCCTCAGGTAATCTCACTTGCTCTGTGAGTAGTCCCTCCTTATTCTCCTAGCTCCCCTTCTGGGCTCCTGGTGCCTGCCCCCCTGCCCCCCCTCCCCCTCACCCCCCCTTCCCCCCCTCCCCCCCCTCCCCCCCCCCCTCCGCCTGCTGCCTGTTCTCTTCTGACTCACCCCTCAGAAAAACTAATTCTCACTCACTTGTGACAATAGGGCATTCCCATTCAAAGGGAGTTATTATTTTTAGCTGCCTTCAAAGGGTAAAGCCAAAGAAATGAATACCTAATGGTGAAATCTCTGCTACTAATGAGGTTGGAGGACTGTACTAATCCCCTGAAATTACATTCAGGATGTGGCTATCCCTCTGTCCCAGGTAAGGGCTGGGTGCCCACCCCCAAGTCAGGCCAGGATACACGGCCTTCTGGACTGTGCCTGTCTCTGTCACCTCTCTCCCCTCCCTCATTCACCACTTTCCCAAGATAAATCAACCAGGTCAGTCAACACGTTTTGGTGAAAAAGAAACAAGTTAGTCTTTTGACTCGACAAAGTGGGCCTTTCTCGTGGCAGAGGGGCTGGGGCAGTCAGGAGCATGTGGAATCAGCACTGCTGGGCCAAGACAAGGCCCCTTTTGTGTTCAGGGACAAAGATAGAGTGTCCCGGCAAGATGGGGCCAGGGCCTTTCCAACGCCAGCTCCGGCAGCCTGGATTGGCTGGCAGGCAGACAAGTCTACCCTGTGACTGGGCGGCCCAGGCTCCCAGCCACTGGCCGCCCCACCCCTCCCTTTGGCAAACAGTTGGGTGGGGGTGAAATAAATTGTGAAACCAGACTGTCTGCCCTGTCCTGGCCACCGGTGCTCTTGGGGCTGGGAATCCTCAAACCTAACAGACCTGGTACTTGGGGGCTGAGAGTCCTTAAATCTGCTATTTCTGTGGCCTTTGGAGATGAAAAAAACTTGGCTTTGGTTCCAGGTTGGGTGACCTTGGGCAAGTCACCCCACTTCTCTGAGCCTCTGTTTCCCAGTCTGCACAATAGTACAATAATAGTTCACCTCCAGCTGTGGTATAGGTTCAACAAAATGGCATCTCTAAGGAACAGGGCACATGCCTGGCACAGAGAGGGCACACAACTGCCAAGTGCACCGCTCTTTACAGTTTACCACTTCGTATCTACTATCTCATTTGATGCTCAGAAAACTACCCCTACCTGTGGAGGCGGGATAATCATCCCCATGGACTGAAGAGGAAACTGAGGCTTGAAGGAAATTTAGAGAATCTGAATTTCCAGGGATGTGGGCATTCTGGAAGGGCACCTGGTAAGGTTATGTGCGGCCCAGGCTGATAGATCCTGAGGAAGATGGTGAGAGAGAGAATCTCCAAGGTGTAAAAACTTGAGAGGGTCAGATACTGACGTAGTCATACCCCCAGGTCGTTGCACTGGCTGTGCCCTCTGCAGGGAATGCCCTTTTCCTCCCCTCCCCGCTCCCCGCCAGGTCAATGCTGCTTGACTTTTTAAGACAACTTAGCCTAGGAAAGGAGGAAGCCCACCTTTCACTGGAACTCTTCTGTGCTTAAAATTTTTGCTATGTGGAAAAATGTTTAAATGGAAATATTTTGTTGAATGGTTTTTTCATTCAACAGATATTTGTGGAGGACCTACTCTTCATCAGACACTGATGCCAGATAGGGCTAAGCGAGATAGAAGAGGTCCTGGCCTCAGGGAGCCAACATTCTAGCTCAGGGGCTCTCAGCTTTCGCCACATGGGGATCACTTGGGGAGCCTTAAAAATTATTGATGCCTGGGCCTCACCCCAGCTATCTTGACTCAGTTGGTCTGCAATGGGGCATTTTCTTCTTCTCCATCTTCTTCTCCTTCTCCTCCTCTTTCTTCTCCCCTCCCCCTCCCCCTCCTCCTCCTCTTCTTCTTCCTCTTGCTCTTCCTCTTCCTCTTCTTCTTCTTCTTCTTAGACAGGGTCTCCATTTGTTGCCCAGGCTGGACTGACTGCATTGGCCCTATCTTGGCTCACTGCAGCCTCGACCTCCCAGGCTCAAGCGATCCTCCCACCTCAGCCTCCTGAGTAGCTGGGACGACAGGGACACGCCATCACGCCTGGCTAATTTTTTTGTAGAGACAGGGTTTCGCCACGTTGTCCAGGATGGTTTCAAACTCCTGGACTCAAGTGATCCATCTGCCTCAGCCTCCCAAAGTTCTGCTGTTACAGGTGTGAGCCATTGCCGCACCAGGCTCTGCAATGGGGCACTGGGATTTTAAATAGCCAATCAGGTGATCCCAGAGCCTAACAGCATGGAGAACCATGGTTTTGGGGAAAGGAGACAAATGAACAAATCACCAAAATGCACAGACCATGATACGTGCATACGGTGAAGGAAATCTATACCAGGAAGAGGGACCAGCGTGATAGGGTTGCTGTTTAAGATGGCCCTACCCTAGAGGGCCCCTTGGGGTGGGGGGATACTGCAGCAGGGAGTGGGGCAAAGAAAGCGAGGAGATGGATCATTGGAAACCTGGGGGAAAGCAGTCCAGACACAGGGAAACAGCAAGCATGAAGGCCCAGGGATGGGAAATGGTGAATGTGGTGAACAGCAAGGCAGCTGGTGTGGCTGGAAGGCTGCAGATGGGTGGCGAGGGAGAGAACAAAAGGAGGCAAGGTTGAGAGGAGTCCTGTGGTTCCCCCAGGCCTGAAGGAGTTAGCGCTGCCTCAGGACCTGACTATCTTCTTTTTCTTAGCGCTAGTAACCCAAATAGAAACTGGCAAGAAGTGCCTGGTCTGAATATTGGGATCATTCTTGCCTGTCCCAGCAGGCTCAAAGTGAGCCCAGAATGGGTGGCCTCTTCCTGCTTCTCCCTTACCCCAAGCCCAGAGCCCACAGAAGCATGTGGCTTGGAGGAGACAGGTAGCTACCACAGGTCAAGGAGTCCCTGCCCTGTGCCTTGGGAAGGACCTGCCCTCCCTCTACAAGGTTAGACAGCTGGACCTGCCTGACCTGGTCCCGGGGGGCCCTGGAACTAGGAAGGGCTCTGGCCTCACGAATCACAAACTGGCACGACATCACCTTGTCCAATGGACATTCCAGAGGGTGAAAATTTCAGAATTCTTAATATTAGAGTAATAACTTAGAAAGTTATTTTAGAGTGTTGTATTAGAATTGCATTCAAATAATACAGAAATGTCATATTGCGTTAGCAGCCTAGATTGGAATGTTGTGGTACAATGTCTTATAATATTGCATTAGGACATTATGTAATGTTATGTGTTAGAATGGTATGTTGCTCCAGAGTGTGGGATTAGAATATTGGTTAGAATTGTGCTGAAATGTTGAATTAGAATATTAATCTGTGTTAGAACATTATATTTGAATGCAACGTTATAATAGTATATTAGTGTTACGTTAAAATATTATATTGTGTTGAAATGTTTTCTTAGCAAGTTTTCTTAGAATTGCACATTGAATCTTAAAATCAAAAGGGAGCGCGTGAAATTGTGGGGTGCTTTGATGGGATGCAGAACGCTGCCTGACCTAGGAAGGGTGGAGTAGGGGTGGCAGGGCCTGGATTTGGGCTCAGTACTGACACTGAGCCTTCCCCTGCTCTTCCTCTCTCTGGACCTCAGTTTCCCCATTTTTACATCAGGAGCTGTTGGGCAGTGTGGCCTCTAGGGCCTCTCTCATGCCGACTGTTATGGGGCTCTGAATGCTGGACATTCACCCTACGCCAACTCCCGGGCAGGAAGTGAAAATTCTGCTTAACAATGAGATTGATCTTATCAGGGAATGAATGACTTTCTGGGAGTAAACAGCTTCCTCACTGACAGGAAAAGTAAGAGGATCAAGTGACCAGGGTGAGAGAAACTCCAGACCAAGCAGGCAGGAGTATAGACCTCCAGCCAGCTGCTCACTCTTCCCTAAAGGCACAATGACTCCATCCTGCACACTGGGGGTGAACCAGAGTCTACTTCTTCCTTCTAGAAACATTGCCCATCCATCCCACCCAGCCTTCTCCAGACCCCCTGGCTGACCACAGTTTTAGGCTGCTATCCCTGACTGATGGGCCTAATGCTGAGTTCTGAGCCCCTCGTCTTTGCCCCTTGACTTTGACTGGACCCTTGACCATCTCTGTTTTCCCCCTCCCCTGTGTGTATCAGGGCACTTCAGAAGTAGGCCTGGAACAGGTGGTTTCGGCAAAAATATCCTGGGCTTTCCCACCTCAACTCTCCCTGCCCCTCACTCCCTAGAAGAAAAAACAAGTGATGCCAAGGCAACCTGGAAAAATCCTTCTGTACGTCTTCAGGACTTGCATGCACCACCACCCATAGACCCTGTGGTCCATGATCCAAGACAAGGGGTTAAGAGCAAGGCCCAGCAGACCGTCAGTGCTCTTGTACAACCCACTTCCCCGTCTGAACCTGTGTCTTCCACTGCAAAATGAAGTAAGGGTTTTGACCTTATTAAGCATGATGAGCATGAACTTGAGGTAACACCTGCAAACCATTCAGCTCAGCACTTATCAAGTGGCAAATGCACTGAGCTTGTTGAGGTTGAAGTTGTCTAGAACTGGGCACACCCCACACCCACCCTAATGCCTTCAGCTTGAGGTCTGGGCCCCAGCCTTCCTGCATACTACAGCTTGGAGGGTAACATTCATACCTCGTGGTCATCCTGAAATGAAAGGGGAAATCCACAGGAGAAAGACAGCCAGGGGTCTTGGTGATTGGAAGAAGGCTTCCTTAAGAAGCTCGTAGTGGACATGATGTTTTTTGCTTAAATAAATCTCATGATACTTTTGAGGGCAGACAAGGCCCAGAGGCTGGGCAGGGTTCTAGGCCCACATGGCATCACTGGCTGACCTCTTTCTATCTCAGAGATTCAGTTATCTCATCTAGAAAATGGGGCTTTAAAAGGTACTTCTTTCACAGGGTCATTGTGGGGGTCAAATGAGATGGTCTAACTCATAAATCTAGGAAAGGCCGTGAGAGGCCTGGTGTGGTATAGGGATGGAGAACAAAAAATAACATGAAGAAAAGGAGAAATGAAAGGGGAAATGGAGGGGCGGAAGAGATAACTTAGAGAAATTGCATGCTATGGGCAGTCCCTGAGGCAGTTGCCAAGGCAACTTAGAGAAACAGGAGGTGGTGGGCAGTCAGTAGCTCTGCCATTAGCTTGTTGTGTGACTTTCAGCTTGTTCCCTGCCCTCTCTGGGCTTCAGGGTGCTCATGGGTAACACTGGCCTGGACAACTCCAATGGTATACCCACCCACCTCCCTTGGTCCCCTGGATTCC
The DNA here is from genome assembly GCF_037993035.2 of Macaca fascicularis. Lineage (NCBI taxonomy): Eukaryota > Metazoa > Chordata > Mammalia > Primates > Cercopithecidae > Macaca > Macaca fascicularis. The sequence continues at coordinate 85,483,386 of NC_088384.1, forward strand.
CTGATATGCAGCCACAAGCCCTGAAGTGCTTGGCTGGGGAGACTAGAGTTGATCACAATTCTTAAGCACCTTCACTCCTATCTTCATGGTTGGACCATGGATGGCAAGGAAAGGATCTCAAATTTTTGGAGGTGACAGCTGGGACAGCTGAAGATGGTCAGGTTCAATCTCCTGTCTGAAGCTTCAAGATTCAAGCTCCTGCCTGAAGCTTGGTGACAATTCCCAGACCCTACCTGTCCACTTTCACTGTGGTTACCTAGTGGGGATAGTGGAAATTGAGCAAATGTGTGTTAGTAATAAATGGCTGGTGTGAGAGCAAAGCAGTGAGCAAGCCAGATCCAGTTCTTGCTCTCATGGAATAACATTTGGGGAGTAGGGTGAATAATACGTTAGAACTCTGCTATTTGGTGCATATATGTATGTAATTGTTATATCTTCTTGATGAATTGACACTTTTGTCAGTATATAATGTTCTTTGCCTCTTGTAAACATATTTGACTTAAAGTGTATTTTGTGTGGCATTAGGATAGCCATCTCAGATCTCATTTGATTACTGTTTGTATGCAATATATTTTTTCGTTTTCACATTCGATCTATGTATATTTAAAATGAGTCTTTTGTGGACAGCATATAGTTGGATATTTAAAAAAATTCATCCTGTCAATTTATGCCTTTTGACTAGTTAGTTTAATCCATTTCCATTTAAAGTAATTACTGGTAATTAGGAACTTACTTTTGCAATTTTGTTATTTGTTTTCTCTCAATGTACTGCTGAACTCTTCTAGTGAATTTTTCATTTTGGTTACTGTATTTTTCAGCTCCATAATTTATATTTGGTTCCTTTTTATAATTTCTATCTCTTTGTTGATATTATAATTCAGTTCACATATCATTTTTCTGATTTCCTTTAGTTATTTTTCCATGGTTTTCTTTAGCTCTTTGAGCATTTTTAAGACGGTTGTTTCAAAGTCTTTATCTAGTAAGTCCAATGTCTGGGCTTCCTTAGGGATAGTTCCCATCAATTTATTTTATTTCTTTGAATGAGCCATGTTTTCTACTCCTATGTTATGTTTTGTTGTTATTGTTGTTGAAAACTGGACATGTGAAAAAACAGCTTCCTCTCCCAGGCTTTGCAAACTGTCTTTGTGTTACACAGTCCTTCACCAAGGTGAAAGCTTCAGGTCTTCTCAGGGCTTTTCTGAGAATGAATCTTGCCTGCTCCTAAATGTGGTTTACTCAATTTTTCCATATGTACAGCTGCTTTTGAATGTCTTACTTTTTCAAAGAATCTTACCCCAGCACTCAGCTTCTCCTTAGGGCCACAGATGGTCTATTTTGTGTGTCCACCCATAATCTCTTACCCCAGTCATCTATGGGTCTATAGTGTCCCTGCAGCTTCCACCAACAGTGCCCTTAGCTTCCCTCTACCTGACATTTTAGTTAGATAAAACAGAGAGCTGTCCTCCAGGCAGGCCTCAGACCAGTTAGAGTGTTGCCAGTAAGGCAGGCTTGCTCCCTCTGGCTCAAGGGAGGGAAATGCGCTGCTCTGCCAGGGAGGGGATTGGGCAAAAGGGAGTAAAAATGCCACAAAACTTTTTCTACTGTTTGAAGGTGGCTTTTTCTTGATTAGGTGTTCACCTGGATGCTTTAAACCTTTGACTGTTTTCCAGAGCTCCTATATTAGTTCTAAGCCAGTCTCTGGTTGTTTTCTTGATGCTTCCATGGGGTGAATGACAGCTTGGAGCTTCCTAGTCTGCAATTTTGCAGCTGTCACTCCTCCAGTGGACGGTACATTAGAAGCACTCAAATATCTAACTGCACATTACAGGGAAATGAAGAGCATCACTGGTGTGAATGTCTGCAGGGAGGAAGGTACCAGGGATAATTGGGATCAGAAAAGGCCTTGGGGAAGGTATGATTTTTGAACTGAAAGAGAGGAAGGAAAAAGCCAGGAAAGCAATTCAGGAAAGCACAAAAGCAAAGACCTTGAGGTGAAGAGGAACCTGGTTTGTTCTAGGCCCTATTGGAAGGATGGTGTGGCCAGAGCCCAGGGAGGCCTGGGGATCAGAGCACAAAGGGCCTGGGGGCTGGGATGAGCAGCTCGACCTGTATTCTGTGATGAGAGCCCACGGAGGGCTTTAAGAACTAAAGAGACCTTGTGATTTTTGTTTAAAATGACAAGGCTGCATTGCAGGTAAGGCCTAGAGTGGGAGCAGGGAGACCAGTGACGAGGCTGGTGTAGATGCCCTGGCGAGAGATGAAGCTACAGTCTGGGAACTAAGGGTCAGTTCTTAGCAGCGGTCAGAGGAAGCAGAATTTAGTGGGAACAGCTGGCAGCATCCCTGCAGACTTTCAGAGGTGGACCAGGGAACATTCTTGGCCAAGTCAAACCAAGACTGGTGCTGGGACAAGAGGCAGGAGGGACATTTTTGTCCCTGTGGCTTCCTTTGAAGTTCTAAGCTCTGCTTCTCCCAGATGAGCCTTTCCCCGGGAAAAGGAAGACAAACTGTGTCTCTGGGATTTCAGAACCAGCCTCTGAAAGGTTTTTCAGACAGGAACTGGACCTTGAGAAGATGGGGAAGCTGGGCCCAAGGAAGGGCTGTGGCCATTGCCTCACAGCGTGTGGTCCTCCTTTGGGGGAGATGAGTCAGGGACTGCATCACCCAGTTCCTGCTAATACTCAGATGTCAGCATTTTCAGTGTGTTTGAGGTTAAACTCAAGGATTCCATAGTTGGGCTGGCCTGGTCAGAGTCCTGAGCTTTCTGGCTCACAGAGTGATGCTGTGCTGGCCACTCCCCCTCTCTGAGTCTCAGTTTCCTCATCGGTACCACTGGGGTGATGATAGTCCTCACCACACTGGTTATTGTGAACTGTGTGAGATAACACATGAAGAGCACTTAGCAAGGCGCCTGGCTCACAGTGAGTAGTAATCAATCACTGATTTTTGCAATGACATTTCTATTTACTGTGATAAGAGTAAGTATTATCTGGGGACCCTGGTGACAATTTTAGGCACCCAGCAGAACCACAGAATCTCAGTTAGTTTGGTTTGGGAGGATGTCAGAGAGTGATCTCCACTTCCTGTTCCTTATTTAGCCACGGACCTCACCTGTTCTCAGGCCACACAGCCTACCTCTTGTCTAAAGTGAAATGTCATGGGTCAAAGAGAAGGAAAGATAACCTGTGACCAGGAGGACCACGAGGACCATTTGAGCTGGACCTTAAGGTTGGGTGGGAGCAACACAGGCCAAGACATTCCAGGAGAAGAGAGGAGCCACAGCCAGGGCTTAGAAGTCGAAAAATGATTCTTATTCCTTTCGGGTAGGCAGAAGAGAGTGACTCATTTTGGCCACAGTGGAGAACTTGTGATGGGATGGTGGGTACAAGGAAATGAGGTTGTAGCTAGATCACGGATGCCAGGGTGGGGGAAACTGGCCTTCACCTTGAGGTGACAGGGGCAGGGGGCTATGACTGTTTCTGAGAAAGAGAGGGCCATCCTCAGAGCTGGACGATGTGAAGCTCACTCCATCAGCTTGAACATAGGCAAGAGGCCCAGAGACCTGCTGGAGCCTCTCTGTGGTCTAGGCCAGGGGTGTGGAGGCCCACTTTGGGCAGTGAAAATGCAGATGTAAGGAGATCCCACAGGTATGAAGGGGGTAGAATCAACAGGACTTGGCAACTAACTAGAAGGGGCAGGGGTGAGGGAGGACCCAAGCGTGACTCCCAGATGCCAGCTTGGGCAATGGGGTGGTTGAAAAGAGGTCAAGGATGGAGGCGGTTTGGGGAGGAAGATGGCGGGGGTGGGGACAGCTCTGAACACACCTTGCCTGAAGAACCCATGGGCCACCTGCACCGGCACTTGGCTCTATAGGTCTGGACCTGGAGAGAGGTCTCAGGATTGGGAACAGGTATTTGACAGCGTGTATTGCCCTGAGTTTGGCTGGCTTGTTGAGAAGACAGGTGAAGGAGGGGAGGCGGGGCAGGTATGCCAGTTGCTGCTCTCTCTTTGGCCTCAGCCCTGGGACAAGCTTGTCCCTCTCCTCTGCTACCCTCCCCCTCTTCTTCTCATCTCACTTCCTTCTGGCTCTTACTTAGCTGCGTCATTTTAGGGAACTTGGAAACCAGGCCCGGTGTCTTTAACTTACAAAATTATACACTCCAATGAGCCGGAAAGGGGCTTTTGGAATAATTCTATTGAAAATATGTGGGTTTTCGCCTTGAAATGATCTTCCTGAAATTATCCCCTTTCTCTCTTTATAAATATTAAAAAGAAGGAATCTGAGCTTACTGCTTCAAATCTCTATTCAGGGACTTTTTCTTCTGCCTCCCAGGAAAGCAACCAGTCATTTCTGAGGAAGAAAAGGACGAGGCTGGCGCAGTTTCCTTTAACATAACAACCCCCACCCCCTTCTGAAATCCACTTTTTGGAATACCCCTGACCAATCCCTCCTTGCTCCCCACTACAGCTAAGCTGGGATTTGCTGGAATATTGTGTGTCAGTGTGGGGGTGTGACAGAGGAGCTACTCCAGGAAAGGTGGCAAGGGGAAGGTGAAGAAGGCTAGAGAGACAGGCAGAGAGAGACGGGGAGAAGCAGGGACAGGGATGAAGGGGAGACAGAGACAGTGGCAGTGACAGAGATACAGAGATGAGAGATATACAGAGAGATACGAAGAGACAGAGAAAGAGAGACAGAGGGACAGAGAGAGAGACAAAAAACAGAGAGGAAGACAGAAAGAGACAGAGAAGGAGAAAGAGACAGAGACAAGGACAAAAGAAGGAGATAGAGTGACAGAGGGATGGAGAGGGGCAGGGAGAAAGACAGAGAGAGAGAGAAAGAGGGAAAGAGAGAGACAAGGCATATACACATCCACACACACCCAGAAAGAGAGGCAGGAGGGAAAGCAAGGGAGGATAGAGCAGAGACAGAGAGAGAGCAAGAGGGAGAGGGAGATAATGCTAGGGAGAAAGGGAGAGATGCGTAAGAATAGAGAGGGAGAGATGAGCTGCGGGAAGAGACATGGAGACACTGAAACCCTGGATACTGAGGATTAAAGGAGAGACAGAATATGGGCGGGGGGAGGTGGGGAGAAGAGAGAAAGAGAGAGAAAGAAGAAGCACGCTGAGGAGAGAGAAAGTAGCACACAGATGCAGAGAGACAAAAAGGGAAGACATAGGAATAGAGTAATGGGGAGGGCTGGGGATGAGACAGAGCTAGAGGCAGAAAATGATAAAGAGAGAGAGAGGCCCACAGAATGGAGACAACGCAGATTGACAGATGGGGTAGAAAAGAGCCAGAGAAATTGCAAGTCAGGAAGGAGGCAGGGGAGAGAGGCTGACACGGAGGGGTGGATGAGGAGACCTGATGGGCTCTGCAGCCTGCATGCAGGTGCAAGTGTGTGGCTTGTGAGCACGATGCCCTCTGATGGAGGGAAGCCCCTTGTTCCCAGCCCGGCCCCTCTGGTGCCTTCCTCAGTGCCTGAGAGTGGGGTGAAGCATTGCCTGCCTTTGATGCACAGAGGGAGGGGCAGAGCAGACCAGTTAATAGGAGTGTGGTTTAGAAGACAGGCAACCCCAAGTTCAAGCATCAGCTCTGCCAATCTCTGCCAACCCCCTTGGGGACTTTACTCAGTCTTTTGGAGCCTTGGCTTTCTTGTCTGGAAAATGGGGACAACCATACCTATCTGCCTTGTAGGGTGGCTACGGTGCCTACAGGAGGCCTTGCTGTAAAGGGCTTGGCACAGCACCTGAGTCAGCTGCTATTGTCCAACCTGGAGTGTAGTGTGGGCTGCAGTCCTTCTGCGATCTCATAGTCCACTAGCAGACCCCTGCTGTGTACCCCTCCAGGGGTATGGTTTGACCCCTGGAGACCTGGGGGTCAAACCATACCCCACAGGCAACTTGGAAGAAATCCACAGGAGAGAAAAAAAGCAGGAAGTCTTGGTGGCTGGGAGAGTTCCAAGAGGGCATTTCAGGCAGCTGTGATGGGTTCAAGAGGAAACGGAGGCTTGGGTGCACTTCCCTGGTCTCCACCTCCTTGAAAGAGAACCCGGGGAGGACGAAAGTGTGACCTTGAGCCTGTCCAGGGCTTCTGCCTGCCTGGCTGACCCAGAGCGGGTTGGACTCCATGCTCTGTGAGGGCCTTTGAGGTCCTAACAGTCAGGGGTTCTCGAAGTCCATGATTGTAAGCAGCCCAACTGGGGCTGGGGGGTGATGGGGAAGGGTGTCCCCTACTCCTCCGCCTCCTCCTGCCAAGGCTGCGGAGGGAACAGAGGCTGCTGCCTTCTGAAGGATTTGTCACAAAGCGCGGTGGTCGGTTACCGGTTACCACATAAGCCAAGCCCTTGATCTGCTGTGTTTGAGGAAACCCTTTGTTCCTTTCAAGTCTCTATTCTCTCAGCCAGGGCTGGTGCGGAGACTGAAGCAGTGAGCTTTCTCTTTCTTCCTTTTCTTTTTGGATTTTTAAAAATAACTGGCTTGTGCATTCAGGCAGTGTTCCAGAATTGGGTTCCCAAGCTGGGGTTCAGGGCCAGGGACTCCAGCAGCCCCTTCATCCCAGGAAGGCGTCAGGGGAGGGAGAGCCTAAGGGCTGATGGGGAAGGAGGGGCACACACAGGTGCTTGAGAGAGGCTTGGGCTCAGGAACCAACACTGAGGGGAGACTGAAGATGGGGTTCTAACTCTGGCTATGCATCCCACGCATGTCCACTGTATCTTCTTCTGGACCTCAGTTTTTTTCAGTGCAGGGTTGGAGGCCAGAGCGGAGATGGCCACTTTTTCCCATGGCTGAGTCCATGCCAGACATTGCTCATCAATTGCCCTTCCCCACAGAGCTTGGATGAACCCCAAGAAGTCTTTTCAACACCGTGCTCTGGGTATCTACTGCCAATTGCATTTGGCATGCAAAATGAGACCTGCTTCCCGTCCTGACAGAAGATCATCTCTGAGGCACCAACATGAAGTAGGGATGCAATAAATATTTGTTGGATGAATGGGCACTTCTTTTTTTAGCCCTTACTTCATGCCAGGCGTTGTTCTGAGTACTGTTCTAAACGGTGAACAAAGCAAAGTTCCTGACCTCAATCTCACATGTGAGGGAGACAGGCAATAAGCAAATAAGCAGAGAAATAGATCAAATATCAGGTGGTGATCAGTGCCATAAAGAAAAGTTAAAACAATAGAGAGTGACAGGCTGTGGGTCAGTGTGGGGGCACGTTGTGGATAAGGTACCCAGAGATCTTCTGGGAAAGAGATATGGAGCCGACAAAGTGAGAGTCTCCTCAGAGTCCATCACTCTAGGACTTTGAGTCTAAATTTGTCTGACTCTAAGATTCTAATTTCGTTGAGTAAGATTCTAGAATCTCGTGAATCTAGGAACCTATAACTAAAATTATAGATTTTCACTGCTCTCATATTCCATGACAATGATGCTAGAATTCTGTGACTCTGAAATTCTAGGCTTCACTGATGCATCTTTTTGCTTGAATAGAACAGGATTCATTGCCTACCCTCTCCCCACTACCCCTAGGAAATAGAGCTGAAAATAGAAACAGTCAAAACAACAAGCCATTCCAGCTCTAAGTGCCATAGTAAACAAATGGTCCAATGTTGCTCTGATAGTTTAATTGCGGCAGTTCCAGACAAGCCCATTCATGAAAGATCTTTAGTTGATGGAGAGGAGGAGTGAGCACCCAGGGAAGGGAGGCTTGTAGGTGGGCACTTGGGGGAGGTCTGCGTCACCACCCCAGCTGAGGATGACGCTCTGGGGAGCCTGTTGGGTTTCAGCAGCCAAAGCATTGGTGTTTGGATCAGGCCCCTTTGCCTTTAAGGATCACAATGGTGGCTATTTTAACTGGCACAGTAAAGAAGGGTCTCTTTGAGGATGTGGCATCAGAGCTAGACTGGAAGACTTAAGAAGATACTAGGTTGACAGAAATCCAGGGAAGTGAGTCCCAGGCAAAGGGGAAGAGCAGATTCAAAGGTCCTGAGGTGAGAGAGAGCTTGGCAGGTTCCCCAAGTATTCAGAGCATAGGACAGAGAGGAGACGGTATCAGAGGGATAAGCAGGGGCTGTGTCCTATAGGGGTTTGGAGGTCAGGGTTAGGAATATGGAAGCCACTGGAAAGATTTTAACAGGGGAGTGACATGATATAACTCCATATTCAAAAGATTCCTAAGTGCTTTGAGTAGAAGAGACTACTGGTGGCAAGAGTGGAAACTGAAAGACCAGTGAGAGTCCCCAGTGTTTCAGTGAGAAATGATGGTGGTTGGATTTAGATGGTGGCAGTGGGTCCATCTGTTTGTCTACCACTTTGTTCTTCCCTCTTTTCTTCCATTCTTCTATCTCTTCATCCATCCATCCATTCACCCACCTGCCCATCCATCCACCCATTCATCCATCCATTCATCCATCCATCAATCCACCCACCCACCCACCCATCCACCCACCCATCCATCCACCCACTCACCCATCCATCCACCCACTCACCCATCCACCCACCCACCCATCCACCCATCCATCCATCCATTAACTAAACACATTGTGTCTATAGGGAGTCAGGTACAATGCTGAACAAGAATGAAATAAACATGGTTCCCAGCCTAAGGGGCTTACAAAACAGCAGGGCACGCAAAATTGCAATGTAATGTTATGAATGCTCCAGTTGAGGAATGCATAAGCACTGAGAAAGCTCATGGGAGGTAATTCCCTATGCTTTGTCCTGGAGGAGATGCTGATATTTGAGTTGGGCCTTTTGAAGGACACAGGAGTTGGACAGGCAGCAGAAGAGTGTTCCTGGCAGGGGCACACAGCTTGAGTAGAAAGCAAGGAGGGAGCATGAGTGAGCATGGCCTGTTCTGGAAATGTATAGATGTCTATGTTGGTTGAATCAACAGTTGTGAGTGGGGATGCTGATGGGAGAGGAGTTTGGGTCAACTTGGGAAGACACAGAGCAGCATATGCCCATGAGTGGGCCTGCCCCTTCCTGCTCGGCTCGGCCTGCCCCTATCAGAGCTGAATAATTGAATTAAGTACCAGCTCTTAAACAAGATGCAGCTGTTTAGCAGATGTTGCTTACACCCCAGATGGAGGTGCATCTTGGCGACGGGCACAACATTTCCAAGGCATCTAATTTGTGAGGCTGTGGAGAGGAAAGAACTTCAAGATGCTGGCATTATTATTTAATAACCATCATTAATTACACACCCCCTCCCTCCAGCACCACTGCATGTCAAACATTTCTGCTGGATTCAGACTGGAGGCACAGAGGCAGGCTGGCAGGTGGGCTTGGGGGTTGGACTTGCTGGTTCTTATTCAGAAAAATGAATAAGGGAATAAAAAAATCATCAATCCACAAAGACTTCAAGAACTTTTATAATAATGGAAAATGACTTCTCTTGCATTTTTCATAAAATGGGTACAAATAATAACTGCTATTGATTGAACCCCCACTCAGAGCCAGGGGCTATGCTGGGTGCATCTTAGACTTTGCCTCCAATTCCCAAATCCTCCCAACAGCCACGCACTGTCCTACCTCAGGGCCTTTGCCCTTGATGTCTCCTCCAACTGGGAACGTTCTTCCTCCAGACACCCACATGGCTAACTCCCCAGCATCCTTCAGAGCTTCACTTAACTGTCAGCTCCCTAGAAAGGCCTTCCCTGACCACCACTCCCTGAAATAATGTCCTCCACATTCTGACCTCCTTCTCTTGCTTTTTTTTTTTTATCACCTGATACACGTATATTTGTTAATTGTCTGTTTCTTTCTTTTAGATTTTACTTTCAAGGGCAAGGATTTTCGTTTCATTCATTGTGGCCTCCCCAGCAGTCAAAACAATGCTTGACACAGGACAGAGTTCCTTTTTTCTTTTTTGAGACGGAGTCTGGCTCGGTTGCCCAAGCTGGAGTGCAGTGGCACAATCTCGGCTCAGTACAACCTCTGTCTCCTGGGTTCAAGCGATTGTCCTGTCGCAGCCTCTGGAATAGCTGGGATTACGGGTGCGTGCCATCATGCCCAGCTATTTCTTTTCTTTTCTTTCTTTCTTTCTTGTTTTTTTTTTTTTTTTGGTTATTTTCAGTAGAGATGGGATTTCACCATGTTGGCCAGGCTGGAATCCAACTCCTGACCTCAGTGACCCACCTGCATCAGCCTCCCGAAGGGCTGGGATTACAGGCATGAGCCACCGTGCCCGGCCCAGAGTTCTATAAATATTTGTTCAATGGGTGGGTGAATCATCAGTGGGTCTCACAAAAAAATGTAGCAGAAGAGTGTCAGGAAGATAAAATCTCTTTCCCAGGCATTACACAGCCAGCAAAGAGCAAGCTGGGATTTGAATTCAGCTCTAATTCTAAAGCTCTGCTCTTTTCATTAAGGACTTTGTTTTTCCTCTCCATAGCACTTATTTCTCCTTCTCCTTCTCGTTCTCCTTCTTCTTCTGACAGAGTCTTGATCTGTCACCAGGCTGGAGTGCAGTAGTGTGATCTCAGCTCACTGCAACCTCCGCCTCCCAGGTTCAGGCGATTCTCACACCTCAGCCTCTCGAGTAGCTGGTGGCATGTGCCACCACGCCCTTGTATTTTTAGTAGAGATGGGGTTTCACCATGTTGATTAGGCTGGTCTCGAACTGCTGACCTCAGGTGATCCACCCCCCTCAGCCTCCCAAAGTGTCAGGATTACAGGCAGGATTACAGGCATGAGCCACCACGGCCGGCCCACTTACTTATTTACCTATTCATGTGTTTAATGTCTGTGCTTCCCACTACAATGGCAGCTCCACTGAAGGCCGAGTTCATCTGTTTTGTTCACAGCTGAATCCCCAGCCCCAAAACAGTACCTGGCACCCAGGAAATGCTTCGTAAATATACGCTGAATGAAGGAAAGAGGGTCTGGGATATGGGAGGCTGGAGGTGTTCACACCCTTGCTGGGTCTCCGACTGGGTGAGACGGTGAGGAGCTCCAAGATGTTTTCCACTTCCCTAACCCCTCCCACATACAGACTTATTTACTCTTGGAAGCAATGCTGCAAGGGAAGTATTATCCAAACCATTTTACAGATGGAGAAATTGAGGCTCAATCAGAGAAATGATTTGCCGTTCTCAAGGTCACCCAGCTAGTAAGTGTCAGAGCTGGGATTTAAACCCAGGCCTCCAGAGCTCACTTGTCATGCAAAAGGGACCCTTAGTGCTTGCTAGCTCTGCCCACCCAAAGGCAACAGCTAGAAGGTCCAGAAGGTCCATTCACAATCTGTGTGTTTCCCCTTCAAGGTCGGGGGTGTCAGCACCAAGGTGAAACTCACACTTAATTCACAACTCCCAGTTTTGTCCATTTCAGTGAAAACTTTCATGTTATTTTAACCCAAATCCCCTGTCGACTTCAATGAAAGCTTTGAATCCATGAGGAAGGTCAGAAAGGGTTTTTTGGAGGTAGCACAGGCGCCCAGTGGAAATCATATTAGCATATTCATTATCATCAGGGCCCTTTGAATGTGTTTTTGAGCTGTTCCCTTCAAGTGACTGGAAACAATGGCTCCTTTCTGTTCACAAATTCCTGGGCTTGAAGTGGGCTGTGGCCAGCTCCTGTGTGCTTCTCTGCACTTTCCAAATGGTCACAGTGAACCCGCGTTGCATAAGGTAACGGGGAGGATGTCATCCACTAGGAGTGCTGGTGGTGAATGAGGCGCTTTGTCTGGGTTTGGAAGAAATATCTCCTCAAGTCACTTAGGCAGCTGTGGTGGACCCCAAAGATGGGCTCAGGTAACAAAATATGTTGTTAAACTGTCTTCTAAGGAGGCTGGACCCTATTAACAGGAGGTTCCTAAGTGTGGCAAAGAGTCGGGGCTGGGGCTGGGGTAACAAGGTAGTTGCTCAACTCTGGCAAGCGCCAGGATCACCTAGGGAGCATTTAGCATCAATCAGTGCCCAGCACCACCTCACCAGGCCATCTGGACGCAAATCTTGGGAAGTGGGGGAACAAACAGGCATCAAAGGTTTGTAAGTGTCCCCAGATGCAAATAGGCAGCTAGTAAGCAGAGCAGAACGTCTCTCTCCTCCAATCAGAGGGAAGGAGAAAAGAGAAGTTGTGGGTGGGGTATAGTGGGGAGGGAGGGCTACGGAAAATCCTCTGGGCATGTGTTGGGAAAAGAGAACTTCAGGGAAAATTGCTTTTTTTCTCTCTCTCTAAAGAAAATTCTCAAACTGCAGAAAGTGGAGAGAACAGTACAGCGACCCTACATGCTTGTTACCAGCCTCACCTGTCACCCACATGGAGTCCTTCCCATTTGTGGGGTTTCCAGGTGTGTGCCTGTCCCAGGGAGGCCATGTGGCCCGCTGTCCCAGAACCTTCCTTCTGTGAAGCCCACGCCACTCCCCAGTGATTCTGACAGTAGATCCTTGGTGGGAACACAGAGCCCCAGCTCTCAGCCTGGACAAGCTTTGACAGAAAAGCCAGCAACTGGGACACAAGTCCTTTTGTATTAAGGGAAAAAAAATAGTTCTAATTAAAAAGAAATCCCCACCTATTTGGACTAATTCCTCCATGACTAGTTTCTCCTTAGTTCTCCTGTTTTTGGACAGGGCCTGAGGCTGATTTCCCCTGAATAGGATCAAAGAAGTGAGGGGACTAGTCAAGGGCTTGGAACACTCAGAGGGTGGCTGCTGGGGGCGTGAGAACTGAGTAGGGATGGCTCCAGGAAGTCCTCTTATGTGTGCTTCTTTGTTCTTTTGACAAAGGTTTGCTGAGCACCTACTATGCGTCAGACGTCGTGTTCTAGGTAAGGGGGATACATCTGATGGAAGAAGGTGCTTCCCTAGACGTAGCTTACATCCCAGTGTGGGAGATGACAAGAAACAGTAAGTCAAATCTACCGCATGTCAATAGATGGTGTTAAGTGCTACAGAGAAAGTTAAAGCAGGGAAAAAGACTGGGGAGGGTGGTAATTTTTAATGAGGTACCCAGGAAAGGCGTCTCTGCAGACCCACACAAGTGAGAGAGGGAGCCGTGCCGGAGGGGCACTCCAGGCAGAGGGCACAGCAGACGCAAAGGCCCATGGGTGGGAGTTCTCCTTCCAGGAGCCGTGAGCACCCTTGAGTGGTTGGAATAGAGGAAGGGCTGGGGAGAGTGCAGGGAGGTGAGGTCGGGGAGGCAGGTCTGTAGGGGAAACTGAGGAGGTCGGACTGTGTGACTTAGGAAGCCTTTGTTTTTCCTTTGAGTGAGAAGGGCAGTGATGGGTGATGGGTTTTGAGCAAGAGGATTGCAAGCTCTAGCTTAGGTTTTAACAGGACATCTCTGCTGAGTTCAGAACAAGTTGTAGAAGGCAGGCCAGAGGCAAGAGGAGGCTGTTGTGTTACCCCAGGTGACAGACAATAGTGGGTCAGACTAGGGTGGTCATGGAGGGCATGGATACGTTTAGAAGGAAGAGCCAATGGAATTTGTGGACTGCAAGAATGTTGGAATATGACTCAGGACAATCAGGGCTGACTCCAAGGTATTTGATCTAAGCAACTAGAATTATAGAGTTGGCATTTCCTGATATGAAAATCCTGCAGAAGGGGTGGGTTTTGGAGGCACAATCAGGAGCTCCATTTTGGACGGGTGAGATGTGACATGCCTGCGTAACACAGATGGAGCTGTGGAGTTAGTAGCTGGGCATGAGGCTGGAGTGGAGGGGAGACGCCTGGCCCAGAGTCACCCCAGACACTGAGTGAGATCACTAAGGGTGTGATTGTAGACGGTGAGATGTGGACTAAGGTTCTGATATAATAGGAACTGGGCCAGGCCATGTCTTCTGGGCCCCGTCACCTGGGGTTGATGGAGGGATGTCCTGATCCTACCTCCCTCTCCATTCACCACTTCCAATTCTTAGCATTTACCCTAAAGATAAATGGGAGAGCTGAGCTAGCCTAATTTTGGTTGAAAAGAGCAGAGCCTCTCTCCTAACTTGAGCCATGGGGGGTTGTTGTAAAGCTACATGCAGGGACTGGAAGGCAGGAATTTTGACCACACATCACAGAATACAATTTAGCTACTGGAACATCATTCAGGACCCAGTGCTCTGGGACTGAGTTAGTTCATAGTCATCTCAGGAGCAGAGGTTTGTCAAACTTCTCCTCCCCCTTGTCTGTCTTGGAATTTTGGCTTACTCATTGCCCCTGTGCCTTTACATTTGTTTGAATTATGTCATCTTTTAGGGTCTTTCAGCTTGTAGGCATTATCCCAGCTCTTTGTGGTCCAATTCAAACTGGCAGCCACCATCACTGCTGATGAGTTTAGTTAATTGGGCTCAGCCCTGCTGGGTGGAACTTCTGTCCCAGGCTGTATCATAGGCTGCTCAGCCTCTATTTTGGCAGTCTTTGGGTCAAGTGGCTCTTCCTGCCCCCATCAGGTGTTGTGGAAGTGTGGAGATATCGGGTAACAATTCAAGGTCAACAACAGTAATGTCAACAGTAATAATAACAGCATGGCTATGTAGACTGCATCAGACAGACCGGGTTCCGGTTCAAGCCCAGCCTCCACCACTTACTATGACCTTGGGCAGCTTGTTCAGCCTAACTGCATCGCCATCTCTACATCTACAAGTGGGAAATAATAATGTTAACTACATCTTAGCATTGTGGTGAGCAGTATATAAACTAATCAAGAAGACTCTTATGGCATATAATTTAATCAGGGCTCAAAAAATACCAGTCACTCTTATGACTATTGGCTGAACAGTTCTTCTGCGCTAAATGAGGTGCTTTAAAGGTGCGCATTCTCATTTGATTCCTTATAAAATCCCAATGAGATAGGTTCTTTTTTCAGCCCCATCTTATAGCTGTGAAAGTGGAGGCAGAAGTGATGTGACTTATCCAAAGGTCCTTCAGCTAGTACAAGATGAAGCTGGGACACTCAAACACAGGTTTGTCTGGTTTCAGAACCGGTGGTCTCACTGTGCCCTCCCCCCTACCCCAGCAGGGCATCTATATGTAAACGCTCACCCTGGGCCACTTCCTCTGCAAGACTGTGGGCAGGAGGCCCCCCAGAAGGTGTAGGGCACTCCCTGATATCCCACAACCCCACCCCCTACGCCAGATCTTTCTGCCTTCCAAGGAGATAATGCCTAGTCTTCTAAATACCACCCTGCTCCAGTGGGACTGTGCCTCTCACCTGCTCTGGCCTACAAAGGCCATTCCTGTTCCTTGTCCCGTGTGGTCCTCAACATTTCAATTACTTAGCAAAGCAGGGATTATTTCTTCCCATGTGACAGATGCAGAAACTGAAATTCACCAAAAGGATGGAACTGTCTCTTCCCCAGTCCTTACAAGGAGCATTTGGAGAAAGGCAAAACTGAACTTGAGAGGAACAGGGAGTCACTGCATGTCCTCGAAGAGGGGTGAGAAGAAGGCACGAAAGACTGGGGTCAGAACAGAGAAGCTTGGAACTGGAGCGGAAAGGTGCCTCATTTACCTGGACCTATGCCCTGCTTAGCAATGTAGCCAGTTCTGCAAAGCCTCCTCCAGACTTGGGGTCCAGTCAGGGTGTAAAGGAAATAGAATGATATGAATTCCTGGTGCCAGTTTAATTTCATGAAATATGCCAGCATAGCCTTGGGGCTTGATGCAGGCTTCCCTACTGAAGGATCACAGCGGGAAGGGAGCATCTGCAGGCTCTTGGCTCACACTTGTCGCCTGTAACCTTCACATACCAGGCACAAGTCTTGCCCATGCACTGGCACTGTCATCAGTAAACAGTCCCTGAGCTTCATATGTATGGGTTTCACAGCACAGCTCTGGAATCTGACAGTCGAGAGTTTGAATCTCAGCCTTGCACCTACGCACTGTGTGGCCCGGAGCAAGTCGTTTAACCTGTCTGGGTTTCTGCTTCCTTATCTGTGATCCTCCCTCAGTGGGATACTGTGGAGATCAAGTGAGATATGTTCGTTTAGTGCTTGACACAGTGCCTGGTGTGTGGCCATTATTGTTCCACACAACACAAAACAATTCGGACACTTGCTGTTGGCATAGGAATGATTAAAAGATATACGGTATAGGAACATAACAAATAATAAAAAAGGAAAGATTATTTTGATGACAGAGTGGAGGATGTGTTAGGAAGGAGAAGACTAGTATTGAAACATCTCTGCTAGGAATAGTGTTTGGCTGTTGGTAGCAAAGAAAAAAAAAAAAAACCACCTAACCATGGAACAGATTTTAGTTGTCCTCAATACCTATGCTCCCCTTCTTCCTTAGTCAACAAAATCCCTAATTTTCATCGGAGTACATGGCATGCCTCCTGAAATAAAGATTACAGTTTCCAGTTTCCCTTCCATATCCTAGGTATGCCCATGTAAGTTCTGGCCAGTGGAAAATGTTGTGTGTGACTTCTAGAAAATGTCTTAAAAGGGAGGGTAAACACCTTCCTCCACCCGTCCTCCACACTGTCTGGAATTTGAGACATGATGACTACATCTCAAGTAGCTCGGACCATGTGATGAGTTAAAGATGGCTGTGGATTCTTTGATCCTCCTCCCTTTGAGAGGAGGAGTCAGTTTCCCCTGTACTTAAATCTGGGCTGACCTGTGACTTCTTTGACCAATAGAGTATGGTGGAAATAATGCCACACCCATTCCAGGCCTAACCTCTAGGAGGACTGGCAGTTTCTGCTATGGCCTCTGGGAGCCATGAGCTGCCATGAAAAAGGTCAAACTACCCTGCTGGAGACAGCCACCTGGAGAAGCCCTGGGATTCCATGGAGAGGCAGAGGGACCCAGTTGAGCTCAGTGTTCCAGCCATCCCCACGAAAGCATCAGGCATCTAAGTGAAACCATCTTGATTCTCCAGCGTAGCCCAATCAGCACCTGAGTATCACTGAATGACTCTAGTCAGTGCTCCATGGATCACTGAAGGATCACCCAGCTGAGCCCTGCCCAAATTTCTGACTCACAAAACTATAGACAATACAATGGTGGTTGTTTGGGGGCCGTTTGTTATGCTGCAGCAATAAATAGCCAGAACAGACCAAGAGGTAGAAGTTGTTTGCTGAAAATGTTGCAAAAATTACACCAGCCCTTTCCTAGCTACCTCCAGATTTCTTGCTACTTTAAAAAAAAAAAAAAAAATTCCCTATTTAAGCCTTGTTAACACCTCGGGCTATTGCTCAGTCCTCAGTTTTCCATTTGTTAAATGGAGTGTTAGCTCCTGTCTTATTACTTCCCAAAGGTGCCTGAGAGGTAGAGTAAGAATGAAGAAGAGAAGGCCTTTTTCATGTAATATAAACAGTGCTCATGTCCCCGAAGATCAGTGAGTGACATAATCAAACAGTTATAATATATTTAATGTGGTCATAATGGGTGTGAACTTATCATGAACCAATTGCAATGGATTTTGGAATCAGACACGTTAGGGCTTGAGGCTCTCAGCTCTGCAAGACAAATTTCTAACTTGACAAATAGGGTCAGTCATTAAATCTCTAAGCCTTAGTTTCCTCATCAATAAAATACAGACGACGTGATTTCCCTCCATTGAGTCTGTGTGAGCATTAAATTAAATGAGATTAATCCATCTATTTGATAAATATTGAATATCTCCTAGGGTCTAGGCCAAACACACTCCTGATATTGGTGGAGGCTGGTGGCCACTCACCCTTAAATCTAAATATTTAAAAGTTATAAATCAAACCAATACCTTCTCTTAAATGTTCTATCCTTCTCCTCAATAAGTATAACTTCTCAGCAGCCTGAAAGGCCAGGATCGATTTGGAAACAGACTTCTTAGATACTTGCACTGACATGTGGTGGTGCTGGGGAGAGCCAGCCCCATCCCCTGGTTGCTCATTTCCCAGCCTATAACCTGCCACCTTCCCTTCTCATCCCCAGCTCCATCCTGTACCGTGCACACCTCACCTGCATGTGTGTAGACATACCAGGCTGCAGGTCCAAGCTCCATCCACACCCCATACTCAGCAGTGCCCCTTGGCTACACCCTGGGTTTAGTGTTCTGCCTCCAGACAATAGACCAGGAAGAGGCCTGGCAGCAGGTTTGGGACTTTTAGGTAGGGAGCTCTGGAATCCTAGGAATCTGTAGTACTCTAGACAAGGAGCAAAGACTTGGATGGGTATATCCCCTTGGCACTGCAGACTCTCTAGCCTATGGGGACGTACGCAGCTGGAGGCTGGCCAGGGCACAGCTCTGCTTGCCTGGGTCCAAGGATGGGCTGGTCAGCCTGTGCTAGGTGCTGCAGGTACATGAGTAGATGAAGCAGATACCACCCTTGCTTCTCCTACTCAAAGGTGAAGACACATCCCTGAAGTCGGGGCCTCAGTCTCAGCCCTATCTGTAAGATGAGGGCTTACCTGATCTGACATCAGGTAATGTTGGAGACTTGGTGAATGTCCTCAGGAATCTCCTAGAAGCCAGGAGGCCAGATGAGGAGGGGCATGCTTAAGGCCTGAGTAATCAACTTCCTCCTTGAACTCAAGGCTGGTAGGGCAGGAAGGGTATCCACCCTCTAGTCGAACTCCATCCACCCAATTCCTTCAGTGGCCATAACAACAAAACTTCCCATCACACCTAGAATGAAAGTCCAGCTCCTTGCTGAGACCTGCAAAGCCTGCTACCCTCAGCTCCTGACCATCTCCTCTCCTTCTTATTGCTGCTCACTGAGTTCCATCCTTATGTTCATGAAACCCCACAGGTACTCTTCCACCTCAAGGCCTTTGCCCTTGCTGTTTTCTCTGCTGGACATGCCCAGCTCTTTGCAAGGCTAGTTCCTCTTATTGTGCAGGCCTCAGCTTAGACACTCCCTTGCATAGAGATGGCCATTGACATCCTTCTAGGAGCAGATCCTATCTAGCCCCAACTCTCTCTTGAGCGTGTCACCACTTTACTTCCTTCCTAGTACAGCCAAAAGTGGTGTAACGGAGTGTGCAAAAGCTTCCACTTGGGGCTGGACTGGCTGGGTCGAACCCCTGCTGGGCCCAATATTCTCAAGTGCCCAGCCTACCTACTGCACACTTGAGGCTATTGTTCAACCTAGTTCCCCACATACTGTTCAACCTGTTTCTCCACATATTGTTCAACTTCCTATTTCCCTTGAATAGATTATTCAACCTGCATTTTCTTATCTGTGCAAGGGAGTGAGGACTACATGACCTAATGTGCATATAGCATAGAGCAGAGCCTGGCACAAGCGTTGCAGTGGTGTTTGCTATGATATCAACACTTGTTGCTATTTGAAATTATTTTGTCTGTATGTTTCTTGTTTACTTCCCTCTTCTCTCTGACAGGCAAACTCCCCACAACAGCCTCCTCAACGCTGCCTCCCACAGTGCTTGGACAAAATAATTACAGCAAGGAGCGGGCACTCCTTATATAGGACATCCCAATGCAGGTGGAGAAACTGAGGGAGAGTTGGAGGTTCCTTGCCCTCGGTGATGCGGTGTGAAGGCCTCCAGGCACCAGCCCCGCCGCGTGAGCCGCCGCGTGCACCGCTTCTCGCGGACCCCAACCGAGCCGCACTTCTCGCGCCGCTACTGCGGGTTTCCGCGGCGCCGGTGTTTTTGTTCCTGGCGCGGCGCGTTTTAGTCGTTCAGGCCGAATCAAGCGAAGGCGGAAAAGCGGCGCGCAGCCCGCGTCAGCTGCAGTTTCGTCCTCCTGGTTCCCGGTGCGCTAACAAAGGCATTTGCATGAAAACAGGAACCCCGTTTGCAGAAAGGACCCGTTGGCGGGGTGCATCGTGCGCTCCAGTGCCCTACCGCTGCGCCCCCTTCCCCAGGTGGGGAAGAAGCGAAGTGTGGAGACTGGCCCAAGACACGGCTCGGCCGGCGGGGACTGGGACGCTGCGGCCCGAGCGACCCCCTTCTCTGCCCCCTTCCCAGGCCGGCGGAAACGGCCGTCTCGGGCGTGGGCGCGCTTCTGCAGACTCATCCGGACCTTTTACCCAGGCGTGCGGCTAGTGCGCCCGGGGCCTCGGGGAGCCGGCGCCTGCGTGCGGATTGCAGCGGAGCGGAAGAAGCGGCGGCAGTGGCTCCTTCAGCACTGGGGCGCAGCCTCCGGGCTCGCCCTGCGCCACTCTGGGCCTCGGTCTCTTCGCATGTTCGACAGGGACGCAAGAATGTCACAACGCCTATCTGCAGGGGGAGGCGGGCTTCCCAGAGGCGTGCCGGCGCGTGGCTCGCAGAGAGGCTCCCTGAATATCCGCTCCGTTGGCCCTTTCCAAAGCTTTTCCTTAGCCGCTTCTCCTTTGGCCCTTTCCAGAGCTTTTCCTTAGCCGCTTCTCCTTTGAAACCCTCGTTTTCCCCAGCAGCCCTTGGAGGCAGGGTAAGTTAAGTCGTAAAAGCAGAGGATTAGGAAGCGGGGAACCCTGGATTCAAATCCTGCTCGCCACTGACTAGCTGTGTAACCACGGGCAAGTTACTCCGCCTCTGGAGGCCTCAGCTTCCTCATCTGTAAAATGGGGCATAACACAGTCCAGAAAGTGCTTAGTTCCGCAGTGTCACAAATCAAGTGTTTAATTCATCCTTAAAAATTATCACTTCCAGCTGTGGGACAGGCGCAGGGTAGAAAGGGGTTTTCTTAAGGTCACAGGCGGGGTCAAAGGCAAACCCTCCGGGTCTTCACAAGTAAGACTTGTGAAGCAGCAAGTCTTCAGCAGCCTGAAGGGCAAGTTCCCCAAATGGTTTTATCCAGCCGGGTAGATGTGAGCGGTAAGGAGCGCCGGCGCATCTCCCCCTCTCTTGGCGAAGACGCACAAGCAATGGCTGGCGAATCTACTGCCTGGAATGGGGTTCTTGGGTAGAGACCATTTTTTGTTCTTTTTTTTTTTTTTTTCCAAAAAAAAAAAAAAAAAGAAAAGAAAAGAAGAAAGAAAGAAAGCAAACAAAGATGCAAACAAAAACGGAAAGCCAGAGCCTTTCATGTAGGAGCCAGCCTGCTATTCAGGGCCGACCACCGTCTCTCCGCAATTCCTCCCCAGGAAGGAAGCCTCGCGCTGCCCTCCAGTGGCAGGCGAGGTAGTGTCGCCTGGGCGAAGCTCACAAACAAGGTTTACCAGAGAAATCAGCTTCACTCTGCGCGGGTGGGGACTGTCGGGGAGAGAGCAGAGAAAATCGGAATGGTTCCCTGACTGCTGTTTTTTCGTCCCGGTGGATCTTGGGAGTCTTGGAAAGAGAATAATAAGGCTCTCTGAATTTGAAAGGCATAGGAGTTTTTACATTCTGGTTTTGTTTATTTTTGAATAGATAACACATTTACACGATTCAAAAGATAAAAAAGAAGATAGCCTGAAAAGGAAGTCTCGCTTCCACTCTTGTTCCCCAGGCACCCAGTTCCCCTTCCTAGAGACAGCCATTGTTACAGGTTTCTGTGTACCCTCCCGGAGATAGTCTATGCAAATACAATTATTTTACAGGATCAATAGTAGCTTGCCCTATATACTCTTCTGCCTCTTGCTGCTTCGCTTAAAAATGCATCATGGAGTTTGTTCCATGTTGATTCACATGGGGCTGCCTCATTCTTTTGAACAGCTGCATAATATTCCATTGTTTGGCTCTCCTGTAATTATTTGATCAGTGTTCTATTGCTGAGCCTTGAGGCTGCTCCTAATCTTCTCTAATCACAGTGTGTTACGACAAATAACCACCTACATGCATTGTTATGCCTAGGTGCCAGTGAGGCACATAGCTATTGCGGTATAACAAACCACTCCAAAATTCAGTGGCTTTAAACAGAAAGCTTTTCGTATTGCTCATGTGGGTCAGCTGGGTAGCACTGCTGATCTGGGCCAAGCTCAGCTAACTTTGCATTTGCTCCTTGTGTCTTGGATCAGAGAGGGTGAGTCTGCTGGGGCTGGTGTATTTGGAATGGCCTAAATCACATGTCTGGCCTAAATCACAGTAGTCGACTAGCTATCAGCTAGGGTTAGAGAGGTGTTCAGGCTATGTGTCCCTCAACGTCTGGCTACATGCAGTGCCTCCTGAGACTATAACTGGTGTGAATTTACATCCATTACATTCTATTGGTCCAAGCATGTCACAAGCCATCCTAGATTCAAGAGATGGGGAAATAGAAATCACTTCTCCCAGGGAGGAGCGGCAAAGTCACATTCAGAGTATGATGCAAGGGCCCTGAAGCACTGCAGTCATTTAAAAATATATTTATAATATTATAGTTAGCATTATGTTGAAAAAACTTGATAAACATTACCTTTGCCATTACCTGACAGACGTTACCTCAAGCCTCAAGGCTCAGCAACAGAAGACTGATCAAATAATTAACAACAACAATAATTAACAATAACAATTAACAATAATTTCAACAGAAGACTGATCAAATAACCAGATGATCAAGGTTAACATTAAGTGATACTGATATTGATAGTATATTTTCTCGATATAACTTGTTGAGAATGACGCTGTACCTCTGTGGTTTTCCTCCCCCAAACCAGTCTGATAATAACCCCAATCTAATAATGAGAATAGCCTCATATAATAGCCGCTATGCACAGCCTCCACTTAAGGGATGGGGAGTTATGCTTCACTTCCTTAAGGGGGCAGTTTGTAATAAGTTATTTGGAATTCTTCTGCTATTTGTTTATTCAGTCATTTGTTATATCCATGTGCACTCATGGATATTTATTTTGTACTTTTCATTGTAATCCAATACTATGTTATTTATATTGTTGCTTTAAATTGTTCCAGTTTTGGCGCCTGGGAGCTCTCTCTATTGGCTCCTGTGTCCCTTTGTCATAATTTTTTGTTATGTTTTTTTTTTTTTTTTTTGAAACGGAGTCTTGCTCTGTCGCCCAGGCTGGAGTGCAGTGGCCGGATCTCAGCTCACTGCAAGCTCCGCCTCCCGGGTTCAGGCCATTCTCCTGCCTCAGCCTCCCGAGTAGCTGGGACTACAGGCGTCCGCCACATCGCCCGGCTAGTTTTTTTTGTTATTTTTTAGTAGAGACGGGGTTTCACCATGTTAGCCAGGATGGTCTCGATCTCCTGACCTCGTGATCCGCCCGTCTCGGCCTCCCAAAGTGCTGGGATTACAGGCTTGAGCCACCGCGCCCGGCCTTGTTATGTTTTTGAGCCCTTCCTTACTTTCTGGCACTAAAGCTGCTCCAGACTCATCTTGCATATTTTCTTCCCAGCCTTAGAATCAGCCATTTCTCCAGGGAGCCTGGTTCCTTTCACCGGAGAATGTTATTAGAAACAGATCTGAATGGTGAGTTTGCATGTTGCTACTGGGGACCCACTGCCAGGGAGCAGGGCTAGGAAATACGTGTACGTATCCTAGCCTGTGTACACATATAACTGTAATGATTCTGTATCTATCATCGGTATCTATATTAAGTTAAACATGAGCTCATGCTGCCATCTCTGATTCTGACACATTCATACTGTTCATTCTATCCTTCTCCCTTTGCTTATCTATAACCTTCCACTTCAGCAGTGAAAAACCTGGCTCCTACCATCTGCCATCCATTTACTTAATTGTTCAATGTTAGTACACTTGTACTGGGGTTTCAGAATTGTCAAGTGCTACCCCTGTGAGAAACAGCTTCAGCTCTACCAACTGGAGGGCAGTGCTTATGGACAGCTCTTTTGGTCTTTAGCCTTCTTGTTTCCAGTCATTTCCAAAGTTGTTTAGGTCAGCACCTCTAGTCTCCATGCCCTTCAATGAGATCTCTCATACGTTTGTAATACAATTAGATTATTTTGTCATCATCTGCATTTTTTATCCTGTGATTCCCCATCCTCCTAGTAGATTTTTTAAAATGGCATACATTAAGGTTTACTTTTTTTTTTTTTTTTTTTTTTTTTGAGATGGAGATTCCCTCTTGTTGCAAGATTGTGCAATGGTGCAACCTTGGCTCACCGCAACCTCCGCCTCCCGGGTTCAAGCGATTCTCCTACTCAGTCTCCCAAATAGCTGGGATTACAGGCATGCGCCACCATGCCCAGCTAATTTTGTATTTTTACTAGAGACGGGGTTTCTCCATGTTGGTCGGGCTGGTCTTGAACTCCCGACCTCAGGTGATCCGCTTGCCTTGGCCTCCCAAAGTGCTGGGATTACAGGCGTGAGCCACTGCGCCTGGCAAAGGTTTACTTTTTGTGCTGTATAATTCTATGGTTTTGACAAATGCATAGTGACAAATGGATAGTGTAGGACCTCTTTATACGTTCTGGATAACAAGCCCTTAGCAGATATATCAATCACTACAGTACCACACAGAATAGTTTCATGGCTCTAAAATATCCACTGTGCTTTACTTAGCCACCTGTCTCCTTCTCAGTCCTCTGGCAACCACTGACCTATTTCCCATCTCTATCATTTGCTTTTTTAAAGAAATCATATAAACGGAATTATCATATATGTATATATATGTGTAGGTATGTGTATATGTATGTATAGATATATACATATATAAAACATTTGGAAACTGGTTTATTTCATTTAGCAATATGCACTTAAGAGTCATCCATATTGCTGTGTGAATTAACAGTTTGTTCCTTTTATCTCCGAATAATGTTCCATAGTATGACTGTTGCACCGTTTGTTTATCCATTCACCTATTAAAGGACATCTTAGTTGCATCTGACTTTACTGTGAATAAAGCTGCTGTAAACATTGGGTGCAGGTTTTTGTGTAGACATAAGATTTCTTATTGGTTGAGTAAATACCTAGGGGCATAATTTCTAGATTGTATGGTAAATCTATGTTTAACTTTATAAGAAACTGCCAAACTTCCAAAGTGTGCTTCCAAAGTACCATTTTTCATTCCCGCTAGCAATGAGTGACAGTTCTGTTGCTCTGCATCTTCATCAGCACTGGTATTGCCAGTTGGTTGCAATTTAGCTATTTTAATAGGTGTGTAGTAGTTGTTTTAATTTGCATTTCTATAATGACAAATGATCATTTTTTCATATGCTTATTTGCCATTTGTGTACCTTCTTTGGTGAGATGTCTGTTCATATGTTTTGCCCATTTTTAAATTCAGATGTTTGTTTTCTTCTTGTTGAGTTTTAGACACTGTTTGCATATTCTGGATATGATCTTTGGGATGGTTAATTTTATGTGTCAACTTCTCTGGGTTGTCACAAGGGATGCCCAGATGGCTGGTAAAACTATTTCTTGGTGTGTCTGTGGGATCATTTCCAGATGAGATTAGCATTTGAATCAGTACTCTAGGTAAAGAGCGTTGCCCTCAGTGATGTAGATGGACATTATCTAATCCATGGGGGTCTGAATAGATCAGAAAGGCAGAGAGGGTGCAAATTCTCTCTCTTTCCTTGAGCTGAGCATCCATCTTTTCTTCTTCGACATCAGAGTTCTCCTGGTTCTTAGCTCTTCAAACTCTGGGTCCTATAATAGCTGGTACCCTCCCCTCAGACCCCTGGCCTTTGAACTTAAAAATTCTGATTCTCTGAGAAGCCCTAATACAATCTTTCATTAGCTACGTGATTTGCAAATATTTACTCCCATCCTGTGTCTTGTCTTTTCATCCTCTTTTTGTTTTTTCTTTTTAGTGACAGGGTCTCGTTCTGTCACCCAGTCTGGAATGCTGTGGCATAATCATAGCTCACTGTAGCCTCAAACTCTTGGGCTCAAACAATCCTCCTACCACAGTCTCCTGAATAGGTGGGACTACAGGTATTCTACAATGCCCAGCTAATTTTTTTTTTAAGAGGTGGGGTCTTGCTATGTTGCGCAGGCTGGTCTTGAACACCTGAATGCAAGCAATCCTTCCACCTCAGCCTCCAAAAGCATTGGGATTATAGGCGTGAGACACCACAGTCAATGCCTGGCTGCTCTTTTCATCCTCTTAACGGTGCCTTTGTTTTTTCTTAAGACGGAGCCTCACTCTGTCACCCAGGCTGGAGTGCAATGGTGGGATCTCATCTCGCTGCAGCCTCCACCTCCCGGGTGCAAGTGATTCTCCTGCCTCAGCCTCCTGAGTAGCTGGGTCTACAGGCATGTGCTACCACTCCCAGCTAATTTTTGTATTTTTTTTAGTAGAGTTGGGGTTTTACCATGTTAGCCAGGCTGGTCTCGAACTCCTGACTTCAAGTGATCATGCGCATGCCTCAGCCTCCCAAAGTGCTGGGATTGCAGGTCTGAACTACCACACCTGGCCAACAGTGCCTTTTATAGAGCAAAAGTTTAATAAAGTACAACTATCAATTTTTTAAAATTATGTTTTTGGTATTGTATCTAAAAACTTGTCACCAGACCCAAAGTCAAGTAGATTTCTCCTATGCTTTCTTCTAGCAGTTTTATTGTTTTGTGTTTTACATTAAGTCTATGATCTATTTTGACTTCATATTAATTTTCATGTAAGGTATAAGGCCTATGTTAAGGATTTTTTTTTTTTTTTTTTTTTTTTTGTCTATAAACATCTAATTGTTCCAGCATCTTTGTCAAAAATGAGTTGACTGTATTTGTGTGGATATCTTTCTGGGCCTTCCATTCTGTTCCATTGATCTATGTGTCTGTTTTTTTGACCACACTGTCTTTGATTACTGTAGTTTTATAGTAAGTCTTAAAATTGGGCAGTGTGAGTCCTCCAACTTGGTTGTTTTTCAGAATAGTGTTGGCTGTACTTTGCCATCCCATGTGAAAAAAAAAAAAATTTTTTTTTTTGAGACAATCTCGCTCAGTCGCCCAGGCTGGAGTGCAGTGGCACGATCTCTGCTCACTTCAACCTCCACCTCCAGGCTTCAAATGATTCTCGTGAGTCAGCTTCCCATGTAGCTGGGATTACAAGCGTGTACCACCATGCCTGGCTAATTCTTGGACATTTTTCGTAGAGATGGGGTTTTGTCATGTTGGCCAGGCTATTTAGTTGTTTGAGTTTCTTAACACATTTTGAATATTAACCCCTTATGAGATGTATAGTTTATAAATGCAGAATTTTCTTCCACTCCATAGTTGTCTCTTCATTCTCTCCATGATTTAGATCTTTGATTTCTTTTGTTTTTGTTTTTTCGTTCTCTACATACAGGTGCTCTATATATTTTGTTTGATTTATACCTCAGTACTTCATCTTGGGGGATGCTATTTCAAAAGGTATTTAGTTTATTAAATTTACAATTCTCTTTGTTTATTACTGGCATAGAAGAAGGTAATTGACTTTTGTATATTAGTCTTGTGTCCTATGACCTTGCTAAATTATCTTATTTGTTCCAGAAGTTTTTCTTTTGTTTGTTTGGTAGATCTTTGGGATTTTCTGTGTAGACAGCCACATCATACACGAATAAAGACAGTTTTGTTCCTTCCTTTTCAAACTGTATACCATTTATTTCATTTCCTAGCAGTATCTAGGACTTCCAGTATGATGGTGAAGAGAAATGGTGTGGGAGAGCATTCTTACCTTTTTCTCAATTTTATTAGGAAAACATTCATTCTTTTACATTAAATATGATGCTACATATTGGTTTCTTGTATATATCCTTATTAGGTTAAGAAATTTCCCTTGTATTCTTAATATTTTTAGAGTTTTAAAATCTTGAGTGAGTGAGCAATGCACTTTGTCAAATGCTTTTTCTGTGTATATTGATGCGATCATATGCTTTTGTTATTTAGTCTATTAATATGATGTATTACATTGATTGATTTATAAATATTGAACCGGCCTTCTCTTCCTGGAATGAACCTCATTAATTGTGATATATTATTATCCTTTTTAAATATTGCTGGATTCAATTTGCTGATATTTTATTAAGGATTTTTACAGTTATGTCTATGAGAGATATTTGTAGCTCTTTTTTTCTTTAATGTCTTTATCTGATTTTGGCATTAGAGTAATTCTAACCTCATAAAATGAGTTGGAAAGTGTTCCTTTCTCTTTTATTTTCTGGAAGATATTATATAAAATCGGTATTACTTCTTCCTTAAATGTTTGGCAGATTTCATCAATGAAACCATATTGTTCTGGTATTTCCTTTTATAGATGGATTTTAACTACTAAATGAATTGGTTTACTAGGCATAGAACAATCTAAGTTTTCTCTGGTTCTCCTTAAGTAAGTTTTGGTAGTTTGTGTCTTTCAAGGAATTGGCTAATTTGATCTAAATTATCAAATTTATGGGAATAGGGTTGTCCATAGTATCCCCTGATCATCTTTTCAGTTTCTGTGGGATCAATAGTAATGACCCCTCTTTTTTTCTCAGCATTAGTAATTTGTGTCTTCTCACTTGCTTTTCCTTGGTTAGCCTGGTTAGGGACTTATCAATTTTATTCCTATTTATAAAGAACTAGCTTTTGGCTTTTATTTATTTTCTTTATTGTTTTTCCGTTTTTCATTTCACTGATTTCTGCTGTAATTTTTATTATTTTCTTTCTCCTATTGTCTCAAATTTAGCTTTCTGTTCTTTAGTTTACTAAGGTAGAAGTTTAGGCTACTGATTTTGGAATTTCTTCTTTTCTGACACACATTGAATGCTACAAATTTCCTTTTATGCACTACATTAGCCAAATAACCCAAAGTTTTATACTTTTTATTTTCATTTAGTTCAAAGTATTTTCTGATTTCTCTTGGGACTTCTTTTTTGACCCATGGTTTATTGAAAAGTGCACTGTTTAATTTCCTACTATAGTCAGCTATCTTTATTTTTGATTTCTAGTTTAATTCCTTTGTGATCTGAGAACATAATTTGTATGATTTCTATTCTTTTTAATTTGTGAAGGTGCATGTGATGGTCCTGAATGTGGTCTGTCTTGGTGAACATTCCATGAGTGTTTGAGAAGAATGTGCGTTCCGCTGTTATTGGATGAAATACTCTATAAATGTTAATTAGATCAAATTAATTAATAGTGCTGTACAGGTCATCTGTATCTTTACTGATTTTCTGCCTCTTTGATCTATTAATTACTGAAGGAGGGGTATTGAAGTCTCCAACCGTTAATTGTGGATTTGCCTATTTCTCTTTTTAGTTCTGTCTGTTTCATGTCATGAATTTTGACACTTGTTAGAAGCTTAAGATGATTATGACTTCTTGGAGAATTGACTCCTTTATAATTATAGAATGACCTCATTAGTTCTGATACTCTTTCTTATTCTAAAGTCCGCTTTGTCTAAAATGAATATATTAATAGCTACTCCAGTATCCTTTTGATTAGTGTGAGTATAGTGTATCTTCCTCTATTCCCTTACTTAAAAAATTGAGACATAGTTCACATACCATAAAATTCACCCTTTCCAAGTATACAGTTCTGTGCTGATTAGTATATTCACAAAGATGTGAAATTATTGCTGGGCATGGCAGCTCATGCTTGTAATCCCAGAACTTTGGGAGGCCAAGGCAGGTGGGTCACTTGGGGTCTGACCAATATGGTGAAACCCCATCTCTACTAAAAATACAAAAATTAGCCAGGCTTAGTGGTGGGTGCCTTGTAGTCTCAGTTACTCAGGAGGCTGAGGCAAGAGAATCAATTGCTTGAAGCCAGGAGTCAGAGGTTGCAGTGAGCTGAGATCATGCCACTGCACTCCAGCCTGGGCAACAGAGCAAGACTCCATCTCAAAAAAGAAAGAAAAAAAAAAAGATGTGAAATTATCAACACGAATTCCAGAAACTTATAATTACTCCATGAAGAAATCCATACCCTTTAGCAGTTACTTCCCATTTCCCCTTCCCGGAGACCCTGGCAACCACCAATCTACTTTATGTCTCTATGAATTTTCCTGTTCTGGACATTTCATATAAATGCAATCATATGATGTGATTCTATATTATGTCTGGCTTTTTTCACTTAGTGTAATGTTTTCAGAGTTCATCCATGTTCGTCCAAGCAATCCTCCTGCCCCAGCCTCCTAAGTAGCTGGGACTGTAGTTGCATGCCACTGTGGCCATGTATCACTACTTCATTCCTTTTTATAACTAGATAATATTCCATTGTATGATGTCATATTTTATTGCATCATCCCATTTTGTTTTTTTATCAGTTGATGGACATTAGGGTTATTTTCATCTTTTGGCTCTGATGAACAAGTCTGCTATGAACATTGATGTATGAGTTTTTGTGTGGATATATGTTTCAAATCCCTTAGGTAAATACCTAAAAGTGGAATTGTTGAGTCATATGGTAGCTGTATATTTAACATATCAAAGAATCACCAAACTGTTTAACAAAGCAGATGCACAAAGTGGATTTCATATAAGTGGACTCATACACTTTTTGTCCTTTTACATCAACCTTATTTCACTTAACATAATAATGTTTACAAGATTGATCCTTTTGCAGCATCTGTCAGAATTTTATTCTTTTCTATGGCTGAATAATATTTTATTATATGTATGTATCACATTTTGTTTAGTCATTTTTCTGTTGATGGACACTTGATTTGTGTTCCATCTTTTGGCTATTGTGAAGAATGTTGCAATGAACATTGGCAGGCAAGTATCATAGTCCTTGTTTTCAGTTCTTTGCACTATAAAGCTAGGAGTGGAATTGCTGGATCATATGGCAATTCTATGTTTAGCTTTTTGAGAAACTAGAAAACTTTTCTACAGTGACCGCACCCTTTTACATTCTCACCATCAATGAACAAGGGTTCCAATCTCTCCACATCATTGCCAGCACTTTTTTTTTTCCTTTTTTAGTTGTTATTTGTAAATAGCCATCCTCTTAGGTATGAAGTGGTTCTGATTTTGTATTTCCTCAATGACTAATGACGTTGAGCATATTTTCTTGTGCTTATTGGACATTTGTGTATCTTCTCCGGGGAAATATTTATTCAAGTCCTCTCCCCATTTTTTAATTGGGTTGTTTGTCTCTTTCATTGTTGAGTTGTAGGAGCTCTTAATATATTCTAATAATTATATTATTGATATATAATTTGCAGATATTTTCTCCCATTGCATGCGTTGTCTTTTCACTCTCTTGATAATAACATTGGATGCACAAAAGTTTTTAATTTTAATTAATTTTTTCTTTTATTGCTCATGCTTTTGCAACCGCTGCCAAACCCAAGGTTGTGAAGGCTTACATCTATGCTTTTTTCTAACAATTTTATGATTTTAGCTTTTACATTCAGGCTCTAATTTATTTTGAGCCAATTTTTACATACGGAGTGATGTAGGAACCCAACTTCATTTCTTTTGTTCATGGAAATCCTGTTGTTGCAGCACAACCTGTTGAAGAGACTATTCTTTCTACACTGACTGGATTTAACATGCTGATCATAAAACAATTGGCCATATATTTTATGGGTTTATTTCTGGACTTTCAATTCTATTGCACTGGTCTATATGTCTATATATTGGTTTATATAACCTTATGTCATTATCATACTGTGTTAATTACTATAGCTTTATCGTAAGTTTTGAAATTGAGAGTGTGAGTCCTCCTACTTTGTACTTCTTTCTACATGTCTCCTTATAAGAGGGTGACAGAGGGAGATTTGATACACAGAAGAGGAGGTGACATGACCAGAGAGAAGGAGGTTGGAGTGATTTGGCTACAAACCAAGGAATGCCAGCAGCTACTAGAAGCTGGGAGAGGCAAGGAAGAGATTCTTCCTTATAGAGCCTTAAGAGGGAACACAGCCCTGCTGACACCTTGGTATTAGCCCAGTGATTCTGATTTTGGATTTCTGGTCTCCAGAACATTAACAGAATAAAATTCTGTTGTTTTTAGTCACCCAGCCTGTCCTAATTTGTTACAGCAGCCTTGGAGAAATAACACAGATTAAGTATGTCTTACCTAAAATATTTAGGACCAGAAGTGTCCTAGAGTTTTTTTTTTTTTTTTTTTTTTTTTTTTTGGGCATGTCTGCATATACATAATGAGATATCTTGGAGGTAGGACCCAAGTCTAAACACAAAATTCATTTATGTTTCATACATACCTTACACACATAACCTGAAGATAATTTTATACTATATGACATGGTTTGGCTGTGTCCCCCCACCAAATCTCATCTTGAATTCCCATGTGTTGTGGGAGGGACCTAGTAGGAGGTAATTGAATTATGGGGGCAGTTTTTTCCCATGCTGTTCTCATGATAATGAATAAATCTCATGAGATCTGATGGTTTTAACAAGGGGAGTTTTCCTGCACAAGCTCTCTCTGCCTGCTGCCATCCATGTAAGATGTGACTTGCTCCTCCTTGCCTTCCACCATGATTGTGAGGCTTCACGTGGAACTGTAAGTACAATTAAACCTCTTTCTTTTGTAAATTGCCCAGTCTTATGTATGTCTTTATCAGCGGCATGAAAACGGACTAATATTATGTACTATGCATATAAAATTATAGTGTAAATTTTATACTATGTGTATAAAATACACACATATACTGTGTGTGAGTGTGTGTGTGTTAGCATATAATGTATATAGAGAGATGGAGTGTTGCTATGTTGCCCAGGCTGGACTTGAACTGCTGGGCTCGAGCAATCCTCCTGCCCCCAGCCTCCTAAGTAGCTGGGACTACAGGTGCATGCCAATGCAACCAGTTATACAGTATTTTTAAAATTTTGTGCATGAAACAAAGTTTTGACTGTGTTTTGCCTGCAGACCATCCCATGAGATCAGGTGTAGAATTTCCCACTTGTGTTGTCATGTTGGCCCTCAAAAAGTTTCAGATTTTGGAGCATTTCAAATTTCAGATTTTCAGATTAGGGATGCTCAGCCTCTACAGCTTGCTTTGTAAATTTTTGCTGAAAGCTGGACATGTTGAATAAGAAAATAAACACTGAGGTAAATAGACCTTTAGTGTGAGGATTGATGTTAATCTGGCTAGGAGTTGGGCAGCATTTAATGCTTGTTGTAGCTATAAGCATCAGAGACTTCCAATTCCTTTAAGGTCCTTGTTTTCTCTTCTCTTGGCTCTGGAGCTTTCCTTTGTACAGCTCCCCAGAGAGTCTGTGTCTTGCAGCTGTAAGTCACTGTACTCTATTGGAGCCTTATTGGTATGTGCTAGAGTATGGAGGACAGAGGAATTCCCTAATCCTCTTATTAAGTCTCAATCTTTGGTGGGCCTCTTGCTTCAGGAGTGTGGACTTTAGAAGTATTTTTCTTCTTCCTGCAGGGGTAGAGCTCCCTCCCCTGCCACCACTTTTTTCCTCCCTAGGTGGGACAGGAAGTCTGGAGAGGCCTGGAGTGATGCAGAGCTCCTTTAGCCTAGCGAGGATAGAGTTTCAGAAGTGCCCTCTGCCGAAGTCCTTGCCTCTGGAGATGAGGGAAGAGATCCTGGGTGGGCTTCACACATAGCTGTCTTTTGCCTCTCCCTGCTGGGGCCCTGTGGGGAGCTTTCTTAATGGAACTTGGTGAGCTTTCTGGATGAAAAACCTGCAAGAGTGTGAGGTCTTCCCTCTCGCGCTTCTGCCTCTCATGCTAGTCTGCACATAGCCTTGGCAATTCATCAGAGTTACTATGTAAGCATTCCCACTGACCGACTTAGGCATTGCTCCAGGGAAGCAGAACTTGGGGGTCACATCTATCTGGACTCACCTGACTCTCCAGATTTTTAGGTGGTAGTTTGCTCTGCAACCTCAGTTTCCTAATGGGTTCAAGGAAAGTCACTGATTTTCAGCATATCCAGCCTTTTCTTGTTGTAAGGTCAGGAGTAATGACTTCTGAGTTCTTTGCATGTCAGAGTTGAAAACAAAAGTCTCCACTGTGGGGAGTTTTAATATCAATCTACTACAGCAAGTAAGAAATATTAAGAGTCACAAAATCATAGGACTATAATCTTGGAATCATAAAGACTTTGGCACGTAGAGTCATAGAGTTTTACAACTGGAGAATCATAAATTCTAAGAATAAAAATCCCCCAGATTGAAAATCTCCGTGGACTCACCACTGTTTATAGGATGACATGACATAAAATGATTTTTATGATCTGACCCATTCCGTCTCTCCAGCCTCATTTCTCACCACTTATCTCACCTCCCACCCAAATCCTATTCTCCCTCCCACTCCCCAGCAAACAAATTCCGCCCAGGGTTCCAGCCTTGTCCTAACCTACTTCGTATTCTCTGCTGCACCTTGAATATTGCCTGGAACCTAGCAAACCTTCGATGATCATTTGTTAACCTAATTAATAAATAAAGTGGTAAAACTCTCTGCACGGTGTGTAGCACATAGAAGTATTAACAGTGACCTACCTCTATCATCCACATGATTTTTGCCTCATACTCTTCTAAGCATGTCAGGTGTATTAATTTTATTTTCATAACTATATGTGATACTGCTATTATGATTCCCATTGTAAAGATGAGGGAAGTGAGGCACAGAGAGGTTAGCAATTTGCTCAAGGTTACTCAGCTAATAAGCGGCAAACTGTCATAAATAGGTTGTAATTAGCATGAGGCTTCTATTATTTTCCAGGCACTGTGCTAATGCTAGATGCATTAGGTGCGTAATCTCTCGTTTCATAATAACTCCCATCTAATGCATGAAGAAATGGAGGTTTAGAGGGGTTAGGCGACTTATCCAGGGTCACACGGATAGTAAAAGCTGGAACGGAAGTTCACATCAGG
The DNA here is from genome assembly GCF_037993035.2 of Macaca fascicularis. Lineage (NCBI taxonomy): Eukaryota > Metazoa > Chordata > Mammalia > Primates > Cercopithecidae > Macaca > Macaca fascicularis. The sequence goes on from NC_088384.1 coordinate 85,517,826, forward strand.
TCTGCCTGCTCTACATCGCACACGTTTTGCTGTTCTCTGAGCGGCTTCTGCTGGCTGTATGGAAGGCGACACCTTTGCCCCCTTGTCAAGCCATCCAAGTCTTCTTCCTTCAAGACATAGCTCAAGGATCCCTTGGCTATGAAGCCTTCCCTGGCCTCTTCCCCACCCCAACCCTAGCTGCTGCAGTCAGCCTTCCTTCTCTGAGCCTCCATATCCCATCCACCTGCCCTTCACACCCCAGTGGAGCCCAGCGGTTAGAAATTCAGGCTCTCCTGGTGGTCTTAGGTTCAAATTCTGGTTCTGCTGGGTGGACCTTGATTCACCCTTTGTGTGACCATTTGAGCTTTGATTTTTTTTTCCCCATCTGTAAAATGGAGATAAGAAAATCAGTTCGCACAGGGGGCCGGGTGAAAGGTGTATAAATCTTAGCCAAATGCTTACTGAAGCATATGCTACACTGTATTATAATGATCTGTGTAAATGTTCATCTCCATCTCTTAAGTGGAGGGCAGGAACTGATTCTAATGTATCTCTTTGCCCCTAGCACCCAGTATGGCTTAAAATAGGTATTAAATAAATGTGGAGTAAATGAATAAAAAAAGAAATAAATGAATCTTAGAATCCTATTCTCATAATTTGATACATAAAACCTAAGGACCTCATGTCACATAACTGCTAAGTTTGAAGGATCTTAGAGATCAACTTCCTGAGGTGTTCAATCTTTTTGACTATCACCCACAGTTAGTAATATACTTTATATTGCCACCCAGTGTGTGTGCGCATGCCCACACACACACACACACAGAGAAAAGTTTTGGTGAACAGTTCTTGCCTTTCCTATGTGGGATAAACTCACATAATTCCTCTTCTTTTATCTCTCCTCCCCTCACCTCCTATTCTATCTTCTAACTTTTCCCTTCTCCTCCTTTCATTCTTTTCTTTCCTCTCTCTTCTATCTTTTCCATTTAAAAAATTGCTGTTTTAGGTCCACTACATTGATTTCATGCCCCATGAAAGCATTGTGACCTATGGCTTGAAAATCATTTATCTAGTCCAACTAGACTCCTTGTCCAGCATCTCTAACAGGAGTTCTATACTTACACTTCCCTGATGAAAGAAAGTTCCCCCCAAAGATACACAGTTTCGTTGCTGGACAGCATTTATTGTTAGAAAATTCTTGCTTCTCTTAAGCAGAAATGAACCTCTTGTAACTTCCTCATTGGTCCTAGTTGTTCCTATCTGGCTTGCTGGTCTCTCTGTAAGTTATCAAGCAAATCACCTCATTGAGTTTCCTTTTCTTCTCCTCTTCCTACAGATGTGTCCCACCGAAGTGCTGACAACCCACAAGTCCACCATTAAAGCCATTCTTTGGGGTTAAGGCATTGATCTTCACCCATCATCTCCCATTATTGTATCTGCTTGCTCTCATGGAGATAGGGGTCACTGGGGTTAGTCCACCTGTAGTGGCTGAAGTCTTCAGCTCCTGCAGCAGAGAAGTTTGTTGGGATGATGTGAAATATCAAAAGAGGGTTTCTTTAACCCTTAAATCTCTTTTGCTTGTTTTCTTTCCTCAATGGCTTGGATCTTCCCAGTGAGATGCTCAGTGGGGTTAGCAAATAGCATTTTGGAAATCACAACCAATATTGAAGGGTGAAATAGTATGTTAGCCTTTAACACCTTAGTCTAAATTTTCCCCTGTCAGTCTTTTTTCCATCACTTTAAGATCAGCCAGGGGAGGGGAATTATAGTGCTAGCCCTCTATAGGGTCTCCTCAGGCAAGAGGCAGTAACCAGCCTTCACTGCAAGGTAAGTGTCAGATTCTTAGGACTGAAAGATTCCCTTGACCCTACACGTCCAAACTCTCTTCATTCATTCATTGAACAAGTATTTGTCGAGCATCTTATTTGTGCTACATCTTGTGCTAGGTGTTGCAGATACCATGGAGATCAAGAGAGTCCCCATTCCTGGCCTCCATGGTGCATGCAGTCTAGCAGTAGTGACAGTCACCAATGATAAGAAGGTGTGACAGGTGCTCTGCTAAGGTCAGGAGTTGAGGGAGCTTGGAGCAGGGTCTCAGCTCACTGTGTGCTGGAGTCAGGGAAGGCTTCCTGGGGTGGACATTTGAGCTGAGACATGAAGGACAAGGAGCCTGTGGCTGAGTAGTTAATCTCTCCCTGGCTTCCCTCCTTCTCCCCACCCCCCACTGCAGGCAGCATCAGTGCCCCCATCAAGTCATCATCCTGAACTCCTCTGGGTCATTAGTTTAAATCAGTAGTTCTTAAGTTTTAACTCAGTCAGAATACTGTTTTGTTTAGTTTGTTCAACTGCAGATTTTAGGACCTCTGTAGGATTCTACATCTGGGGGGGTGGGGCTGTGATCTGCATGTCAGTCCATGGCTCGTATCTTCGGAAATCCTGGTCTATATCAGAATTCCACGGTTTTGGCCTTTACGCTTGACTATTTGATCAGTTTCTGAAGGAAAGAGGAAAAGGAAGTTCAGGAATGCCAAGGTTATCTTTCTGGAATTGGTGAGTCTGGGGAGGCATTGGGAGGGTGGTGTTGGTGATAGCAGGGACTGGGAGTTCTCAGAGGGGTCCAGCAAGGGCCCTTGGTCCTGGCACCCAACAACCTGGGGGACCTCCCACCAGCCATGTTGTGCTCCTGCCTCACCTCACAGCAGTAGATCAAAGGCACATGGTAGCACTGGCCACATAATTAGCAGAGCATGTCCCAGAATAATTAAATGTTTCAAAACAGTAACAGCAGAGCAGTAAATCAAGTGCGGGTCCCTCTGAGAGTGGGGCCCTATGCAATGCAGGGGTCAGATAACCAGCAGGCTCAGCAGTGGGGTGAGTGGAGCCCTGGCCCAGACTGAAACTCCTGGGTACAGGAAATGAAACCAGGCCTGTGAATATTCAAAGAAGAAGGATCCTTAGAGATCACCTAGATCAGTTCCCTCCATGTCCAGCTGTAGAATCCAAAGCCCAGAGAGATGGCCCAAGCTCACCCTGCAAATTGGTGGCAGAGCCAGATCAGAATCCCAGCCCCAGGACCTTCCTTCCCCCTCTTCCTCTCCCCCGATCTCTTCTTTCCCGAGGTGGTTTCATCCTATGCAATGTCCATGTGGAAACTATCCACAAGTTGACAACTTGCAAATATCTCTCCCCCAGCTCCAGAGTCCTGTGTCCAGCCATCCCCAACTGCAGTGGCCTCTTGCTGCTGCTTCTCCCCTGCTTCCTTCCTTACCCACCTCCAGTCTGTCCCTCCTCCAACACACACATACACACAGCCACCAGAGTGTGAGTTTGCAATCTGCGACCTGGATCCTGCTCCGGTACTGCTCTCTGCCCAAGGCATTGCACACAGATTATACTCCTACCTCATCAGCACACAGCCTCCAAGATCAAGTCCTGCAGTTTCTCCCATGACCATCTGTCCCCTCACTCTGCTCCCACCAAGTGACCTTGCTGTGGCTCACGTATGCCCAGCTCATGCCTGCCCTGCAAGTGCATTCCTCTCTTTGGAACATTCTTTTCCTAGAACTCCCTGTGACTTCCACTTCCTTCATTCAGGTCTCAGCTCATAGGCCCCTCCCAGAAAAGGCTTCCTGTGCACATGGTCTAAAATATACCCCCGCCACTCTCTATCCCCTGCCTTATTTTTCTTCTTACCAGTTAACCTCCCTGGAATTATACTGCCTAGTTATTCCTTTGTTTTTACTATCTTGCTCACTGCTCACTTGCTCAGTGCCCCGAATGATGCCTGCTACATAATTGGCACTCTATAAAGAACTGATGGAGGAGTAAGTAAATCAATAATCAAACAAATTAACACATGCATGTTCAGGGGCTCTTCAGTGTCAGGGGCTGTGCAAGGCAGTGAGGTCTCAGACATGGAGCAAGTGGACAAGGAAGGGTTCCTGTCCCCAAGGAGGCTGATCATTGTGTTGGGGAGACATGGACCTGTGTTCGCAGGAGGCTCAGAGTGACATGTGCAGCTTGTCGAGGATGAGTCTAAGAAGATGGGGTGAGGGTAAAAGATCCATGGGTCCTTGGAGCAAGGAGTTGGATTTTAGGGGTATCAATGTCCTTTTTTTTGGAGACAGAGTCTTGCTCCGTCCCCAGGCTGGAGTGCACTGGCAAGATCTTGGCTCACTGCAACCTTTGCCTCCCGGGTTCAAGCGATTCTCTTGCCTCAGCCTCCTGAGTAGCTGGGATTACAGGCGCATGCCACCATGCCTGGCTAATTTTTGTATTTTTAGTAGAGATGGGGTTTCACCATGTTGGTCAAGCTGGTCTCGAACCCCTGACCTTGTCATCTGCCTGCCTCGGCCTCCCAAAGTGCTGGGATTACAGGTGTGAGCCACCATGCCTGGCCCAATGTCCCTTTTCTGAAGAGCTAGCAGCTCTCTGTCCTTTCTGGTCCCTCAGCCTGTTAGGCCAGCACGGGGGCCCATATTCATGATGAGGGCTTTTAGGTCCCCAGCTCCTATAAAAGGTCATGCTTATAGAGTAGGTGACAGCCAATTCTTGCCAGTGCTAGAATAAGGAAGGAGACTGATGTGACTCTACTCAGAGGAAGCTGAGCCTTACCCAGTGGATGCATGGCCCAGCCTGGGTGAGCCCTGTGGGTAACTTGGCATTCCTCAGGCCATCCCTTGGAAAACTCCATCTTCACCACTTCCCCTTTAGCCTTCCAGCCTCACAAGGCAGGCCGCCCATGGCTGCCCGCCCACTGCAGCTTAGCCTGGGTGTCGCCAGTCTTCTCCTTCTGTGTAAATGGTATGATTAAGCTGGAGGGCAGAGAAAGGAACCCTAAAAGAAGCCCACTTCCTCCAGGAAGCCTTCTTTGCTTTCTCAGTGGGAGTGCTTCCTTCTTTTCCTTGCCCTGTAGCACATACCTTCCTCCTAGTTTGTTTATCCATGGGTCCATCCACCCATCCATCCATCCGCCCATCCATCCATCCATCCAACAAACATTCATCCAGCACTTATTTACACTAGTGACCAAGAACATGGTCCCTGTGCTCCAGAGCCCACAGTCTAATAAGGGAAAGAATTATTATGCAACTAGTTTCGAGTTAACAATTTAATTATAACTGTGATAAATGCTCTGCAAGAGACGTATTTGAACCTACGGGGAGATATTAGGTAGAAAAGACTTCCCTGATGAAGGAATGTTTCACCCAAGACCTCACTGTCTGCTATGGTAGCCAGTAGCCACATGTGACTATTGAGCCCCTGAAATGTGGCTAGTGTCACCAAGGAACTGAGGGTAGATGAATAATTTTATCAAAATAAAATAACTATTCTGTGTCAGGCCCTGTTAAGGCCAGTCCAAACTAGTCTGGTTGAAAACACCAACAATTACGTCTAGTTCAGCATCCACCTCTTCCCCTCACCCCAGCCCAATGCTGCCCCCAAGTCCCTGCTGAAGGATCTGGAAGGGATGGAGGTAAAGCATCCTTTTGTTCCTCCTCCTTTCCCCGAATTGGGCCTGTCTATCATCTGGTGTGTTAGGGCCTGGGAGGGAAGATGGAAAAAGAGGGACCTTTTACCCAACAATGCTCTGTTCACTATGCTCTGTTCAACAATGCTCTGTTCACTATGGCTGGACTCTGGAAGCCAGCTGCCTCCTAGGGCACAGGTGTGGATTCCTAGGAGGATCCTGAATGTGTGCATGCATGCATGCATGTGCGTGTGGGTGTGCCCATGTGTGTATGCTGTGGGGGTGCACAGTCTGCTGCACAGTCTCTCTTATGCATGATCTGATTCAGGTTCACAGCTCCCCGCTGGAGTCCATGCTGCAGTCTCTTACTGCTAGGCCCTCTTGCCAGTGGTCATCTCTCTTGAGTGGGATGCTCTAAGCTCAGCTCCCTCCTTTCAGTGGGGATCTCTCCATGGACTTCACCCCCTTGCTACTCTGCAAGGAGGAAGCTTGAGCTGCTGCCCTGCCACCCCGTCCCTCTACCCTGCCGTCTCTTTTCAGTTCCTTTTTCTCTTGCTCAGGGAAACATCAAGGTGGATCAACAAATTCACTGTTGCTTCAGGAGACACCTGGAAAAAGAGAAGCCAGCCTCCTCCTCCTGCAGGCACCCAATATCTAGGAGTCATTTTAGGGTACCTTGCTTGGCTGGGTGGTGGGGGGGGGTTGTGAGGTTGGGGGGAGTTTCTGTAACAACCTCCCCCAGGCTGACAACTCCTCTCTTTCCTCTCCCTCCACTTTAGCTGAGCGTACAGACCCCAAAGAGATGGGATGGCCGGGGAGCAGGCCAGGCTTGGCTGCTTTGTAATCATACCTGGCCCCAAAGGTTCATTTGTTATTACCGAGTATCTCTTCTGTGCCCGGCACTGTGTGGCTGCTGGTTACAGCCATGAATAAAGATCAGTAGTCTTCAGGGCAAATCATTTATTTTTCATGAGGGAAGTGGATAAAAACAAATAAGTATACATCAGGGCTAACCATTGGAAAGCCAAGTAATGCAGGGTAAGGAAATGGAGAGACCAAAGGGAGAGGCTGTTTTCATAGGGAGGTCAGGGAAACTGGTGGCTGTGTTTCAAATTCATGTTTCCCCAACTTGGAGCCTAGTAGACAATTTTGGGCCACGGGTAATCCGTGCTGCCATTGTGCAAGCCTAGTGAAGCCATGAGGCAAGGGTTGGGTTTCAAAGTCTAGGGTCTTTCTTGGTTGCACGTGGTTGTGTATGTCAAGGCTCACTTCTCAACCCTCTGGGCCCATGTCTGATCCATTCTGCATTCCCAGAAGCCATGTCTGGGTCTGGGACAGGGCAGGCTTTTGATGCTGCTTGTTCAGCATGGAGGAGCCTCCAGGAGAAGGGACATCAAGGCTCAGCCTATCAGAGGCCAGCTTTGTGGCTTGAAGCTTGAGGCAGAGCTCAACCACTTCCCTGTTTTGCTCATGGGGAATCAGAGAGGTTGGAACCCAGTGAAAGGCTCCAGATGCCTCGCTAGCTAGACACCACAGGCCTGAAGGTTTGGGGCTTGGAAGGAGGCCTTGGCCACAATGACCACTTCTCTCACTGTGGCTCAAGCCTCTGCTCCAGGCATGGCAGGGAATGGGGTGGGGTGAGCAACTGGGAAGTATAAGGTCTGCTCCAGGCTGTCAGAGGCTGGTCAGTGGCTCCTGGGCTCTTTCAGGGCCTTATCCAGTGGTTGTCACCAGAACAGACCAGGAGCACTGTGAGTCTCTCACCATGGCTACCACACCTGGGTGGGCCCTGGGCTCCCTCCTGCCCACCCTTCTGCTGGGACTCACAGGTGAGTCCTGATTCCTGTCCAGAGAGACCCTCAGGGCAGGCAAGGAAACCCCCAGGAATGACCAAATCCAGCCACCATGTCTTCCTGAAGGGAGACTGAGGCTCAGAAGACGTGACCGAACTGTTTTCCTGCCAGTCAGGTGCTATTTTTCATCTTTTCTTCAATGTAGACCTTGTGGATAAAGGGAGTTGGTGGGAGCTGGGGGATCAGAGGAGGAAGTGACCTAATGGTGAGGGGCTCAGGGGAGGTCAGGAGGTAAAAGAAGAGCCCACCTCCCAGATTTCTTGATGTCAGCTCTAGTCTGGGTGGCTACCTGTTCTGGATCAGAAAGGGTGTAAGGGTGGAAAAGACAGAGAGAGAGAAAGAAAGAGAGAGAGAAGTCGCCAGAGTGATGGAGCCTCCAGCATTGGAGGCATGGAAGAGTCCTGGACCCAAAGTCAGACCGGCCTTCTTACCCTCCTTCCTTAGCCACTGATAGGCTGTGTGACCTTGAGCAAGTCACGAGACCTTTCTGAGTCTCTGTTTCCTCTTCTGAAAGTGGGGACAATAATACCAGCCTCCCATAGCTGGGATGTGGAGGAAAAGAAGCATACACGGCTGAAAGTGTTTTCTGAACCACATGGTGCTGTGTGCAGGGTGGGTGATAAGGGCAGAGCACAGTTCAGAAGGTACTAGAGCTGTGTGCTAAGAGGATGAGTTCCTATGGCCTCCTGCGCTGCCCTCTGCCTGTCATCCTGCTTGTCACTGGTTGTTTATTTGCCTTTCCCCTGCACCTGACCAGATGCTTCTCAAGGGTAGGGGTCCTGTCTGACTCATCTCTGTGGCCTCAGCACCCAGCTCCTGACCCGGTGCAGAGCAGGGGCTCAGGGAATGCTGCGAAGACTTGGGGAGGTTCCTGCTCCAGAGCTCTGCAGGGCTGTCCTTAGGAGGAGGGGTGAGTCTCATCCTGCAGTTTTCCTGGAAAAATTCTGGGAGACAGGTCTCAGGTTATATCCCAGAAGCAGGAAATATTTTGTCATAGTCCTAGCTGTGTGTGAGGGTAAATGGAGCTGCTTTTCATGGAGAGTGCTCCCTGTCACTGGAGGTAAGCAAGCAGACGACGGGGGTCTAGTGAGGTGTTGACGGGAGGGACCCGAGTAGGAGGGCCAACCATCCCTGTTGGGGTGATTCTTGACTTTACATTCAAGTCCTTATAAACTTACATTCACAGTGGAAATCCTGATTCATCACCATTCCCTTCCTATCCCAACTCGGTCCTTCTCTAGTTCTTCCCATCTCAAAGCGTAGAGCTACCACCCACACAGCTGCTCTAGAGAAAACCTGGGAATTGTTGATCCATAATTCATTCTGTCCCTCATCCCCTATCCTGCCCGTCACTGAGTCCTGTGGGCTGTATCTTCCAAATGTGTCTTGAGTCTCCTTTTCTCACCACCCTAGTCCAGGCTACCATCACCTCGGCCTGGAGGCCTGTACCAGCTTCCCCACTGGTGTCCCTGCTTCCATTCCTGCCACCCTCCTTCCCATTCTCCACACAACCCCAGTTATCTTCTAAAAAAATGTACATCAGACCACTTTGCCCCTCTATCAAAGTCTCGTCTGGTTTCCCATCACTCTCAGAATAGAATCAAGATTATCACCATGGTCCCCAGGCTCTTCTCACTCTGGACCTCTTTGCCATGACACTAGGGTCCTACAGACTTCTTGGTTTCTCAAGCCCACCAAGCTATTCCTGCCCGAGGTCCTTCTCTCCTGCTATCCCTGCTGTCTGGAATGTCCTTCCTCTGTCCCTTCCCATGGCTGGCTCCTATTCATTGCTCGGTTTCAGCTTAATGATATGTCACCTCCTCAAGGAATTCTTCCCCAGCTGCCCTTCTAGAATAAGTCCTCCCCATATTCTCCATCTGTGCACTCTTTGGGTTTCCTTGAGGGCATTGGGCTCAGTCGTAATCACATTTGCATTTGCTTGTTTTCTTTTGATCAAATGCTGATGTGCTGCCTGAAGATGGAACCAGATACAGCACATAGTAGGTCCCCAGGGCCTGACACAGCTCTGGTGCCACTGGTGCCTGTGGGGTGTGTCCCATCCTCAGTGTGCAGTCACAGTTGCTCTTTCCTTAGCTGGACAGCCCTTCATCTCTCTGACTGGTCCATCTCAGAGGACAAGCCCTGGAGACTCGGTGCCTTTCAACTGTACTGCTGGCCCCTTCAACTCCAAGGACTTCTCCCGGGACTTCAATGTTACCTGGTTGAAGGACAGTGATGAACATCCAGCCTCAGCTCAGCGCCTGGTGCCTGACAATGAAGGCAATGACTTCATCACCAGCAAGGCATGGGTGACACTGACCCGACAGGATGTCTCATCTGAGATCACCTGCGAAGTCACCCACAGGGCCCTGGTAGAGCCCCTGAAAACAACCATGAATCTCTCCCAAGTGCTCCGAGGTGAATGGGCAGTCAGGTGGGGTGGACATTAACCCTGGAAGCATCCAGCTTTCAGGGGTTTTGCCCAAAGCCTCATTTCATAAATGGGGAAATGAAATTCCTCATTGATTTCTGATCGTGTGTATTGTGGTTATAAGCGCAGGTTCCAGGGGTTCACTGTCTGGGTTTTAATCCTACCTGTGCCACTTTATAACTTGTGGGATCTTGTGAGTTATGTGACTATTTAATGCCAGTTTCTTTATATAATAGGAATAAGATGAGGACCTACTTCATAGGTGTCCTGTGAAGATTTAATGAATTATTCCTTATAAAACACACATAACGGTGCCTGGCATGCAGTAACTTACTTATGAATGTTTCATCTTGTTATTATCTGGCCCCAGACTCCCTTTCTAAACATCTTTGTTCTATTAATATCATTGTTACAGTTTTTTAATTAAAATGTTTATTATTAATTTAATAATAATGAATAGCCACTGTATGCCAGACACTGTGCTCAGTGCTGGGGATGCAGCAACGAGCAAAATAAAGTCCCTGTCCTCATGGGCATCACCTTTTACTAATTCTTAAAATTACATTTTCTGATATGAAATATTTCAAAAACACAGAATATAGCAGACACCCCTGTATCCTTACCCATATTTAATGAATATTAACATTTAGCCCTATTTGCTTTACATTGTGCATACAAGAAAAAATTATTTCTTTACAAAAAGGCGAGAGACCTTGGGGCTGGTCCCTGGAGAGGAAAGCATGGGTGGCCACAGGCAGGGACTGATTTCACCAGATCTTACTTCCTATTCCTCTGTCTAGTTGTCCCCACCCTGAAGATCACCACTGAAACCTCTGGGACCCGTGTACGTGTGCAAGACAGAGTGAATCTCACCTGCCATGTCCTCCACTTCTATCCCGCCCACCTGCGACTCACCTGGATGGAGAACAGGCGCATGATCCAGACCCTGGCGTCCCCTCAGGCCACCAGAAATCGAGATGGGACATACTCTCTGGAGCACACGTGGCAGGCAGAGGTCACGCCGGAGGAGCGTGAGTTTGCTTGCTGGGTTGTCCACGATGAGCAGCCCCCGCTCAAGGCCAATGTCACCCTGCAAGGCCAGGTGCACAGGCAGGGGAAAGGTGGGTGCAGCCTCTGACCCAGCCCCTCTCGACATCCCCTGTGGGCAGCATGGCTGGGGAGGGTCGGAGACTCAGGGCGGCATCAGGTGATGGTGAAGGATGGAAGGATACCCTCAGCTGGTGATAAAACTCTCACGCATTCGCCCCCAAACTCCACTCCTTATGCCTTCCTCCACACCCTCCCCAAGAAGAAAGGGTGGGACTTCTCTTCCCTAATTCCATGCATTCTTGATGTTGAAAGTTCTCCACCTTAACAACTGACTGCAAGAAATGGCAGAGATTAAGGACTGCTGAGCACCAAAGTGCCTTATAGAAAGGCTATTAATCAAGACTGGCACAGTTGAAAGTTTCTGGATGGCACCTTTAAAGAGAGGCCAGAATTCTGAATTCAGCTGGAAAAGAGGGTCTGTGCAGGCCCATACACGGGGTCAGGACAGGCCCTTACAGTCGGTCGGACAGGCACTTACAGTGGGTCAGACAGGTCCTTACAGTGGGTCAGACAGGTCCTTACATGGGGTCAGGACAAGCCCTTACACAGGGTCAGCACAGGCCCTTACATGGGGTCAGGACAGGCCCTTACAGTGGGTCAGACAAGCCCTTACATGGGGTCAGACAGGCCCTTACATAGAGTCAGTGCAGCCCCTTACATAGAGTCAGAACAGGCACTTACATAGTGTCAGGACAGGACCTTTGAGTCAGTGCAGGCCTTTACCTAGGGTCAGGGCAGACCCTTACACGGGGTCAGAACAGATCTTCCTCCTCCTCTCCCCTTCCTTTTCCCCCTCACTTTCCTTCTCCTTCCATTCTTCTCTTTTTCCTTGTCCTCTTCACTTTCTCCCTTTTTTGAGTGTTTTTTTATATTACCTTTTTTTTTTGTTTTGTTTTGTTTTTACACTTTGATTTTAGGTTCAGGGCCCATGTGCAGGTTTTTATATAGGTAAATTGTGTGTTGGAGTTTGGTGTACAGCCTGTTATTTTTTGACTTTTTAATAACAGCCATTCTGGCTGGTGTGGGATGGTATCTCATTGTGGTTTTTATTTGCATTTCTTTAATATTAGTGATGTTGAACATTTTTTCACAAGCTTGTTTGCCGCGGATATGTCTTCTTTTGAAAAGTAGCTGTTCACATCCTTTGCCCAGTTTTTAATGGTGTTGTTTTTTTACTTGTGAATTTATGTAAGTTCCTTATAGACTGTGGATCTTAGACCTTTGTCGGATGCATAGTTTGTGAATATTTTCTCCCATTTTGTGGGTTGTCTGTTGGCTCTGCTGATAGTTTTTCTGGCGGGCCTTGCCTTCCGGAATCTCCTCTACCTCCGATCTCTCACTCTTTCTGTCCTCAAATGATTTTCCCCACAAGAGGGAGCTGTCTGCTGGCAGTTCAGATTCAGAGAGCGCGGGCTGCTTTCCTTTGGTCCAGCTTGGACCAGCTTGGGAGAATGAATTACCAGTCCAGAGTGGGCCTGTTGGGTGGTGGAGGCAGACAGTGTCCGAGAGGGTGGGTGGAGGTTATTAGGATTGGCCGGGCCTGGCGAACTAGGAATAAGCCAGCATGTGGACTCACAGCTCTGCAGAACCACACGAAGCCAGAAAGGACAGTCCCTTTTGGGCGGTGAGGGTGTTTGCCTCTGTGTACGAGTATTACAGTGCAGGCCACTGCCAGAGCAAGGGTGGACGGGTGCCGGACCGGCAACAACAGCCCGTCTTCCCACCAGGGCCTTCTACCTCCCCTTCTCTCTTTCCCTGACGGAATTGGCCTCTATCTGGCTGCTGTAAGGATTCTTAAGGAGAATGATCCCACTCAGCTTTCAATTTCTCCGTGCCTTTTTGTCTGTTGTCCAGCAGAAATAAGAAAAACACTCACCCAGCAGGATACACAGGTCTGGTTGAAAAACTGGAAACTGGTCCTTTGTGATCAGAAGCAAGTTACAATATTTCTTTATTGACTCATGCTGGGTTTTTCTTCTCTTATTTTTCTCTTTTGCCTGCATACAGTCTATCTGGCCCACTGCTGCAACATTAACCCCCTGGGAGCATCCTTTTCATTATACGGCTCCCCTATGTAGCTTTGTGGGGCCCCGTGCTCTGCAGGGGGAAGGGCAGCCCCTTCCTTTTCTGGCATTTAGGCCCCTTTCTCTTTGGTGTTAACAAAGCATTGCAGCTATCCTTCCCCAACCTGGCTCATAAATGCCTTCATCAGCACCCTCACCTCTTACGCACTCCCCACTCTGTGTCTCTGCTCCTACTGGCTGACACCCGTAGAGCATTTACTGCACACTAGGCATCCTCAAATATGTTATCTGAACCTACAACAGAGCCCAGAGCTAGCACGGGGACCAAGGTCTCAGAGGTTCCAAACAGCATAGCTGGGGTTAGAATGTAGGCATGTCTGTTCAAAAATTCAATGTGTTTTTCTGCATTTTTCTTTCCTATCCTGCCTGAGAATCCAAAGCTTAGTGTTATCTCAAGTCTCTTCTCAAATCTCAATTTTAAATGCTCTATTTCTGATATTTATTTCTTCCTGAATTCCTGAACTCCTGACCTCAGGTGATCCACCTGCCTCGGCCTCCCAAAGTGCTGGGATTACAGGCGTGAGCCACCACACCTGGCCGCAACTCCCTTTCTAAGTTTTCCATCAGTGCAATGACAATTCTTACACCCACCTCAAAGAGCCCTGCTTAAGATTCTTTTCCTTGACTCCTGCCTGGCATCTGGACAATGGGACCCATAGCAAGTTATCTGCAGTGACTGCAGTCTCCATAGTGCCTAGCCTAGAGCTGAGCTGCAAGTAGGACAATATTAAAGGTCATTTAATATAGAACCAACTGTGCAGAAGTAGAGGCAGCTATGAAGTAACAGAAAAAGGCCTTGACTTGGAGTCAGAACTCCTGGGTTACAATGTCAATTCTGTTCACTGTGAGGCCCCTGGATGAGTCACTAACCCTCCCTGAGCCTTTTCTTTATTGTTAATATTAAAAATACGATTAATAATTCCTTGGATGGTCATTGTGAATATATGGTGCTGATGGTTACCATTTATATAGTGATTACTGTGTGCCACATATTCTACTTAGTTACATCCCTTAATTTACTAATTAACTCTGAGAGAAATGCAAATCAAAACCACAATGAGATACCATCTCACACCAGTCAGAATATCAAGTATTAAAAACTCAAGAAATGACAGATGTTGGCGAGGCCATGGAGAAATAGGAATGCTTTTACACTGTTGGTGGGAATGTAAATTAGTTCAACCATTGTGAAAGACAGTGTGGCGATTCCTCAAGGATCTAGAACCAGAAATACCATTTAACCCAGCAATTCCATTACAGGGTACATACCCAAAGGAATATAAATCATTGTATTACAAAGATATGTACATGCGTATGTTCATAGCAGCACTACTCACAATAGCAAAGCAGTAAAATTAATTCCTTGACATGGAATCAACCCAAATGCCCATCAGTGATAGACTGGATAAATAAAATGTGGTACATATACACCATGGAATACTGTGCAGCCATAAAAAGGAATGAGATTGTGTCCTTTGCAGGGACGTGGATAAAGCTGGAAGCCATTATCCTCAGCAAACTAATGCAGGAAGAGAAAATCAAACACAGCATGTTCTCACTCATAAGTAGGAGCCGAATAATGAGAACACATGGACTCAGGGAGGAAAACAACAGACACCAAGGCCTTTTGCAGTGGGTGAGGGGAAGGAGAGCCTCAGGACCAAAAGCTAATGTATGCGGGGCTTAATACCTAGGTGATGGGTTGATAGGTGCAGCAAACCACCATGGCACAGGTTTACCTATGTAACAAACCTGCACATTCTGCACATGTATCCCAAAACTTAAAGTAAAATAAAATTTAAAAAAAGAAAGAAAAGAAAAATGTACTTCATCAAACCTAATGGCTAAACAAAGGAAGTCTGACTTTAATTATACTCCAGATATCAAAATGAGATGAATAATTGTTATAAAATTTAAGCCATTCTTCTTCTATAAAAAACAAATCATCCCCATTTTACAGATGAGAAAACTGAGACTCTGAGGGTTAAGTTGCTTGGGCTCCAGTGGAGAGCTGGAAACGTGAACTTGGGTGGAGTGAGATCCTAAAGCCTGTGCTCCTAACCTTTTCTCTATGGTTCTAACGTCTTCTCCATGACCTGGCCTCTGAGAAGTGAGGTTCTCTTCCATTTTCAAAGACTGAGGGTAGGGCTGAGTGACAGTAAGGGGTGCTGACCATGGAGCCTGACTACCTGGCTAAGATCCCAGCTCAGCCACTGTCTAGTGGACCTTAACAAGTTATTTAGCCTGTCTGGCCTCAGTTTCCTCATCTGTGAAATGGGAATAGTAACAGCTCCCACTTCTGAGGGCTGCCATGAGAACTCAGTGACTTAGGGAAGAGCCTGTAGGCAGGGTAAGTGCCAAGTGAGTGTCCACTATGCAGTATCTGTAGAAGTTTACCTCCTTACAAACTGCTGTTTCCCATTCTACAGTTTCATTGGCCTCTGATACCAGATTCGGAAACTGGTTCCTATCAGAACATAACCTTTACATCTTATGAAAGAGGAAGCAATGGGCTTCTTGGCAGATGCTGTGTATTTGTTCACACTGGGGTTCAGGCACTTCTGTGCCCTCTCATGGGAGGGGTCTATCCTTGCAGGCCGGAGTGTGCAGCCTTACAAGTTGCAAGGCCCCCTTCAGCGATCTGAGCCCGGCACAAGGATCCGATTGACCTACACATCCTCAGGGTTCGCAACACACCAGGTTACTGTGACCTGGCTTAAAAACAAACACGAGCTCCCAAACCCTCAGACCAGCATCCAGTACAGTGGACACACCTACAATGTGACCAGCAGTGTGCTTGTCCTGCTGACGGATGATGATGTATTCTCCCACGTCATTTGCCACGTTGAGCACAAGTTGACGCTGTTTTTCCAGAAAACCATTGGCCTGGACCAGTACCTCCGGGGTAAGATCTCTCTGCTCAGCTGAGGCAGTGCAGAGATGGGGTGGGGACTTCTCTGAGCCTCAGTTTCCTCAATGAAAAATGAGGAAGAACCCTTAAAGATAAGCAAGCACATCCCTCGTTTGATTGAGGCAAGAATTTAGTGAAATAATACCTGTAAAGTGCTTAAGACAGTGCCTTGCTCATACTAACTACTCAGAAGTGGCAATTGTTGTTGTTAATTGGTATTATTATTTACAGCACTTCTCAGAACTCACTTCTTTCATCTGTAAAATGGAGACAGGATATCTTCTGGGAATTCAATTTTATTATTATCATTATTTTATATGAAGAAGATTTGAAGGGCTTGGGAAACTAAATTCTAGGGCCTATGATGTCTTTAGATGGGTTGAACCAATGCTTGGCTGACACGAATTCCATGAGGTCATAAAGTATCATGCCTAGAAGAAATCTTAATGCTCATTGAATTGTTCTGACAACTGTAAAAGTCAGAGAAGGCAAGTGAGTGGTCCAAGCTTGCATAGCAGTAAAATTAATTCCTTGAAGGTATACTGGACTTTAAAATCTACAAAATATGTCTCTCTTCTTTTTCTCATTCACCAAATAGGGGGAGAAGTGTGCTATTAGGAAGTACACACATCTTATTACATGGAGGAAGATATTGGTAGTAATGTCTCAAACATTTACAGCTCACAGACAGTAAGGCACACTCGTGTGAATGGACTTTAATGTGTAGAACTGCCCTATACTGTTTGTGCCATTTGTGAGTTACAGAAGGAAACCGAGGCTCAAAGAAGTGAAGGCTGCTTAAGGTTATAAAGCTGGTGAGTGAGAAACCTTGGCGTGAATTCCAGCTTCCATCTCTGCTCTATTTACCAGTTATGGGATCTCCTGCAAGTTGCTTATGTTCTCCCATCCTCAGTATCTTTGTCTGTAAAATAGAGAAAGGATAGTTCAGGGAATCTTCCTTATCTGAGTATTTATTATGTAATTCTCTGGAGCTAGGACAATTGTGTTGAGAAGCAAAAGCTATAGAAAATACAGATTTTCAAAAATAATTGATTACGTATAAAATTAGCTCCCACTCCAAGCCCTTCCCTATTCAACACTGTATGCATCTCAGGGCTGTGCTTCCTCTCATGGAAATATCTTTGTGGCTGTCTTTATTTGAGTTCTCCTGAAAGCAAAGCCTGAACCCAGGACTTGGGGGCAGGTGGTTGGAGGGTGATGCTGAGAGGTTGGGATGGGGGCACGGGCAGGGAGAGAGATACTAGCTTTGCAGGGAGTCAGCCAAGAAAGAGTGAGTTATTGAGCTGGGTGCCCCTGTGGACCACTGGGGCCCAATGACGCTGGATACCCTCTGAAGAACTGGGTAGAATATGCCTGAGAATTGTCTCATGAAGGAGAGGTGGGGATGTGCCTGCAGTGGGGAGGTGGCATTTCATGTTTACAGAGAGAAATCTGAGGCAGAGAAGAGGAAAGGGTTTTGGAAGCCCAAGGTGGGACTCAGTGTGAGTGGTACTGCTTGGCACCACTGCAGTGAGGTCAGACAGCTGGGAGAGGAGGCGTGGAGCCCAGAAACCCTCTGCTATAGGGTTGGTCTTGCCTTGATTGAAGTGTGGCAAACCTCACACTATCTTGTGCAAATTGAATCCATATTCATTGCAAAGTGCAATCTGAGATCTTGCAAAAGTTGTATTTCAAGAAGTTGAGGCAGGTGATATTGGGGAGCTGCAGGGATCACAGGCAAAGCCTTTGACTGTTAAAAATGGAATCATAATAATAAGAAAAAATTCATGATGCTAATGATACTGTGGGCACTTCAAAAGAAAGCACTTCGATTAAAAGAGACCCCTATGAAAATCGATAGAACACTCAAATAATTTCAAATGATTTTTCAAAATTGATCTTTAATGATTGTGTGAGATTTGAAATGAAGGATTTGTTGGTCCTATAGTATAAATCCTGAGAAAAAACCATGGCAGCTCCCGTCCACTCCTAACACTTATTATTCTAAGAGTTGGTGCCTCTTCGCAATTATATTCTATATTTGTCTGCAAATATACATTAAGTAAATTTTTAAAAATTTAAATGCTTTTCAAGATGATGTTCCAACCAATTCCTTTTTTACAATTTCTATGAAATTGAGGCCTGATTTTGTATAGGCTTCTTCTAAGTGGCACCTTTTTTTTTTTTTTTTTTCCCTGATACCAAGTAGCTTCAGTGTTTACATTATTTGGTTTTGTGAGAATTAAATAAGAAAATGCATGCACACTGCCTCAAACATTGACATTCAGGGGATGGGAGCAGTTGTCATCAGCTGTGCTCAGGCCTTTGTCCTCCCAACACTGGCCCGGACACCAGACAGCCAGGAAATCTCACTGGCGGTTGAAACGGGCCATCTCAGCCTCTTATCTGTTTTTATACTTTTTGGTCCTTGCCACCTTCTAGAACCCATGGCAGTTGTGTGGAGGCACCTTACCCTGCCCTCTTCTCCACGGGCACCACCCCAGTTACCAAGATTTCAACACCCGGAGTCCTCCATTCTCAGGCCTTGCTCTTTTCTTCGTGAGATCCCTGTGCTCTCCTGGTGTGCTGAAAGGGACAGACTAAGTTCAGGTAACAAGCTCAGGGAGGGTGTCTGCCTCAGCTGCCATTAGCAACATCACTGATAAAATTTTACAAGTCTGGGTAGGTTGAGGATGAGAAAATAATATTTGGGAGTTGGATTTCTGTAACTCCTTCAAATTTCAGTACCAAAAGCTGCTTCCTCTACCCGAGACCAAGAGCTGAAATCTCTCTTAACTAGGCCCATGAGAGCTGATCTGACCTCAGAGAATTTCATTAATTTTAGAGTCTTAGAAACAGAGGGAAAGTGGCATAGGTCTCGCAGTTGGCTATGGTATCAGTGCAAGGACCAGAATCCGGATCAACCAACCCTTAGTTTAGTGTTAGAGCTGCATGGTGTTGTGTGTTCATAAGAAGTCTACTGAAATATTTAGTGTTTTATAAGATTTCACATTTGTCCAGTTTTCCTTATTGTGAATACATTCTATTGCATAGCTGAAAATCTGGTTGAAAAAATTCTAGAAGTCATGAGATCATAATTTTGGAAGCCTAGAATCATAAATGCTTATAGCCTTGTAGTTTGGGTGTTAGAATAGCATAAAGGTAAAACCTGCTGTCTCTGGTGTAAACCCACCTTTGCTATTTGTGCCCTCGGGCAAGTTATTTAACCTCTCTAATCTGAAGCTCCTTCCTATGTGCAATCTTAATATGTTGGCTTCTAAGACTTAGAGTCTGTGAATCTTCAAATCTTAAATGTATCTAGTCATAGAGCAAGTTAAATGATTTGTAGCTTCTTCAGTGGAATTCATACCTCATCTTTTCATCTTTAATGGCCAAAGTGAAAAAGAAAGATTAAATGGCTTTCATCAATCCCATCCAACCATCCACTCATCCATCCATCCATCCATCCATCCATCCATCCATCCATCCATTCACTCATCCATCCACCCACCCATCCATCCATCTATCCATCCATCCACTCATCCATCCATCCATCCACTCATCCATCCATCCATCCATCCATCCATCCATCCATCCATCCATCCATCCATCTATCCAAGCATGCATTCACTCATGAATTTGCACTGTCATTCAATCATGCATTTCCTTATGTGTGCATTTGTTAACCAATACCTAAAATATTCCTCTGTGGCAGGCTCTGGTTAGGCCTAGGCAGATGACTTCATCCTCAAGGAGCTTTCAGGCACCTACAGATGGCTTCCCACAATAATTATTTGTTTTCTCTGGGCTTTGTCAGTTCCCCCTACAGTGACAGTGTTCCAGTCTTCCACCTCCTCCAGCTTGGTGGCCGTTACTTGCCTTGTGCAAAGATTCTATCCACAAAATGTGCACCTCACCTGGCTAGAGGATTGCCATACACTCAAAGGTGCTGAGCAACCCACATTCAAGAAGAATGATGATGGGTCCTACACCCTGGAAAACCTGCTGCTGGTGAATGCATCAGTGCGGGGGCCTGAGCGGGTGCTTACCTGCATGGTGGAACATGAGGGACAGCCTCCCAAACGGGCCAACCTCATACTGTCCACAAGAGCCCACACTGCTTATAAGCCCATTGGGAGCACAGGTAAGTTCATGTCTTCTTCTATGAGCACCTGGGGTCACTTCTGTATCCTGAGTGGATTTCAGAAGGTACTGGGAGGAGGGAGAGCTTGATAATCAGTGAGATCTTATCCCACTTGAGAGTCTGCAACTCCTTAAATAACCGGAATGGTTTCTGGCCGGTGGATTCCTTTAAATCTGGCCATCCTGAAAGGTTCTTTAATTTCTGTGGAAAGAGTGATCTCCTGGCTCAATCTCCTTCAAAATTCCCAAGAGAGAGTTCAGCTTAGTGCACTCACTACTGGTGCTTCTGAGGTGGTTGTCAGCAAGGCTGTCTTGTTTAAAATATTTGTTTCAGTTATATGGAGGCGAGCTTGCCAGCACATAAAACCTGCTTGCATGATGTCTGCTTCAATGGTAGAATAGGCTTTTCGACTTGATTCTTGCACAGGCACTTCACCCCTGTGTGCTTCAGTCTGCTTACCTGTAGATAGTGTCTAAAAAAGGTTCCTAATTCATCGTCTTTATGAAGATTAAATGAATTAATACATGTAAACTTTACATACGGTCTACAATAAATGTCAGCTACTGATACCTATTATTTGAATTCAGGTAAGATTATTTTAAAATTTAGTTTCCAGTAGTTGCAGCTTTGTAAACTTAGGCAGTTGAGTCAATTACCTTCCCATAACCTCAGTTTACTCATCTAGAAAATGGTGCTAATGATACCAAACTCTTAAGATTGTAGCAAAGTTATATTAAATGACCACAGGCCTTTGGGACATGGAGCTGATTCTATTATACTTAGGTTTGTGCCTCTAAAGCCTTGCACAGTGGCTGATATGTGTCAGATATTCAAATCAGCATTTGTTGAGCCAAATTCAAGGTAAGGCTTATAGGTCAAGGTCAACTCTTATTTCCAAGAGAGAACTACAGAATCAGGTGCCACCTGCAAGCTCTGGAACTTCTTGACTACATGACCTCAGAGAAGGCATTTAAACTCACAGAGCCCCCATGTGATGGCTCCTTCTATCCTTTGGCATTTAGGTCCAGAGATGCCTGCCCTTATCTTTGTGGTTTTCCTCCTGGGCCTCAAGGTGCTGCTGGTGATGAGTTTCACAGCGACCTACATCTGCAGGAGGTGGAACCTGTGACAGGTGAGCATAGGATGGGCCTTAGTCTTCAGGAGTGGGTGACAGGCTGGCAAGAGGCTTACAGGGCAAGCCCACAAAGTCACTGGGGCCCTCAAGAGTGATCCAGCCTCAAGGGAAGGTTGTGAACACTCTTTATTTTCTCCAGATGTTTTTTGGGATTCCCCGAGTCTTTCAACTCCATGCATTGTGTAGTGCCTTGGAGGTGGAAAGGTTTCAAATTCCATTCTTTGGGACCCTGGAGATGGGGGGAGGGGGGATCCAAGGTGTAGTAGTGGTATGAATGTTGAGACCCAAACTCCAGAGTCCCCCAATACACCGTTACATGTTTCGATTTTCATATGATATATTTTGGGGATGCATAAGGAAAGTATTGCTAAAATCAATGAATAGAACCTATTCAAGGGACTTGGAGGTTCTGACTAGTGGCAAAGATGAATGTGGATATGGGAGAGAGTTTAGAATCCAGAAAGTGGCATTGGGGTGTAATGAGTAGGGGCCTTACTTCTGATCTGTGCCACGAATCCAGACCAAGCAGAATACCTGCCATATAGTAGGTGCTCAATAAATATTTGTGAAATTAATACATGAATAAACAAACACATGAATGAATGATTTTTTTTCTCTACAGCCCCTGCATGCCCTGTGATACATTACTTCCAGCCTTCTCGAAGGGGTTCAAGCGGGGAGAAGCTGCAAGGACTTATAGGTCACTAAAGACCCCTTTATTCCGTCCCTGCCACCCCCATCGCGGACACGCTCCCTTCCGCACACCCTCCTGATGTTCCTTCCCTCAGAGCTTTGGAGCTGAGTCAGGGACGGATTTTCTTCATAAGGATTCCAGGGATGTCTTGACCCTCATGTACTGAGCTTCGAATTGGCCCTGCTTCCACCCAAGAGAATTAAGCTGATCATTCTACCCTGGTCATGAACAATCCTTAATTTTCAGAGCAGTTTTTACTTTTGTGCAGGGTTTTTGAAGATATGATTTCATTTGAACACACATATTTTGAAATCACTGGTAAGTTGCATAAGCATTTTTCTCTTCTGAAATGTACAGAAAAAATACAAGCAATACCCAAGGACCTACCATCCTATCTTTTAAAAATAGTAACATTTGCCATTATGATCTTCAGTTCTTTAAAAAAAAAAAAAAAACAAAAAAAAAACCACTGTTCTGAATTTATCATTCTCAAGCATGATTTTATAACTTTATAACATATGTATAAATCCTTAAGCAATGTATAGTATTTTTACGTTTTTAACATTATATAAATGCTATGATACTGTACACAGCACTCTGGAACTTTATTTTTTATGCTTAACACAATTTGTGAGGTTTATTCCTGTTGATATGTGGAGCTACATTTTATTAATTTTGCACGGTTCTGTGGTCTTCTCTTGTAAGAATATGCCACAATTTATCAATTCTTCTCAAGACAGATTTTGAAGCTTCATTCAGCGTTTTGCTAGTACAACTTTGCAGCAAACATTCTTATATTTGTTTCCCTGGGCATGTGTGGGAGAGTCCGCCTTGTTCCTCTAGCTTGGTGCACAAAGCTGCAGTATTCGTATGATTTGGGAGCTTTTGTTATGTAAAAAAATTTCCAATTGTTGCTTAAGTTTTACTCTTTCCATTTATCCCTTTCATCTCGCTATGTCTGTCTCTCTCTCTCTCTCTCTCTCTCTGTGTGTGTATACATATATATATATAAAAAATATTTTTGAATGTTTATTGCATTTTTAAAATAGATACCTTTTAGGAAGTTAAAGAGTTAAGGAGTTTTCCTTTCTTCTATGCTGATATTAACATATTTTAAAATCAAACAAAAGCAAAGAAATCATCAGCAGACTCGAATTATAAGAAATACTAGTGGACACCCTACAGGCACAAAGAAAATGACACCAGGTATAAATCTGGATCCACACAAAAGAATGAAGAACAGAAAAAGTAAATAGATGCATAAATTTAAGACATTTAAACAAAACTCTATAGATGATAAGTGAATGTTTAAAACTAAAAATAATAATAATGCAATGTGGATGTTATGATAATAACGCATCAATATCATATAATACCTGAAACAATGGCACAAAGGCTGGGAGCGGGAATTGGATGTACACAGCCAGAGTATTCCTATACTATACATACAGTGGTATAAATATTGGGACTTCTTTTTCAGGATCACTGTATAATTTTATATTTTTCATGTTGTCTTTTATGCCATTTGCAAACAGCTTTGTTTTTTTAATATAAACCTTGTGCGTTTTTATTAAATTTATCTTTTTAAGACTTAAATGTAAGATCTGGAATTACAAAAAGAAGAAAACTTGGGAAAAGCTCTTCTGGACACTGGCTGAGGCAAAGACGGAGTCTCACTCCATCGCCCAGGCTGGGGTGCAGTGGCGTGATCTCAGCTCACTGCAACCTCCACCTCCCAGGTTCTAGCAATTCTCCTGCCTCAGTCTCCCAAGGAGCTGGGATTACAGGCACGCACCACATCTCGCTATATTTTTCTGGTGGTGTGTGTGCACACGTGTGTGTATGCATTACAGATGGTAGGAATCTTACGTGTTTTACAGGTGGTAGGAATCTTATCTTTTTTCTAGAAGGATTAATTATCCAGCACTCCCTGATGTTCACTGCCACCTTTGCTGTATAGCGAGTGTCTATAAATCTGTGGTTCCTTTGATGAACTCTTTGTTCCGCTGATCTACTGGTCTAGCTCTCTGTCAATACAGGCAAATTAAATTGTGCTTCACTTTACTGCACTTCACAGATACCGCGTTTTTCGCAAATTGACGGTTTGTAGCAACCCTGCATCGAGCAAGTCTATTGGTGCCATGTTTCCAACAGCATGTGCCCAATCCATGTCTCTGTCACATTTTAGTAATTCTTGCAATATTTCAAATTATAATAATTATATCTGATATCTGTGATTAATGATATTTGATGTTATTATTGTAACGGTTTTGTAGCTCCACGAACCACGTCCTTATGAAACAGCACACTTGATGGAAAAATGTCTTGTATGTTCTGAAGGCTCCACCTACTGGTCGTTCCCCCATCTTGCTCCCTCTCCTCAGGCCTCCCCACTTACCCTGAGGCACAGGAAGACACAATAACCCGAAATTAGGCCAATTAATAACCCTGCAACCGCCTCTAAGTGCTCAAGTGAAAGCGAGAGTTACAAATCTCTCACTTTAAATCAAATCTAGAAATGATGAAGCTTAGTAAAAAAAGGCTTGTCCAAAGCTGAGACAGGCTGAAAGCTAGGCTTCTTGCACCAAACACGCAGCCAGCTGTGAATGCAAAGGAAAAGTTTTTGAAGGAAATTAAAAATACTACTCCAGTGAGCACATGAATGATAAGAAAGCAACACAAACTTATTGGTGATGTGGAGAAAATTTCAGTGGTCTTGATAGATGATGGAACTAGCCACAACATTCTCCTGCAATATCTCCAAGGTATGCTTGTATTTGACTTAGCATAGCTCTACAGTAAGTTTTGATATCTTTTGGGAAAATCATTTCACCCTTTCTTTTTTTTTTTTTTAATTTATTTATTATTATTATACTTTAAGTTGTAGGGTACATGTGCATAACGTGCAGGTTTGTTACATATGTATACTTGTGCCATGTTGGTGTGCTGCACCCATCAACTCGTCATTTACATCAGGTATAACTCCCAATGCAATCCCTCCCCCCTCCCCCCTCCCCATGATAGGCCCCGGTGTGTGATGTTCCCCTTCCTGAGTCATTTCACCCTTTCTTATCCAAAACTGTTGTGACTATTCTTGGCCCAAATGCATTTTAGACTCACTTTATCAAGTTTCATGAAAAATCCTTTTAGATTTATTATTTGATTCCACGGAATTCATATATTATTTTGGAGACATTTACATATTTCCAGTATTGAGCCTTCCCATTTATGGGCGTAGTATACCTCTATTTATTTAGGTTTTCTTTTATGAAGTTCAGTTTACAATTTTACAGATTTTTTCTCTATAATGGTCTTATGCATCGTTAGTTAGAGACGGCTTTAATATTTTCTAGTTTATGGAATCCTTAAAATTTATTATTACTTTTTTCAGTGGTTGTTGACTACTGAATAGGATCGCAATTGAGTTTTGAACATCAATTTTATAGCTGGAAAGCTTATGAAATTCTCTTACTAGTGCTAATAGTATGGATATTCTTTCTATATATAACTCCCCCCCTTTTTTTTTAGATGGAGTCTTGCTTTGTTGCCCAGGCTGGAGTGCAGTGGTGTGATCTGGCTCACTGAAACCTCCGCCTCCCAGGTTCAGGCGATTCTCCTGTCTCAGCCTCCCAAGTAGTCGGGATTACAAGCGCATGCCACCACACCAGGAGACAGGGTTCCACTGTGTTGGCCAGGCTGGTAGTGAACTCCTGACCTCTAGTGATCTACCATTCTCACCTCCCAAAGTGCTGGGATTACAGGTGTGAGCCACCGCACCTGGCCTTTATGTGTAACTCCTATGACATTCATCGAATGATCTAAATTAGTGTTTATCTTTGTCAAAGTTACATGTACACACTATTAAAGAGTCAAATAAATAGTTATATAAGTTTTACATACAAAAATTGGAGTCTCCCTAATATCCAACCATGTTCTATCTCCCAGAAGCAAGTATTCTCAACTTTTAATGGATTATCTTAGATTGTTACTGCCATATCTCATATAACATGTTTATATCACCACTTCTTCATTTTTCAGTAACAGGCATTATTTTTGACCTCCCATGATTGAAGATGGTAATATAATGCTCCATCATTGCTGATTTAATGCACACATGAACACTTTCTATTCCCCATCAACTGAATATGATTATATAGTAATTTGGGATACTTTAAGAGTCAATGTCTATATTGTAATAACTGTTTGGATATTCCTTCCTTCCTTCCTTCCTTTCCTTTTTCTTTCTTTCTTTCTGAGATGGAGTCTCACTCTGTCGCCCAGGCTACAGTGCAATGGCATGATCTTGGCTCACTGCAACATCTGACCCCTGGGTTTAAGCAATTCTCCTGCCTCAGCCTCCCTAGTAGCTGGAATTATAGGCATGCACCACCATGGCCGGCTAATTTTTGTATTTTTAGTAGAGATGGAGTTTCACCATGTTGGCCAGGCTGGTCTCAAACTCCTGACCTCAAATGATCCACCCACCTTGGCCTCCCAAAGTGCTGGGATTACAGACGTGAACCTCCCTGCCCAGCTGAACATTATTTCCAGCTGAGTCTGGTAATATTCCCAGCTTTTGCTTATGTTCAGTCTCTCCTGTGTATGTTTGTGTAATCAACACTATAGTCAAAATACAGACAATTCCATAACCATAAAGGTCTCCCTGGTGCTACCTTATTATAGTGATACCCACCCTCACCATACTAAGTCTGGCAAATGCTAATCTCTTCTATATCTCCATATTTTGACAATGTTATGTAAATGGGATCATACAGTATGCAACATTTTGAGTTTGAGTTTTTCACTCAACATAATGCCTTTGCGATCCTTACAAGTTGTTGCATATATAAATAATTTATTTTTTTATTGCTGAGTGGTATTTTATGTATGAATGCATACTGTTTGTTAGCCATTCACTTGTAAGACAAATTTGTCTTACACTGGTTGTTTCTAGGGTTTTGCTGTTACAAATAAATCTGCTACAAACATTTGTGCACAGTTTTTTGTGTGTACATAAGTTTTCATTTTTTCTGGGACAAATGCAAGGGAGTGCAATTGCTGGTTCATTTGTATAGCGAGTGTATGCTTAGTTCTTTTTAAGAAGTTGACAACCAGTTTTATAGAGTGGGTGTATTGTTTTACATTCCCACTTGCAATGCATTAGATATTCAGTTTCTCCGCATCCTAGCCAGCATTTGGTATTGTCACTATGTTTTACTATAACTGTTCTATTAGGTACATAGTAATAATATCTCACTATGATCTTAATTTGCATTTTCCTGATGGTTAGTGATGTAAGCATCTTTTCATGTATTTATTTTCTATCTGTATATCCTTTTTGGTAAAATATCTCTTTATGTCTTTCACCCATTGTGAT
This sequence comes from Macaca fascicularis, assembly GCF_037993035.2. Lineage (NCBI taxonomy): Eukaryota > Metazoa > Chordata > Mammalia > Primates > Cercopithecidae > Macaca > Macaca fascicularis. The sequence goes on from NC_088384.1 coordinate 85,545,014, forward strand.
ATTGTGAAATATATATTTGGTCTCCAACCCTGTTTCCTGCCAAACAACTCCTAAAATCCTTAGACTCTCCAAAGAGATGTCTTTTTGTGTCCTAATGAATTGACTGATGGCTGGGAGCACCTACGTAGCTTCAGGATGGGGACTGGTCACCCGAAAGACCAATTTTTACAGACAGACAGGGGACCTGAAGAGTAAGCTGATCAAATGACTTAATCAATCTTGCCTACATAATGAAGCTTCTGTAAAAACCCAAAAGGACTGGATTCAGAGAGCTTCTGGACAGCTGAACACATGCAAGTTCCTGAAAAGTGCTGCACCTGCGGAGGTCATGGAAGCTCCGTGTCCCTTCCCCGTTCCTGTCCCTATGCATCTCTTCATCTATATCCTTTATAATAAACCGGTACACTCAGTGTTTCCTTGAGTTCTGTGGGCCACTCTAGCAAATTAATTAAACCCAAGGAAGAGGTCATGAGATCTCTGATTTATAGCCAATGAGTCAGAAGCACATTCCTTGCAATTGGCATTGAAAGTGGGGAGAAGTTCCATGGGACTGAGTGCTCATCCCCGTGGTATCTGATGTTACCTCCAGATAGATAGCATCAGATTAGAATTGGATTGAGGACACCCAGCTGGTGTCTGCTGCAGAATTGATTGCTTGCTGGTTCGGTGGGGGGAAGAAATCTCCCACATTTGGTCACAGAAGTCTTCTGCGTTGATTGTTGCTGTATGAGTGCAGAGGAAAAACAGTTTGAGTTTTCCCACCTTTAGCCACTTGTAATGGAAGTTTTTGTCTTGTTTTGTTGTTTTTAACTGTTGAGTTTTGAGAGCGATATCCTAGATTTGAACCCTTTGTCAGATGTGTGGTTTGCAATATTTTCGCCTGGTCAGTAGCTTTGTTTTCATCCTTAACATGGTATTTTGGAGAGTGAAAGTTTTAAATTTTGATGAAATCCAATTTACCAATTTTTAAAATTGATCATGCTTTTGATGTAAGGTCTAAAAATCTGTCATCGGGCCGGGCACGGTGGCTCACGCCTGTAATCCCAGCACTTTGGGAGGCCGAGGTGGGTGGATCACGGGGTCAGGGGTTCGAGACCAGCTTGACCAACATGGTGAAACCCCATCTCTACTAAAAATACAAAAATTAGCTTGGCGTGGCGGTGGGCGCCTGTAATCCCAGCTACTCAGGAGACTGAGGCAGGAGAATTGCTTGAACCCGGGAGGCAGAGGTTGCAGTGAGCCGAGATCGCGCCACTGTACTCCAGCCTGGGCAAAAGAGCGAGACTCCATCCAAAAAAAAAAAAAAAAAAAGAATCTGTCATCAAGCCCTGGATCCTGAAGATTTTCTCCTAAATGTTTTGTAGTTTTATGTTTTATCTTTGAACCTATGATCTATTTTGAGATGATTTTTGTGTAAGGTATGGTATGAGGTTTAGGTTGAGGTTCATTTTTTGTTTATGGATATCTAGGACCTTTTGTTGAAAAGACTTTTTCACTTGCGGAATCAATCTTTCCTCCATTGAACTGTTTTTGCCACTTTGAAAAATCAACTGTCTGTACTTGTATGGGGCTGTTTCTAGGTTTTCTATTCTGTACTATTGATCTATGTGTCTGTTCCTCCACCAATATCACAAAGTTTTGATTACTACATCTTTGTCATGTCTTAAAATCAGGTACATTGATTCCTTCCATTTTATTCTGTTTTGACTTTTTTAGTTCTCTTTTTTACCCTTTGTTCATATAAATTTAAAAAGTCTTATGTATATTTACAAAAATATGTCTAGAAATCTGATAGAAATTGTGTTAAACCTATATATCAGTTTGGATATAATTGACATTTTTATTATGCTGAGGCTCCCAGTCCATGGATACAGCATGTCTCCCTGTGATGGTTAATTTTAGGTGTCAACTTGATGAGTTAAGGGATAGCCAGATAGCTGGCAAAACTTTATTTCTGGGTGTGTCTCTGAGGATGTTTCTGGAAGAGACTGGTGTTCGAATCAGTGGACTGAGTAAGGAAGATCTGCCCTCTTCTAGTGAGGATGGGCGACATTCAATCAGTTAAGAGCCTGGATACAACAAAAAGGCAGAGGAAAGGTGAATTCGCTCTTTCTTCTGGAGCTGGGACACCAATCTTCTGCCCTTGGATATCAGAACTCCAGGTTATCTGGCCACTGGACTCCAAGACTTATACAAGTGCTATGAGATTCCCCGGTCCCAATCTCTACCTCTATAGAGTCTGAGGCCTTCAGCCTCTGACTGACAGATATGCCAGCAGCTCTTCTGGTTCTCAAATGCGGGCTGAGCCACTCCATCAGCTTCTCAGGTTCTCCAACTTGCTGACAGCATATCGTGGAACCTCTTGGCCTCCATGATCTCACACGAGTCAATTCCCATAGTAAATCCTGCCTCATCCATCTATTGATATACATATCAATAGATATATATAAATCACATCTCATCCATCTATTGATATATATATATCCTATTGGTTCTGTTTCTCTGGAGAACGCTGACTAATACATTCCTCTTTATTTGAATCTTCTTTGATTTCTTTCATCAGTGTTTGCAATTTTCAGCATGCAAGTCTTATACGTGTTTTGTTAAATTTGTACCTATTTCATTTTTGAGCAATTTAAATGGTATTATATTTTAAATTTTGGTTTTCATGGGTTTATTGCTAGTATATAGAATTAAAGTTAACTTGGCTGGGCATGGTAATCCAAGAACTTTGGGAGGCCAAGGCGGCTGGATTACCTGAGGTCAGGAGATTGAGACCAGCCTGGCCAACATGGTGAAACCCCGTCTCTGCTAAAAATACAAAAATCAGTTGGGCATGGTGGCATGCACCCGTAGTCCCAGTTACTCGGGAGACTGAGGCTGGAGAATCGCTTGAACCCGGGAGTCGGAGGTTGTGGTGAGCCAAGATCGTACCACTGCACTCCAACCTGGGTGACAGAGCAAAACTCCATCTGAAAAAAAAGAATTAAAGTTAACTTTTTGCATGTTGATCATGTAGTCTGTCACCATTCTGAACTCATTTATCAGTTCTAAGAGTCTCTTCTGTGGATTCTGTAGAATTTCCCATGAAGGCTGTTATGCCATCTACAAATAGAGACAGTTTTATTTCTTTCTTTCTGATATGTATGCCCTTTATTTCCTTCTCTAGCCTTATTGCCCTGGCTAGGACTTCCAATGCTATACTCAATAAAAGTGGTGAGAGAGGAAGAAACACTGTGACTGAGAAGTCATGGTGAGGCCAGGGCCTGTCACTACCACTGCTGCCACCGAACATCAGAGAAAGTCAAAAGGAACTTCAAGCGCCAAACACTGAGCCTTATCTAAAAGCCAAAAATAATTGCCCAAATCTACCCAAAAGAATGTTATCAATCATGCTATTTTGCCTGTTGAAGCATAAGGCCCATCAGCATTAAGCTCCAGGCCAGACCAGACAATACAAGGTCCCAGAAGCCTAAGTTGGAGCCACTAAAACTGGGCAGAAGGCTGATTTCAGGATGTGTTTCTTCTAATACAAACCATAAGCCTCCCGCGGTAGTTGACAGCGGCACAAAGCTGGATCATTCACCATGAAGAACTGTCAAGAAAACTCATGGGGTCACTTAATGCACAAGATTTGAAGACTACAAAGCAGCAGTTAACATATCAAGGAATGCTAAGTGTACAGACTCCATACGAAATACCTGCACTGAAAACTAATCTTTGGTTAGCTTTCTGAAAGAGATTAATGAAGAGAATTTGCCTCATACCTTGTCAGACCCTGAGAGGAAGCCAGATTCTCAATTATGTACCATAAAGAAGTTAAAGAATAACTTTCATAATTGAACCAAGAGCAATTTGGTTCCTAAACAAGCCGTGGGCAGATATTGAGTGACTAGTGCTGCCATGAAAGACAGAGTTAATAAACAATTTGTTAGAGAAACACAAGTCAAGTTTCTATCAGTAAAGCCATAGCAACTCTCTCAAGGAGATCTTGCAAGACTGGGAGAAAAGACCCCAAAACAGTTCCCCTTGTCTTTGTTCAGACCCTTAGTAGGACTCAAGCATTAAAAAAAAAAAAATAAAAAAATAAAAAAATTAATGGTCGAGGGTACAAAGGTTAATAGGGTTAATTATTAAAAACCATGGATAAGTTAGTGAACAGGAAGTAAAACATATCAAAACCAAGACATACTCCAGTTTGTTTCAGGGAGGATATAGTAACAGACATTTAAACATTAAGCAAAATCAGCAGTCCATTCAACCTTGTTTTGGGCCTTGGTCATGTGCACTGCAAAAATCAAAAGCCACAAGCCAGAGGCCTAGTTTGACAGTTGGCAGCTTAAATTCAGTCATTCTCAGCATTCATGGCATAAGAGCAAATGGAACTAATGGGAACAAATGCCACAATAGCTTACAACACAAAGCACAGGCGTTGGACTTCCAGTTGAAAAAGGCTCTTCCATTTTCTAAACAAGAGAGCTCCCCAAACTCAAGCTGGTGACACAATCATGAAGCGAAAAGGAGTCTCAAAAGGGACCCAAATGAATCCAAATACTGAAAAGAAGACAATAGCAGAGGATCAAAGGAAACAACTGGAAGAATAACAGAAATCAAAGGGGAAAATCTGTTAGTGGTCTCCTATAACACATAAAACAGAAAGAAAAATAATAGAGAAAATAAATATGCTGGAAGAGCACTGAAAAAGAAGAGGAAGAAAAGAAAGAACAGCTTCAACTACTCAATAAAACTAATAACACTCTGACAGAATATGTGCTCATTGAAAGGGGTGTGGTTTTTAATGAAATATTTGCCATATTGTCCAGTATTCCTGAGGTCAAAGAACTGCTAAATTCTGGTTCTACAAAGCAAAGTTGTTAGCCAGTAAAGGCACCTACGATGCTATTGGGCTATATGAAAAGGCCATTAAAAAGGGGGCAATACCAACACAAGTGTTACAGGAAGTTGTTCTTAATATTTTTCAAGATCCAAACAAAACCATGGAAGGAATTACCTCTTTTTAGTTGCTAAGACTGATATGACATCAACAGAAGAGTTGGCCAAGAAGATGGAATCTGGAAAGTCTTGTTCCTTTCCAAAACACAAACAAACAAAAAACAAAGCAACAGGTTACAGCAACACTCCCAATAATGAAGGCATAACAGGATAATCATCCTGGTATCAAATTGTAGATCGCTCTAACCCTGGAATCAGTGAAGTGGCAGAATTGCAAGACATGGAACTTATCACTCCTGTATGGTGTTCGGTGGAGATGAAACAAGCAGTATCCAACTAGCTGGAAAGGCTGCAGGAATGGAGTTTAGTAGTGACTTCCCTTGACGAGCTATTAGGAGTGAAAGAAACACAGCATTTTATATTTTATAAAAGTGAGATTTGCCTGTAACATTAGAGTTTCAAATCCTTGAATCATAATTTCTGGAGGCTTTTTTTTTTTTTTAAAGGTGTTTTAGACCCTCTGAGCTAAGAAATGCCCTTGTTCAAGTGACCTGGAAAAGAATGTATAATAGGGAGGCATAATGGATGCAGAAGGTTATGTATGGCCTCTCAGGATTTCAAGTAATTCACTTGGCTTACTCAGGTTTTCTATACCCACAGGAAAGTCTTTGGTATATGTGTTTAAGACCCGTAGTTTGCCACAGTTTTAGAGCGTACATAAATTTCAAACTATTGAGAATGAATTTATCCCATAAGTACAGTAAAAATTTGTACTTTGTTGATGTACTTTAACCCCAACATAGTTCTTTTTTATATTAGAAGGTTGGTGCCACAGTATGATGGTCTTTCCTTTCTGCATCCACCTTAGCAGGGAGGGTAAGTCCTTTCAGGGTGGAAGAACTGAGTTTTCACGCTGGCTTGCCAGGCTAGATGGGACATAACAGACCACCTGGTTCAAATTTCCTCACTTGCAGATTAATTTGTACTAGGTTTGTCTTTGCTCAGAGCCTGCAAATGACATTTATGTATGATCTTTGATTTCTGTCACAGTATCCCTGTAGATGAAGCGTAATCCTTTCTGTGCCAGGTCTCCTGGAATGAAATGCAATCTTGAATTGGGGTGGTCATCTGGCTCTTTTGGTTTATATTCAAACCTAATTTTGCATTTAGTATTCAGAAATGCTCAAAGTAAAAACAAAAGGGGCAAGAGAGAGAGATGAGGAGGAGAAAGGGGTGAGGACACTGCTTCTTCATTTCAGTGCTTTGATCTGCCAGGGGACAGTGGCCTGAGAAGGCAATGCAAGTCCTGGAGACTGTTATAAGTTCTTTTATCTGAGCAACTGCTCTACGAAAGGTAAAATCAGAGTCATCATAGTAATATAATATATAGAAAACCCTGGTCAAGATATTTTAAATTTTAACTTTGTGAATATTTAAGTATTATCCTTTAAACAATCATTAGCATTTTGTTTATTCTTGCTTTTAAAAAAAGAGTGATGAGAGAAAACATTCTTGTCTCTATCCTACCTAGGGAGAAAGACTTCAATCTTTCACCATTAAGTACGTTAGCTGTAGCATTTTGTTTTTGTAGATGTTCTTTCTTTAAAAAAATTTTAGTTGACCATAATAATTATATATATTTATGGTGTACAGAGTGATATTTTGAAATATGCATATGAAGTATAATGATCAAATTAGGGTAATTAGGATATCCCGCATTTCAAACATTTATCATTTCTTTGTGTTGGGAACATTCAAAATTCCTTCTACTAGCTTTTTAAAAAATGCAATAACTTATAGTTTACCATATGCACCCTACAGTGCTGCGGAACATCAGAACTCATTTTTCATATCTAGCTGAAATTTGTAACTATTCACAGACTTCTCTGTATCCTCCCTACCCCTCTGCCCTTCCAGCCTCTGATAACTGTAACTCTCTACTTCTATGGGCTCCTTTTTTTTTTTAAGCTCCCACATATAAGTAAGGACACGTGGTATTTGTCTTTCTGTGCCTGACTTATTTTACTTAACAATGTCCTCCAGGCTCATCTATGTTGCTACAAATGACAGGATTTCTTTCTTTTTTTTTTTTTAATGGCTGAGTAGTATTCTATTGTGCATATAATACCATATTTTTTAATTCATTCATCTGTTGATGAACATTTAGGTTGATTCCACACCTTTACAATAGTGAATAGTGCTGCAATAAACATGAGCATCCCTTTGAGAAACTGATTTCCTTTCCTTTGGATAAATACCCAGTAGTAGGATTCCTGGATTGTATGGTAGTTCTATTTTTAGTTTTTACAGAAGTCTTTATACTACTTTCAATAATGGTTCTACTAGTTTACATTCCCACCAACAGTGTATAAGAATTTCCCTTTCTTCACATCCTTGCTAGCATTTGTTATTTTTTGTCTTTTTGATAATAACCAATCTTAGCTGGGGGGAGATAATCTCATTGTGGTTTTGACTTGCATTTCCTCATGATCAGTGATGTTGAACATCTTTTCCTATATTTGTTGCCCATTTATTTGTATGCCTTCTTTTGAGAAATGTCTAGTTAGATAATTTGCCCACTTTTAAATTCGGTTATTTGTTTTTTGGTTAAGTTGTTTGAGTTCTTTGTGTATTCTGAATATCAGTCCCTTGTTGGGTGAATAGTTTGCCAACTTTTCTCCCATTCTGCAAGTTGTCTCCTCACTCTGCTGATTGTTTTCTTTGCTGTGCAGTAGTTTTTTAGTTTGATATAGTCCTATTTGTCTGTTTTGTTGCCTTGTTGCCTGTGCTTTTGAAGTCTTAGCCATAAAATCTATGGCTATAACAATGCCCTGAAGCAGTTCCTCTATATTTTCTTCTAGTAGTTTTGCAGCTTCAGGTCTTACATTTAAGTCTTTAATCCATTTTCAGTTGATTGTTGTGTATGGTAAGAGACAAAGGTCTAGTTTCATTCTTCAGCATATGGATATCCAATTATTCTGGCACCATTTATTGAGAAGATATCCTTTCTCTGATATATGTTTTAGGTGCCTTTGTTGAATGTCAGATGAATGCACAGATTTGTCTCTGGGTTTTCTATTCTGTTTCATTAGCTTATGTGTCTATATGCCAGTACCATGCTGTCTTGGTAACTGCAGCTTTATAGTATGTTTTGAAGTAAGGTAGTGTGATATCTCTAGCTTTGATTTTTTGCTCAGCATTGCTTTGGCTATGTGGGATCTTTTGTGGTTCCATACAAATTTTAGGATTTTTTTTTTCTATGTCTGTGAAGAATGTCATTGGTATTTTGATAGGCATTGCATTGAATCTGTGGATTGTTTTGGGTAGTATGATCATTTTAACAATATCAGCTCTTACAATCCATGAGCATGGGATGTTCTTCCACTATTTTGTGTTCTCTTAAATTTCTTTCATCAGTATTTTGTAGTTTTTATTGTGGAGGGCTTTCACCTCCTTGGTTAAATGTATTCCTAGATATTTTATTTTATTTTTATAGCTATTGAAAATGTGATTGCTTTTTAAATGTGTTCTTCAGCTATTTATTGTTGATGTATAAAATACTACTAATTTTAATGTTGATTTTGCATCCTGCGACTTTACTGAATTTGTTTATTAGTTCTAAGAGATTTTTTGGTGGAGTCTCTAGTTTTTTTCTATATATAAGATCATGTCATCTGCAAAGAGGGACAATTTGACTTTTTCTTTTCCAGTTTGGATCGTTTATTTCTTTCTTCTTCTTGATCATTCTGATTAGGACTTCCACTACTATACTGAATAGGAGTGGTCAAAGTGGGCATCTTTGCCTTGTTCCAGTGCATAGAGAAAGAAAGGCTCTTGGTTTTCTCCATTCAGTAGCTGTGGGTTTGTTATATATGGTTTTTATTATGTTGAGATATGTTCTTTCTGTGCCTAATTTGTTGAGAGTCAGCTTTTATTTTGAAGGGATACTGAATTTTATTAAATCCTTTTTTCTGCATCTATTGAGATTATCACATGTTTTTTGTCTTTCATTCTGCTGCTATGATGTATCACATTTATTAATTTGTGTGTGTTGAACCATCCTTGCATCCCTAGGATAAATTTTATTTGATCAAGATGTATTATCTTTTTGAGTGTTATTGGATTGGCTTACTAGTATTTTGCTGAGGATTTTTGCATCTATGTTAATCAGGGATATTGCCTGTAGTTTTCTTTTTTTGTTGTTTCCTTGTCTGGTTTTGGTATCAGGGTAATGCTGGTCTCATAGAACGAGTTAGGAAAAATTCCCCTTTCAATTTTTTTTGAGCAGTTTATGAAGAATTAATGTTAGTTTGTTATAAGTTTGGTAGGATTTAGCAGTAAAGCTGTTTGGTCCTGGGCTTTTCTTTGTTGGGAGAGTTTTTTTATTACTGGTTCAATCTTGTTACTTGTTACTGGTATGTTCAGATTTTCTGTTCCTTTCTGGTTCAATCTTGGTGTGTTGTATATGTCCAGGCATTTATCTATTTCCTCTAGGTTTCCAATTTGTTAGCATATAATTGTTCATAATAGTCTATGATGATCCTTTGTATTTCTGTGGTATCAGTTGTAATGTCTCCTTTTTCATTTGAGGATCCAGTCTCACTCCCCTACATATGGCTTGCCAATTATCCCAGCACCATATGTTGAATAGGGTATCCTTTCTCTACTTATGTGTTTTTGTTTGCTATGTCAAAGATCAGTTGGCTGTAAGTATTTGGCTTTATTTCTGGGGTCTCTATTCTGTTACATTGGTCTATGTGTTTATTTTTATACCAGTACCATGACCATTTTACCTCTTTTATGTTTTTTGACTTAAAGTCTATTTTGCCTAATATAAATAGAGCTACTCCTACCTGCTTTTGGTTTCTATTTGTGTAAAATATATTTTTTCATCCCATCAGTTTCAATCTATGTGTCTTTACAGGTGAAGTGAATTTCTTGTAAGCAGCCTGTAGTTGTGTCTTATCTTTTTTATCCATTCAGCTAGTCTGTGTCTTTTAACTGGATATGTAAACTGTTTACATTCAAGGTTGTTATTGATAGGTGAGGATGTACTCCTGTCATTTTCTTATTAGTTTTTGATTGACTTGTACCTCCTTTGTTTTTTCTTCCTTTCTTATTGGTTACTTTTGTGATTTGGTGGTTTTCTGTAGTGACAACATTTTATTTCTTTCTTTTGTTTTTTCATTTATATGCTCTACCAGTGATGTTTATACTTTTGTGTGTTTTCATGATGGTAGACATCTTCCTTTAACTTCCAAATGTAGAATTCCCTTAAGCAGCTTGGGTCTTGAGAGGTAAGTGAGATCCAGTGTGAATTTTCTCCCTGAAACAATGTAGTCACATGAACTCCAGGCAGCTCCCATACTAGGCTTATGGCCTGTAAGGGCCAAGAGGTTCTCCTGTGGCTAACATTATAGGTGTCCACGGTAAGAATGTGCATCACCGTGAATCTCTTGCTTACCATTTTCCCACAATGGGGAGTTCTTCCTGGAACTGAGCTGATCCCAGCCAGGCCAACTGCTCTCTTCCCTTTCCTTCAGTGCCTCAGAGGGTTCCTGTCACTTCTCTGATGAATTCCAATATTTTCTTTTAGACACTCTATTCAATATGTGGTTGTCCATTCTCTGTTTTGATCTTTCTTTGTGAAAGAGGTGAGTGTTGGGCATCTCTAGTCAGCCATGATGTCTCCTTGGTAGATGTTATTTATCACGTTGAGAAAGTTCCTCTATAATATCTAGCTTTCTGAGTTTTTAATCATGAAAGGGTGTAGAATTTTGTCAAATGTTTTTTCTAATAACTTAATAGAGTCATCTGATTTTTCTTCTTTAGCCTGTTATTGCAATGAACTATACTGACAGATTTTCAAACATAGAATCAGCCATGCATCCTCATTCTGCTCGTTTGGGGTTTATTTTGCTATTTTTTCCTAGGTTTTTATTTTATTTTATTTTTTTTGACACGGAGTCTTGCTCTGTCACCTAGGCTGCAGTGCAGTGGCATGATCTCAGCTCACTGCAACCTCTGCTTCCTGGATTCAAGTGATTCTCCTGTCTCAGCCTCCCAAGTAGCTGGGACTACAGGCACCCACCAGCACGCGCAGCTAATTTTTGTATTTTTAGTAGAGATGAGGCTTCACCATGTTGGCCAGGCTGGTCTCAAACTCCTGATCTCAAATGATCTGCCCACCTCCAAAAGTGCTAAGATTACAAGTGTGAGCCACCGTGCCCAGCCTCTTTCTAGCTTTTAAAGGTGTGAGCTTCGATTATTGATTTGAAATCTTTTTTCTTAATGTAAGAATTTAGAGATTGAAATTTCCCTCTCAGCATTTCTTTAGCTGTATCTCACATATTTATTTGTGTGTGTGTGTGTGTGTGTGTGTGTGTGTATCTAGATCACAAGAAATTTGAGAATAAATAATACACTGCTAAATAACCGAAAGGCTTTTGTGCAGACACATTTATTTTTATTTCTCTTGGGTATTCTCTAGGAGTGTAATTGCTGGATCATATGGTAATTCTATGTTTAAACACCTGAGGAACTGCCAGATTATTTTCCAAAGCAAAAATACCATTTTAAGTTTCCACTACCATATAAGGGTATCTCATTGTGGTTTTATTTGCATTTTCCTGATTATTCATGACATGGAGGATCTTTTCATATGTTTTTGTAGAAATATCTACTTAGATACTTTCTCTTTTTGAAAATTGAGTTATTTGTATTTTTATTACTGAGTTGTAAATGATTATCTATCTATCTATCTATCTATCTATCTATCAATCATCCATACCAGTTCTTTCTCAGATATTATAATTTGGAATATTTTCTCCCATTCTGTGAGGTATTTTTTTTACTTTATTATCCAAGGTCATGAAGATTTATCCCTACATTTTCTTTTAAAAGATTTATAGTTTTAGCTCTTGCATTTAAATCTTTGATCCACTTTGAGTTAAATTATTTATATTGTATATGTATGTGGCTATCCAGTTGTCCCAGAATCATGTTGAAGAGACTATTCTTTCATCATCGAATGGTCCTAGCATGCTTGTTGAAACTCAGTTGACCACAGATGTGTGGATTTGTTTCTTGACTCTCAATTATATTCCATTGATGGGTACGTCTATTTTTATCAGTACTGAATTTTCCTGGTTACTATTGCTTCATAGTTAAGTATTCCTTTGGATATACCCAATAATGAGATTGCTGGGTCAAATGCTAATTCAATTTTAAGTTCTTTGAGAAATTGCCAGACTACTTTCCATAATGGCTGAACTAATTCCCACTAGCAGCATATAAGTATTCCCTTTTCTCCACAACCTTCCTAGCATCTATTTTTTTTAACCTTTTTAATAGCTGATTTATCAATATCTGATTGATGTGAGATGGTATCTCATTGTGGTTTTGATGTGCATTTCTCTAATGTTTAGTGACGATGAGTATTTTTTCATATGCTTGTTGACTATGTGTATACCTTCTTCTGAAAATTGTCCATGTCCTTTGCCTACATTTTCATGGGGTTGTTTGTTTTTTGCTTGTTAATTTGTTAAAGTTTTTGTAGATCCTTGATATTAGGCCTTTGTCAGATGCATAGTGTGCTAATATTTTCTCCCATTCTGTAAGTTGTCTGTTTACTCTCTTGATAGTCTCTTTTGCTGTGCAAAAGCTCTTTAGTTTAATTAGGTTCCATTTGTCAATTTTTATTTTTGTTGTAGTTTCTTCTGGAGTCTTCATGATGAAATATTTACCAGGCCCTATATCCAGAATGGTATTTTCTAGGTTATCTTCCAGGGTTTTTATAGTTTATAGTTTTAGATTTTACATTTACGTCTTTAATACATCTTAAGTTGATTTTTGTATGTAATGTAAGGAAGAGGTCCAGTTTCAATCTTCTGCATATGGCCTGCCAATTATCCCTTACTAGGCAGTTTTTGTATGAGTTTGAGTCAATCTAGTTATTAGTTATTAGATGAACAGTACCCTAAGTTTGGGTACTGTTAATGCTGCGTTTACTTTCAATGCACCCAGGCTTCTAATTCCTCTGTCACCTTGTGTTCTGGATGGACTTGTTTGCAGGAGATTTTTCTCAATGGGTGCTTTGCCCTCTGCTTTAGGTCTTTCCTTTGCATCTCCCCTTTGTCCTTCTTTGTATCTCCCCTTTATCAGTAGTAGACTGCTGTTACTTATTACTCAGGACCTGTTAACCTGGTTGGGGCAGGGTGTGTGTGCACAGGGAGCTCTGTTGTTATGATTCAGTCACAGTCTTAGTCACTATGGTCCAGAGTTGCAGAAGTGGAGGCCTCTCAGTGGTCCTTCCCTTGGGCATCTCAGTAGGAGATCTCTAATGGTTTAGGCCCAGGACATTTTTTTATCCTTTCCCCAGTGGTACAAAAGGATTTTCTTTCTGCTCCTTTATCTGAGGAAAAGCAGATTTGCTGTTCTTTCTAGCTGCTTAATGTTTTGTTCCATATGGGAGACAGATGTGAAGGGTCTGGGTGGGGCTTTGGGCTTTTTCCAACAGTAGCTGTTGCCCACGTCCCCTAGGTCTGTACCATGAAGGAACCTTTCTCTGAACTCTCATCCTGATCCAACCTTTCTGAGAATCCAGTAAAGTCTGTGGAGAAGAGCCTGCATGGACATGTAAATTTCTTTTATGTCCATGGCTCTCTGGGGTTCTATATTCTCATGTTAGCCCACACATAGTCACTTTAGCAATTTGGCAAAAAAACTTTGAATTTTTCTTACCAGTTTATTTGGTGTCCAGCCTCTGCCCCAGGGAGGCATTTGCTCAAGGCTCACGTCTTCTTGGAGGCATCTGTTTTCCTTTAGATTTCAGATTAGCCATTTGTCCTGAAACTTCAGCTCTGTGATCAGTTCAAGAAAAGATTTTATTTTGTAGATTATACAACTTTAAATTTTTGTTGTAAGAGTGGAGATGACACTCTTTCTGAATTTTATCATCCTAAGCAGAAGCTGAATTTCCCTGGATGTATTTTTAATATAGAGCTCATAGGATTTGCTAATCTATAGAGTGAGAGAGACAGAGAAGTCAGGGATGTTCCCAAGATTTTGAGCCTAAGAGACTGGAATAATACATTGCCGTCAAGTGTGTTAGAAAAAGCAGCACATGGAGCACCTTTGAATGGGGAGATCAGGAGTTTAATTTTGAATATGTTGAGTTTTAGGGCTGTAATTGGAAACCCTATTGTCTCTCATAATACTTCTGTTTCTGAGTGTGATGCTTAAAAACCTTCTCTGTTCTTCAAAGCTCCACCTTTAGATAAATAGCATATTTTCTAAAGGAAAGGCTCCCTGCACTTCCAACAGGATTGCGAATGAATAATAAGGGTCTCCCCTATCTCAAGAAGGAAGAATAATGAGGACCTTCAGACATGCATTCATGAAGGTGGCACATGTTTCTAAGGACAGGAGTCTGGTTTCTTGAATATTTCCTCAAGAAGATAAGTTGCTATGCAAATAATGAAATTTTGTTAGAAGCAAGTATTTCTATTGTCTTCACAAGTTGAGAAGGTCAAGGACAGTTGAGCCCATGGCAAATACCTCCAGGACCTTAGACCACTTAAGCAGAACATGGGAAGAGGCTACAAAAACAAGTTGTGCCTGCATTAGCAACCACCCACCTCCAACCTACATAAGTAGTTGAAAAGTACAGAGAAGCAGGGAAAGGAAAGATCTTTGGAAGGAGTTGTTAAGGGCTGTAGCAATTTTCCTAACATCCTTAGGGTTAGGAGTAAGGGGGAAGCACCTGAAACCAAGCAAGAGAATGTTCAGACAACACTTCAGAGATTTTGACACTTATGCCAAGGGTTTGGGAGAGCAGAAGGGTTTGTACTAGAAGCTGTCGCTCCAATGGCCTAAGGAAGAAAAACAAAGAAAGAGGCAGGGCTGCACTGGGGGCAGCTGCACTTCCTCCAGTGGTGGGAAGTTCAGAATTCATTTGTAGAAGTTCCATGTCATTACACATGACTCTCCTATAAATACTGAGAGTCTCCATCAGCCAGCACAGTTTTCTGTGATGTCTGGCCACATCCCAGTCACTTCAAGGAGTCTGATCCATGTCGTAACAAATATCCCAGTGAAGGGCAAAATACAGCTTAGTTCATGATTTTTGCAAGTGAGAATGGAGTAAAAGCTAATCAGATCCAAGGTTTGGTTATCATTTGAACTCAACATTATGTTCTTGTCAACTGAAAAAAGAAAAGAAACTGATAAAAGACAACTGATAGAAGAAAAAGAATTTAGGCATACATCTTGCCCAAGCAGAACTAGTTTGGAAGGCTTTCAGGGAAAAGGCTTCTTAGAAGCATGAGACCAGAATGGGGAGCACTTGTGTACACATTTCCACTTAAGTTTTTCCATTTTCCTTCTCTAATATCTTCTTTTGTATAATAATTGCTTCTCTTTATAGGCACAGACTCAGAGATTAGTCATTACCTTGGACTTAAACTTTGTTTTTTTTCAAATGTATACACTTATAGGTTACTACCATTTTTCAGTGGCCTGAGGAAATCTACTATTTTGAAGTAAAGTAACATCATAGAGTATTTTATGTACCTTCATTGTCTTTTACTGGCTTGATGAAGCCAGTCACGGCCCCAACCCACTCTTATTTTTTTTCCTTAAGCAGATGAAAGGAAAGTTGCCCTTATTTTTTCTAGAAATCTATCTTCTTCTGACATGTTGGAGGGCTTATGTATTTTGTTTTATTCTTGTTCAAAGTCTTTAGCTTAACCTATGTCAAGGCTGTCTATAGCAGCTGACTTCTGCTTTCTGCTGGGTCTTCAATTCCTGTTCCTCCTGCCACAAAAGAATGGTTGCTGATGCTACTTTAGAAAGTGAAGTTATTTGCCTTTTCAGATAAAATAAAGACAGCCCTGAGGAGACTGCAGAATCTTTTCACATGGTGAATATAATAGGAAGAAAGGAAGTGAGGGAGGGAGAAGAAAAAGAAAGGTGGGAAGGAAGGAAGGAAGAAAGGAAGGAAGGACAGAGAAAAAAGAAAGGAAGGAAGGAAGGGAAAGAAAGAGAAAGGGAAGGAAAGAAAGAAAGAAGAAAGAAAGAGACAGAAAAGAGAGAGGGAGGGAGGGAAAGAAAGAAAGAAAATGAAGGAAGGAAGGGAAAGAGAAAGGGAAAAGGAAGAAGGAAAGAGAGAAGGAAAGGAAAGAGAAAGACAAAGAAAGAGAAAGAAAGAGAAAATAAAAAAATAGAACTCTCTGTCTGATAGAACTAGACACTGCTCAAGGAGGCCTGGGTGTGACTGTGACACAGGCTCTGGAACCACAGGATAGACCAGTGAACTCCTTTTTCTTGCCAGGTGAAGTCTGTAAGATTTTGATTTGTATGTGAGCTGGAATAGAATTGTGCCTTCAAATAAGTGACTTTTCTAACTTTAGGTTATACATGGTGTGATACTAACTTAAAAATAAGTGCATTTTCCTTCGAAGAAACTGTTTCTTACATACAGCAATTTGTAACTTAACAACAGTGAGGTTCTTGGGTGTCTTGTTTTGCATTCCACAGGTAAAGAGAGCTGAATTTAACACTGGTTGCAGGAAAAAAATGCACAAGTGCATTTTAATTTCTCAAATTTCTTTTCTTGGATATGTAATTTTAAGTATATATGACACCAATTTAATAAATATCCTATACATTGCCTATATATAAGGCCTCTTCTGGGGAATTTGGAAGTTACCGATGTTTTTAAGGAGCGTCAGTTCTCATGAATGAAATAGCTTGTGTACAGGATGATGAGCTATTCATTAAACATAATCATTGTGCAGGGAAGTAGCAAGGGTGGTGTTTTGTTCAGAGTTTGTATCAAAATACCCATTCTCTTAGGCTTAGTGTTCTCAGCAAATGACTATATTTATAACATAAAATGTGAAGTTGTTTTGTAATTGGAAAAGGGGACAAAAACATGTACTGCCATTAGGAAATATCCTTTCGTGTTCAGCTCCGTCATATTTTTTTTAGCTCAGTTAATCTAACTGTATAAAATCTTTGTAAATTATGACAACTGTACCTTCTATTTCAAGTGGTGGAATGGTGCAGCTTATTTGGCTGCAGTTATAAATCAGGCACATGCAACAACCAAGTCCAAATGCATTTCTCATCACAGGTTTCTTAATTTAGTAAGAACATTATTTTTACCAATATAAGTAATTTTACCTTCAGTGTTGCACTTGTCAACTGAATTCAATATTAATCACAATAATGTCAAATGCTTAAACTACCAGAGTGAATTTCCAAAAGACTTTTGATTTCATGAATTAAATGAAAAAAGTTAAATCATGATTTTCTATTTGAATCCCCTGATGGCATCATTTAACTGTTGACTTCTCTTAATGGAGCCAACACATTAACAACCGTTGCTTCACTTTTCATGTGTGCATAAAAAAACTTGGAGAAAGTAATGAGTATAATTAACTTAGAAGAACTGTCTTTTGATCTAAATGAAGTCATGCTTCATAGAGTAATATGTAGGCTCACCTTTTGTAGCCCTCATTTTAATCATTATCTTTTAGCACCATCTTCTTAATGTAGCTATTAACTTTTGAAGTAGATGCTGATGGTTCTTATGATTGGCAATCTGTGTCTTCTGATTTCCATCTAATCAAGCTTTTCCTAGGCTGCTGGTATGAGACTGCACTTTGCTTTATCACTGAGTGCCCCTCATGCTGTTCTCAAAAAGGAGGGTTAGCTACACTGTGACCAAGTGCTAAAAAAAAAAGCATTTTGCTCACTACACATATATCTCACAGCCTGTAAGGTGAGAGCATGGCAGAAGCTGCAAGTACAAAGTGGAGGTTTACTAAATCCACCCCAGCTTCATTTAATGCAATATTGACAATAATACTCTGTTAAAACAACAACAAAAAGGACAAATACCCAAACAAACAAAACATGAGGACAACAGGTATAACCCGAGACTGTTCCTGTGAAACCAAGGCATAGGCTGATCCATAGCTGATGATAAGGATGCCAGCTCTGTGGATTAACAAGTGGGAGGGACCAAAGGAATCCCAGAGGGAGGGGTTGGCCTTGGAGAGGCAAGAGAAATTCTACAATACCGGATAAGAAAAAGTGTCAGTAGGTCCACAGCACCTGGGAAAGCCAGAGATCAATGACAGACAACGTGCAGTAAGATTCATTCAACGCTTAGCAATTTCCTGTTGTTTGCCAAGCATCAGGTATGACAATCAGTACTATTTATTCAGCATCATTACATAACAAACACTTTATCTTATTTAATCTCCACAAAAGAGTGCAAGGTAAGTATTGCTACTTCTGGTTTATAGGGGATAAAACTGAGTCCAGGAGGGGCCAACTGACTTGCCCAATTCCTGGCCACTCCCTCCTGTTCTGGGCGTTTCTCCTCTGCCTCTCCCCATGTCTCTGCCTACATGAGGAGTAGATGGGAATGGTGACCTCCCATGTTAAAGGTATTAAAATCTGTGTGACTGTCTCTCCCACAGAGGTCTGATCATCGTTTTCTCCTCCTGTCAATTCTCCTCCCTTTCCAAATGACCCCTCCAAAAACACATCCTTGTTTAACTAAACTCATTTCCCCTACTGGCAAGAGAGAGGAAATGGGTTTTGATTGTATTGCAAAAACATCAGGGGTCCACAGCACACTTTGCATCTGATTCAATTTTAGGTTTTATCATTTTATATTACTAGAGAGACTTTGTTTTTACTTTTTTAATTTAAAAAGAAAGAGGTTTATTTTGCTCATGACTGATGGCTGGAAAGTTCAAGGCTAGGCATCTGCATCTGGTGAGGGCCTCAGGCTGCTTCCACTCATGGCAGAAGGTGAAGGGGAGCTGGCGTGTGCAGAGATCACATGGCAAGAAAGGAAGCAACAGAGAGAACAGGGGAGATGCCAGCCTCTTTTGAACCACCAGCTCTTGTAAGAACCAAAATAATAAGGAATCACTTACTAGGCTCACCCCCTGCCCTCCGCAGGGAGGGTATTAATCTATTCATGAGGGATCAGCCCTCATGATCCAAACACCTTCCATTAGGCCCTACCTCCAATACTGGGGATTGTATTAGTCTGTTCTCACACTGCTAATAAAGACATACCCAAGACTGGGTAATTTATAAAGGAAAGGAGGTTTAATGGACTTACAGTTCCACATGAGTGGGGAGGACTCACAATCATGGCAAAAGGCAAAGGAGACACAAAATCATGTCTTACATGGCGGCAGGCAAGAGAGTTTGTGCAGGGGAACTCTCATTTATAAAACCATCAGATCTCACGAGACTTATTCACTACCACAAGAACAGTATGGGGAAACTGACCCCATGATTCAATTCTCTCCACCTGACCCCACCCTTGACATGTGGCGGTTATTACAATTTAAGGTGAGCTTTGGGTGGGGATGCAGCCAAACCGTATCAGGGATCAAATTTCAACATGAGGTTTGTAGTGGACAAACATCTAAACCATAGCAAGTAATCGATACACCTATCAATAACCAATAAGCATTTAAAAAGTTTCTTACTCCCTAGTAAATAAAGATGGCAAATTAAAACAATAAAATGTAATTTTCTATCCATCAAATTGAGAACTTAAAAAGTGAGAATTCCTCAAACTGGAGAAAGTACAAGTAACCAGACTCCCATTATCTGCTGGCAGGAGTGTAAACTGTTGCAACTTTTCCTTCACAGAAATACCTAAAAATGTTTCTATCTGTACTATTAAGAATCAGATGACAGGTTCAGAACAGTGCATATGATTTGCTCTCATTTAGAAAACTTACCAGTGGTCACTTCTAGAGAGTGGGACTGAGGGTCTAAGTAGAGACGGAGGTTTTGTTTTGTTCTGTTTTTGAGACGGAATCTCACTGTTGCCCAGGCTGGAGTGCAGTGGTGTGATTTTGGCTCACTGCAACCTCCACCTCCCAGGTTCAAGTGATTCTCCTGCCTCAGCCTCCTGAGTAGCTGGGATTTCAGGTATGTGCCACCACGCCTAGCTAATTTTTATATTTTTGGTAGATATGGGGTTTCACCATGTTGGCCAGGCTGGTCTCAAACTCCTGACCTCAGGTGATCTGCCTGCCTTGGCCTCCGAAAGTGTTAGGTTTACAGGCATGAACCACCGCGCCTAGACAAGGGAGCTTTTTTAACCACACAATCTTAGGTGACTCTTTTTCTTACTATGTACATATATATTGTTTAAGTATCCAAATTTTAAAAACAATTTTTAATTTTAAAAATCTCAACTTGAGTTTATCTGAGATTTCAGCTCATAAACATTCACTGCAGAGTTATTTCTAGTATCAAAAAGATGCAAATTTCATATCCAACAATTTGGTATAAGTTGGAAAAAAATAAACTAAATATTAAAAACCATATTGTGGAATATTTTGCAACATAGGCAAAAATTCAAATACAGTAAATGAAAACCCAATTATAGATTATATTTCAATCTCCAATTGTGTAAAAATAATATATGTACACATATATGGTCAGGTCTCACTCCGTCTTCCAGCCTGGAATGTAGTGGCATGATCATCGTTCACTATAGCCTCAAACTCCTAGGCTCAAGGATCCTCCCACCTCAGCCTCCCAAGTAGCTGGGACTACAGGTGCATGCCAGCATGCCCTGCTAAACTGTATGTTTTTGAAGAAACAGAGTCTCACTATTTTGCCCAGGTCGTGCTTGAGCTCCTGGCTTCAAGGGAGCCTTCTGCCCTGCTCACCCTGAAGATCTCAACTTAAAAGCCATATCCTGGCCAGGCACGGTGGCTCACGCCTGTAATCCCAGCACTTTGGGAGGCTGAGGCAGGCAGATCACGAGGTCAGGAGATCGAGACCATCCTGGCCAACACGGTGAAACCCCATCTCTACTAAAAATATGAAAAATTAGCCGGGCATGGTGGCACACGCCTGTAGTCCCAGCTACTGGGGAGGCTGAGACAGGAGAATTGCTTGAACCCAGGAGGCAGACGTTGCAGTGAGTGTAGATTGCGCCACTGCACTCCAGCCTGGGTGACAGAGCAAGACTCTGCAAAAAAAAAAAAAAAAAAAAAAAAAAAAAAAAAGCCATATCCTGGAGGAGGCAAATTAAGTCACATCTGCCAGGCAGGTATTCCCTTTTCTTACACCAGGTATCTCACATGATAATTACAAATACATTTGCCTCTCAGCCAACAAATATTTATTGAACCTTACTCTGTGCCAAGCAATGTAGTTGGTACTAGAAATTAGGGGGGAAAATTCTTGTTCTTGTGTAACTTGCACTCAAATAACTATAAGGTTACAGCTGTGCTAAGTGCTAGGAACCGGTGTGTGGTAGTCCGAAAAACTCATGAAGAGGTAAATTGTACCACAGAAACTAGCAAGGATTGCCCTAATACAAGAAATCCTAAGGAGGGAAATTAACCAGACCAAAGAGGGCACCGTTACCCAAGGAACCACACATTCAAGAAGTAAAAGGCCAAAGAGGTTGTAGCAGAGACAAGGGGAGTGTCCTGGAAGATGCCAGGCCATGCCAGGCTGCCTGCACGTGAAGAACGTTGTTGGTCTGTTATCTGGAAACAATGGGGTTATTGAGCGCCGGGCAGAAGGAGGATCATACCAGATTAATAGGGACTTCTCCCCTCTGGGCTGAGAGTTTGTGTGTCTGTCTCACGCAGTGGCATCCCAGGAACCCAGAATAACACTGCACGTAATAGGTGCTCAGCAGGGTACCGGCCTAGGTGAACGGTGGGGGGCTGGCTTCTGATGGGCCACACAGGGACACAACTCCAGCGGCGGCCCAAATCCATGGCCCCCAAATCCCAGAGTGGCCTCAGCGGGGCAGGGAGGGAATCCCATGGCTGCCCCGCAGACTGCCCCTGCCCTCCAGGTCCCCATGCTGCTGCCAGCCTCCTGCCCAGGCTTGGATTCCCAGGGGCCTTGAGAAACCGAGAAGCGGCCTCCTCCCGGGTTGGCGACATCGCAGGACCGGGACGCTGAACAAAGTCTCCCCACTCGGCATTCATCTCCCGCGGTGGGCCGCACCAGACTCTGGAAGTGCCGAGACTTTGTTTCTTCAAGAGACAGGGTCTCTCTGTATTGTCCATGCTGTCCTTGAACTCCTGAGCTCAAGTAGTCCTCCCACCTCAGCCTCCCTGGTAGCCGGGACTACGGGTGCATGCCTTCATGCCTGGTTACCAGAGGGACTTACACACACACACACACACACACACACACACACACACACACACACACCCCTACTGAACTACTTTTTAGAGAAGTTTTAGGTTCACAGTAAAATTGAACAGAAAGTACAGGGAGTTCCTATATACTCCCTTGGTGTTGCACACTCTATGAATGTATAATAACATGCATCCACCATTGCAATATTGTACAGAATAGTTTCACTGTCCTAAAAATCCGCATGCTCCACCTAGTCCAGGTGGCGCGAGCTGTCTTTCCTTCTTTCTTTCTTTTCTTTCTTCCTTTTCCTTTTTCTTTCTTTCTTTCTCTTTCTTTCTTTCTTTCTCTTTTCTTTCTTTCTTTCTTTTCCTTCCTTCCTTCCCTCCCTCCCTCCCTCTCCCCCCTCCCCCTCTCCCCCTCTCTCTTTCTCTCTTTCTTTCTTTCTTTCACTCTGTCACCCAGTCTGGAATGCAGTGGCATGATCTCCGCTCACTGCAACCTCTGCCTCCCGGGTTTAAGTGTTTCTCCTGCCTCGGCCTCCTGAGTAGCTGGGATTACAGTTGCGTGCCACCATGCTGTGTTAATTTTTGTATTTTTAGTAGAGGCGGGGTTTCACCATGTTGGTCAGGCTGGTCTCGAACTCCTGACCTCGTGATCCACCTGCCTCGGCCTCCCAAAGTGCTGGGAATACAAGCGTGAACTACCGTGCCTGGCCCTAGCCTCTTTTCTTCCAACCCCTGACAACAATTCATCTTTTTCCTGTCTCCATAGTTTTGCCTTTCCCAGAATGTCTCATAGTTGGCATCATACAATATTTAGCCTTTTCAAATCTGCTTCTTTCATTCAGTAATATGCATTTAAGCTTCCTCTATGTCTTTCCATGGCTGGATAGCTCATTTTTCAGTGCTGTATAACATTCCATTGTCTGGATGAAGCACAGTTTATCCACTCACCTACTGAAAGACATCTTGATTGCTTCCAAGTTTTGGAAATTATGAATAAAACTGCTATAAACATCCATGTGCAGGTTTTTGTGTGGAAATAAGCTTTCAACTCATTTGGATAAATACCAAGGAACACAACTGCTGGACTGTATGGTTAGAGTGTGTTTGGTTTTGTAAGAAACTGCCAAACTACCTTTCAAAGTGGATATTCCATTTTGCATTCCCATGAGCAATGAATGAGAATTCCTGTTGCTCCACCTCCTCACCAGCATTTGCTGTTGTCAATGTTTTGAACTTTGGCCATTCTAATAGACGTGTAGTGGTATCTCACTGTTGTTTTAATTTGCAGTTCCCTAATGACTTATGATGTTGAACATCTTTTTATATGCTTACTTGCCAAGCTGCATACTGTCTTCTCTGGTAAGGTGTCTCTTAGGTCTTTTGCCCATTTTTCAATCACATTGTTTGTTTTCATATGTTTTTAGAGTTTTTTGTATATTTTGGAAAACAGTTTTTTAAAATCATTTATGTCTTTTGCAAATATTTCCTCCCAGTCTGTGGCTTATCTTTTCATTATGTTGACATTATCTTTTGCAGAGCAGTCTTTAATTGTAATAAATTCACCTTATTAAGTTTTACTTTCATGGATTGTGCCTTTGGTATTGCATCTAAAGTCACTGCCACACTTAGGGTCATCTAGGCTTTCTCATATGCTATCTTCTAGGAATTTTATAGTTTTGTGTTATAGTTAGGAATGTGATCCATTTTTTAGTTCATTTTAGTGAAGGGTCTGTATCTAAATTCTTTTTTGTTTTTTTTGGCATGTGAATGTCCAGTTACCCCAGCACCATTTGTTGAAAAGTCTACCTTTTCTCCTTTGTATTGCCTTTGTTCCTTTGTCAAAGATCAGCTGACTATATTTATGTGGGTCTATTTCTGGGCTATCCATTCTGTTCTTTTGATCAACTTGTCTATTTCTTCACTAATACCACACTGTCTTACTTACTGTTGCTTTATAGTAAGTCTTGAAGTTGGGTAGTGTCAATCCTTTTTCTTCTCCTTCAATATTGAGTTGACCATTCTGTGCCTTTTGCCTTTCAGTCTAAACTTTAAAAGCATATGGTGATATCCACAAAATAAACTGCTTGAATTTTTATTGGGATTGTGTTGACTCTATACATCAAGTTGGGAGAACTGACATCTTGACAATATTGAATTTTCTTATCTCTGAATATGAAATACATCTCCATTTATTATTTTTTTAATATGTTTCATCAAAATTTTATGGTTTTCTTCATATAGGTCATGCACATATTTTGTTAGATTTATACTTAAGTATTCCATTTTGGGGTATGCTAATGTCAATAGTAAAGTGTTTTTAATTTCAAATTCCACTTGTTCAGTTATTGCAGATTTATAGGAAAGGGGCTGACTTTGTATATTAACTTTGTATCCTGCACCCTTACTACAATTACTTAATATTTCTAGGAGTTTTTGTTATTGTTGTCAATCGTTTCGGATTTTTCACATAGGCAATTATGTCATCTGTGAACAAAGGCAGTTTTATTTTTTCCTCCTTCCCAATCTGTATTCCTTTAATTTCCTTTTTTTGCCTTATTGAATTAGCTTGGACTTCCAGCACAATTTTGAAAAGGAATGATGAAAGAAGCCATCTTTGCCATGTTTCTGATCTTAGAAGAAATGATTCAGGATTCTCACCATTAAATATGATGTTAGCTATAGGTTTTTCTGTAATTGTTCTTTATCAAGTTGAGGAAGTTGATCTCTATTCCTAGTTTGCTGAGAGTTTGTATCAGAAATTTGTGTTGTATTTTGTTAGATATTTTTCTGCATCTTTTGATATGGCTATATAATTTTTCTTTAGCTTTTTGATTTTCAAATGTTGAACCAGCCTTGAATACCTGGGATAAATCTCATTTGATTATCACATATAATTCTTTATACATATTTTTGGATTCAATTTGCTAATATTTTTTGACAAGTTTTGCATCTATGCTCCTGAGAGATACGGGTCTGTCTGGTTTTTATATTAGGTTAATACTGGCCTCATGAAATGGGTTAGGAAGCATTTACTCTGCTTCTATATGCTCAAAGTGAGTGTAAATAATTGGCATAATTTCTTCGTTAAATATTTGGTAGAATTCACTGGTAAACCCATCTGGGCCTGATGCTTTCTGTTGTGAGAGGTCATTAGAAAGAGGCTTATTCAGATTGTTTTGGTAGATTGTGTCTTTCAAAGAATTTGTCTATTTCATATGGATTATCAACTTTGTGAGCATAGGGTATTCATAAAGTTCCTTTCTTATACTTTTATTGTTCTTGGAATCTATAGTGATATCCCCCTTTCATTTCTAATATTAGTAATTCATGTTTTCTTTTTCTTTTAGCCTGGCTACAGGCTTATCAATTTTATTGTTTTTTTTCAAAGAACCAACTTTGGTTTTGTTCATTTTCTCTGAATTTACATTTTTCAGTTGAAAAGATTTCTGCTTTTATATAAAATATAAGTTTATATATAAATATAAATTTACATATTTATAAAAATAAATATAAATTTGTATATTTATATATAAATAAATATTTATATAAATTTATTTTATACAAATATGGTCTATCTTGGTGAGCATTTCATGCAAACTCAAGAAGAATGTGTATTCTGCTGTTGTTGAATGAAGCACTCCATAGGTGTCAGTTGTATCCAGTTGATTAATAGTGCTGCTGAGTTCAACTATGTTCTTACAGACTTCCTGCTTGGTGAAGCCATCTGATTCTGATGGAGGGGTGCTAAAGTTTCCAACCATAATATTGGATTAATCTATTTCTTCTGCAGTTCTATATATTTTTGCCTCATGTATTTTGGTGTTCTGTTGTCAGGTGCATGCACATTAAGGATTATTATGTCTTCTTGGAGAATTGACTCTTTTATCATGATGTAATGTCTCTCTCTCCTTGCTCTGAAGTCTGCTCCGTCTGAAATTAATATTATTCCTCCTGCTTTCTTTTTGATTAGTTTTAACATAGTATGCCTTACTCTATCCCTTTACTTTTAATCTATATGTGCCTCTGTAGTTAAAGTGGGTTTCTTATAAACAAAATAGAGTTAGGTCTTGTTTTATGATCCACTATTCCAATCTGTCTTTTAATTGAAATATTTAGGCAATTGAGGTTTTAAGGTGATTATTGACTTAGTTCAATTAATATCTACCACATTTGTTACTGTTTTCTATTTTTTGCCCTTACTATTTATTTCTACCTTTGCCTTCTACCCTATTTCTGTCATTTATGGTTTCAGTTAAGTCTTTTGTAAATTTCATTTTTCTCCTTTCTTAGTCTATGAGTTATACTTTTTAAAAAAGCTTTTTTAGTAGTTGCCCTGGAGTTTGCAAAATTCATTTACAACTAACTCAAGTCCACTTTCAAATAACACTATACCATTTTATGGGTAGTACAAGCACCTTATAATAAATATTCCTAATCCTCTCCCCATCTTTTATATTATTGCTTTCATTCATTTCACTTATATATAAGCATATATATATATACAAAAATTACGTGTGTGTGTATATATATAATTGAATCCATTTTAGCTATTATTATTTTAGACAGACTGTTTTCTGTTAGATCAATTAAAAACAAAAGCTTATTTTAGCTTCACTTATTCTCCAATGTTTTTCTTCATGTAGATTTGAGTTTCTGATCTATATTATTTTCCTTCTCCATGAAGTACTTCTTTTTTTTTTTTTTTTTTTTTGACAGAGTCTTGCTCTGTCACCAGGCTGGAGTGCAGTGGCTTGATCTTGGCTCACTGCAACCTCTGCCTCCTGGGTTCAAGCGATTCTCCTGCCTCAGCCTCCCAAGTACAGGCACGTGCCAGTAGGTCCAGCTAATTTTTGTATTTTAGTAGAGACGGGATTTCACCATGTTGATCAGGATGGTCTCGATCTCTTGACCTTGTGATCCGCCTGCCTCGGCCTCCCAAAGTGCTGGGATTACAGACGTGAGCCACCTCGCCCAGCCTTCTTCTTCTTCTTTTTTTTTTTTTTTTACCTTTTATTTCTTAGAGACAAAGTCTCATTCTGTCACTCAGGCTGGAGTGCAGCTCATAGCTCACTGTAACCTCAAACTCCTAGGCTCAAGCTATCCTCCTTCCTCAGCCTATTAAGTAGCCAGGACTAGAGGCATGTGCCACCACACACAGCTATTTTATTTTTTATTTTATTTTATTTTTTTGTAGAGAACAGAGTCTTACTATATTGCCCAGGTTGATATCAAATTCCTGGCCTCCAACCTCAAGCAATTCTACTGCCTTGGCCTTCCAAAGCACTGGGATTACAAGCATGAGCCACCCCCCACCATGCCCAGCCTAAAGAACTTCTTTTAACATTTCTTGCAAGGCAGGTTTACTGGTAATTTCCTCAATTTTCTGAGAAAGTCTTTATTTCTCCTTCACTTTTTAAGGATATTTTCTTGAGATACAGAATTTGAGGCTGATGGCTGTTTTCTTTCACACAAAATATTTCACATCATTCTCTTTTTGTTTGCATGGTTTCTGAGAAGAAATCATATGAAATTCTTATTTTTTTCTCCTCTTTAGATTAGTGGTTTTTTTCCCCCTCTGGCTTCTTTGAAGATTTTTTTTCCTTTGGCTTAAATTTTCTGAAGTTTGGATACAATGTGCTTATTATTATTTTTTTCTGTATTTATCCTACTTTGCGTTTTCTGAGCTTCCTGGATCTGTGATTCGATGTCTGACAAGAACTTGGGGAAAATTCTTATCCATTATTATTTCAAATATTTCTGTTCCTTTCTTATTTCTTTTCCTTAGGCATTCCCATTATGTGTATGTTATACCTTTTATAGCTGTGCAACAGTTCTTGGATAGTGTATTCTGTTTTTGTGGTTTTTTTTCAGTTTTCTCTTTGCATTTCAGTGTTGAGGTTTCTATTGTCATAATCTCAAGCTCAGAAATTCTTTCCTCTGAACTATGTCCAGTCTATTAATGAGAACACCAAAGACATCTTTCATTTCTTTTAGTGCTTTATCTCTAGAATATATTTTTATTCTCTTAGAATTTGCATCTTTCTCCTTACATTATCCATCTCTTCTTGCACATTTACTTCTTTTCATTGAAGTCGTTAGCATGTTAAGAATAGTTTAAAAACATTCCTCGCTCGATAATTCTAACATTCCTGCCATATCTGACTTTAGTTCTGATTGTTGTTTTGTGTTCTTCGAACTTTATTTTTTTGCCTTTTAATATGCTTTGTAATTTTTTTCTGTAGCTATACATGATGTACTTAGTAGAGGGAACTACTGTAAATGGTACTTTAATGATGTTGTGGTAAGGTGTACGGGAGGAGAAACATTCTATACTACTGTAATTGGGTACTAGTCTTTTGGTGCCCCTGTGAACTTCACTAGGACTTCTCAGTTTTCCCCACTTGGGTGGGTCAAAATGGCTGGAGGGATCTAGAGTTGTGTATTTTTCCTCCCCTATGGGGAAAGCTAGAGGGAGCTGGAGTGGGGTATTTCCCTTCCCCCATGTGGAAAGCTAACAGGCGCTAGAGTTGGATATTTTTCTTCCCCCAAGCACGTTACTGTGAAGACCCAGTCAAGCACTTGGAGATGAAACTTAGAAAACTGTAGGAGCTTTCTGTGCTCTGAAACATGCTTACAGGTTAGACTCTGGTAAAACAGTTTCTCCTCAAGGCAGGCCTTGTTAAGAGGAACAAAATGAGGAATCTCCATGCCATTTTCCATCATGATGGTATGAATTTACATTATTTCTCACAATGCATAAGAGTTCTCTTTTAACTGCATCCTCTCCAACACCTGTGGTCTTTTATCTTTTTAACAAAACCATTCTAACAGGTGTGAGATGATATCTCATTGTGTTTTTAAGTTGCATTTCCCTAATGATTAGTGATGCTGAGCATTTCTTTCATGTACCTACTTGCCATTTTTATGTCTTCTTTTGAGAATTATCTGTTCAGGTCCTTTGCCCATTTTTAAATTGGATTATTTGAGTTTTTATATGTTTTGGACATTAATCCTTAACCAGATGTATGATTTATAAATATTTTCTGAATGCTCTAGTGTATTTCAAAATGGTTCCTTTTCTCCTCCCCCTGCTGGAAGCATAAAGAGATTTTTCTCCAATACTGTGAAGACCCAGTCAGGCTCCTGGAGATAAAACTCTGAAAAGTGTGGGAGCCTTCTGTGATTAGGTCCTCCTGGAGTTTTTAACTCTCAGACTTGTCTGCACTGAGCCTCATGCAATTTATCAATTCCAGTTTCAGTTTTCCTAACCCCAGCACTGGTTCCCCTAGAGGTTTCTGCTCATCAATTTCTTCTCTAGTAAGTTGTGATTCTCTATATCCCCCTGTCTCTCTCTTCAATTTTAGGGACACTGGTTTTCCCTGTGACTTCATTTCTCAGAAAGATCTAAGAGTACTTGTTTTTTGCTTTT
The DNA here is from genome assembly GCF_037993035.2 of Macaca fascicularis. Lineage (NCBI taxonomy): Eukaryota > Metazoa > Chordata > Mammalia > Primates > Cercopithecidae > Macaca > Macaca fascicularis. Next base: position 85,574,567 of record NC_088384.1, read on the forward strand.
GCCAGCTTTTTACTCGTTGATAGACAGAAGGACTTTTTGCAGGAGTCATTCGGTGGTTGGATTTGGTTCCATCCCCAAAGCTCCGCAACAGCCATGAGACTTCAGATTTGCCACACTCCAGAATTATAGCCCCTGAAGATCCAAACACAGCACAGATTCCTCTTGGCTGGGGACTGTAAGCTGAGAAAGGGTCATAGGAACCCTGGCATCAAATGAGTGCCCGCGGGAGAGAGAGCAGGCCTTGTGGCAGTCAGCCTCTTTCCAGTATTATCCAAGGGACCCACCCTCACATCCAATGTCTTCTGTTCTTATTGATTTCCACTTGGAAGTATTTTCTTCTCTCTCATCCCAGCATGAGACAAGATTTGGAGCACCTTTTCCATGAGCATCTGTGTAGATACTTATTAGGATGTGCCTTGCCCTAGTCACAGTGATTCCTCCAGAGGCCCTGCCTGTACTATGATCCTTGTGCTGGTAATGACTCTGTGATTATAGGACTGGGCACATGACCCAGGTTCATCATCATGGTGCCAAGGTTGTCACACTGTATCATTAAGTCCTTGAGGAACAAAGGATCTATTTTTTAAAATTATTGCTGTTACTAAAACTCTACCTATTAACAATAATATCTAACTTTTGGAGCATAGTCAGCTATTATTAAGCAATTTGCATATATTAATAGATTTTATGACCATAGCAAAAGTATGAAGTTGGCACGCTTCATATCTCCATTTCACAGTTGAGGGAACTCAGGAAACAGAGAAGTTAAATGGTGTCCCCAGGGACACATAGCTAGGACTCACAGAGCTGGAATTCAGACCTAAACGTTCTGACTCCTAAGCCCACAGGCTTACTTTTCTCAAACATCCACTGACCCCCAGTTCCTCACTTGTCCCAAAGTACTTTCTGTCACAGTAGTTGGGGAAATGGGTGAGGAAAGGAGAATTTTTGGCTCAGAGGCCCCCAGGCTCCTGGTTCTCTCAAACATTCAGGCTGTATCTGTACTGCACCAAGTCAACCTGAATTTGAAATTAAATTTCTTGCACGATTTTTACAAAAATTTTCCACTGAAATAAGCATCCGTGCACTTAGTAGATCTTTATCGAAGGATTGGAGTTCACAGGGAGCTACCTTGCTGCTCAAAGCCCAGATTCTGCCATCTTCCTGACACTATCTATCAATTTTTGAGTCATGTATTTCAAATTATGCTTCTTGGAGGCATAAAATTAGTGACTCACATCATCCAGGTTAATATTTATTTTATGAATAGGAATGTTTCATCCATTTGTGCTATCTATCTTAAATTTTATTTTTTCAGGTATTAGTATTGCTAAACCAACTTTTCTGAAGTACTTTGTGGCATATCTTTTGCCATCACCATAACCATATTTACACCCATTACCATCACTTCATTTTGGTGTGTTTCTGTGTGCTGTGTTCTGGGAGATTTCCCTCACACAATCACCCAACTCACTAATTTACTAGTTAATTCTATAAAGTCAGCTAGTCGATCTATTAGTTTTTTTTTTTTTTACTTTAGCATTAATTATATTTTCATTTTCAAAGTCTCTGATTTGTTATTTTTCCTACATGTATAACTGTTCTTATTCATGCCTGGGCTATTCTTTTGTCATAAATGCCTGTTATTGTTTTATGAATTTACTTCTGTTTTGTTTTCTTTATAAAGTTATTGAATATATGAATTTTAAAGATCATTTTATATTCTATTTTAAAATATTGCCTCAGATGTGAAGCTCCTTTGATTGCTATTTGATTTTAGTTATTGTTGTTCTTGAATTTGTTACGTATCTCTCATGGTGCTGCTGTTCCCTGAAACTTTGGTGATTCCTGCTTGTGCTGCTGACTTTCCAGGAATAAGGTCCCACATGATTGTGGGCTAACAGGGCCTTGTGGAGCATGGCACCTGCCTCACCCTCACTGTGGAGGCTGCTCCTAAATGAGACTATGGCTTCTTTGCTGCTTTCTTCTTAATAGATGTCTCTTCCATCCTATGAGAAGTGTTAATGCAACCATTAAAAGTGAAGGTTGTGGGCTGGGCACGGAGGTTCAGGCCTGTAATCCCAGCACCTTGGGAGGTTGAGGTGGGCTGATCACCTGAGATCAGGAGTTTGAGACCAGCCTGGCCAACATGGCGAAAACACATCTCTACTAAAAATACAAAAATTAGCCGGGCGTGGCAGCAGGCACCTGGAATCCCAGCTACTTGGGAGGCTGAAGCAGGAGAATTGCTTGAACCCGAGAGGCGGAGGTTGCAGTGAGCCAAGATCGTGCCACTGCACCCCAGCCTGGGTGACAGAGAGAGACTCCATCTCATACACACACACACACACACACACACACACACACACACACACACACATAAAAAGTGAAGGCTCTGGAGTGTGGCTGCCTGTGTTCTAATTCTAAAAGCTGGGTGATGTTGAGCAATCCATTACTCTCTGTGTGCCTTGGGTTTCCTGACCTGTAAAAGGAGGTTAATGGTAGATTTTCCTTCATGGGTCAGAGCCATGATTTAATGAGGTAACTGACATCTACAGTGCTTGATTCAGTATGGAAAGCACAGGACATCTTCAATAAATGATAGCTGCTACTATTCCTTCGTGTCATATAGAGACTGGTTTCTTGTTTTTAAGTGTACTTAGACATTTATTCCTATAATTTGATCATTTTCATTTGTATTTCTGTGGTTGTAGGGCAAGAGGTGAAGATTCCACCATACTGACATCTGCCACACTGAAACAGAAATTTGGATGAAAATACAACTTTCACAATTTCATTTGAAAATTACTCACAACTGATTAAGGACCCAAAACCCAGCACATGACAGAGAAGTTTCTAGACAGACCTTTTGTTAGTCATAGACCCTGCAGGAGAAACATTTTTCCTAACAAGGTGGTATTTTGAAAGCAAAACAGTAATGGGAAAACAGTGACCTTTTCCTGCACACACAAAATAATTATAACCACAGTTTTTTCGATATAATTAATTATGAGTCACTCAGTCTGTATAGTTTATATTATTCCAACTCTATAAGATACATGTTACAACCTCTGTTTATATGTAATTAAAATAAGGCTCAGAGAAGTCAAGTGTCTTACTGAAAGTCATAGAGCTGGAAACTTTAAAAGAAGGAATTCATCTATAGATTAACAAGGAGCAGGGTACAGACAATTCCAAGGGGAGCAATTGGTCCCAGAGTGGCAGGGGTAGTCCAAGGATACCATATAAGCTGCGTCTCAGGAGGCCCAGGAAGCTGAAAGAAAGCCACTGGTGAGCAACTGGCACCATGAAGTAGGAATCCAGCCAAAATCAATATTTGAGTTCCCTCTCCTCACTTGGCTCAGTGAGTATCAGTAATGACCTACTGGGTTTCAGGCATGGTATCATCATTATCTCCTTTAATCTCCACTAAAACACAGCAGGGAAAGGCTTATTATCCCCAGTTTAGAGACCACAACTGACCCTTGGTTGGCCTAGTGACTTGCCCAACTCCTTAGCACACTCTCTTGGTGAGGGCATTTATTCTTCCTGTCTCCCCAGTTCCCATCTGAACACAGTGGTGAATGGAATAGGTACACCGTGTACAGAATGAAGAGTATTAAAATTGATGTGACTGCCCCAGGAACTTGCCCACCATATTATTTCCCCCCTGACCCCCGCTTATAATCCCATTCCCTCTCCATAATCCATAATTCCCACCTTACTCCACAAAGCAGATCCTTATTAATTTAAATCCACTTCTTCTTGTGACAGAGTCAGAAAATAATTCATTTTGTTGGGTGCAGGCACATGAAAGAGCTAAGGTCCACATTAGACTGAATTTGAGTTAAGTTTTGCCAGTTATATCAAGTTTGGAATAGGGAACCATTTCAGGAGCAGACCTGGTTCCTCTTCAACACTGAGCAAGTCCTCTGAACCCTCCTCCTGCCTCCAGCTGAGTAGGACATGGTTGAGGCTGGTGTAAAATGAGACCACAAGCCAACCAGATCCTCTGGTCTTGAGGTTGGGAGTTTATGAAACATTTTATAACCACACGTCCTTCTTGGCCTAAGACCTCAATGTGATCTGAAGATGGAGATAGGGGCTATTTGGAGGGAACACAGGCTCCAGGCAGCAAGGAAGCATTTTTTCTGCTAAGCCTGTCTTATTCTCCTGAAAATGGAGCATGAGTAGCTCCTTGCATTGTAGCTGCCTGCTGTGCCTGGTCTCTATTTCACAGTCCCAAAGCAGGTTACTGTCTCACTCCATCAGAGTCACTTCTTGAATTGAGGGAAGCAGGACTTGTCTTCACTCCACAGAGCAGAGTCTGGGATCTCCCCAGCACAGGCATTTGGACAGAGCAGGCTGCTGAGGTCTCCTGACCCCTTTCCCCACCTTCTGGCCCCCAAACCCTGCTCCATTCCTGCTGCTGGATTTACTGCTGAGACTCACAGGTGAGCACTGCCTTGGGCTAGAATTTTTTCTTCCTACCTGAAGGACCATGCCCTGCCTCTGGGCTTCCAGGGATTCCAGACAAACACAAGTGATGCTAAGGAAGGCCAAGGACTGGGTATTGTTTGAGAGCAGAACATCAGGGAGCTGAGCACTTTCTCTGTGGATCTGCAGCTGGCTACCAGAGGCATCAAATCACAGGATGCTCCAATCAACAACACCACATTTACTTACCTTTTTATAATATTTCAGTTAATAAAACACTTTTAGAAAAATTATTATTTGAATACCTAAGGCTCTTGAAGGCTCCAGGAGGCAAAGTGACTTGTCCAAGGCCACAGAATGAGCTCAGAGATAGCCTAACAGGGTTGTGTGGCTCCAGGGCCAGCCCTCTCTCTTTACCACCCTGAAGATGTGAAGTCGGAAATGGTGCCTGCTTCAGTTGGGCAGGAGAGCAACTGGGGTGTTCAGTCACCATCCTCCCTAAGGGTGCTTCTCGCTTTGGTCCGTGTTTCCCACTGCTCCTCCCTCCTCTGTGATCTAATCTTACCAGCCATTTCTCTGTGGCCACTTTCTCTTTAAGAAGTTCACATTTTCCACCGGGTGTGGTGGTTCGCTCCTGTAATCCCAGCACTTTGGGAGGCCAAGGTGGGCAGATCATCTGAGGTTAGGAGTTTGAGATCAGTCTGGTCAACATGGTGAAACCCCATCTCTACTAAAATTACAAAAAAAAAAAAAAAAAAAATTAGCCAGGCATGGTGGCACACACCTGTAGTCCCAGCTACTTGGGAGGCTGAAGCAGAAGAATTGCTTGAACCTGGGAGGTGGAGGTTGCAGTGAGCTGAGATCGTGCCACTACAGCCTGGCAACAGAGCAAGACTCTGTCTTAAAAAAAAAAAAAAAAAAAAAGTAGAAGTTCCACATTTTCTTTTTATTGAATCCTATATTTGTTTGTAAGGGCTTCCTTAACAAAGTACCACAGACAGGGTGGCTAATACGACAGACATTTGCTTCCTCACAGTTCTGGTGTCTAAAGTCCAAGATGAAGGTATCACCAGGGTTGGGTTAGTTTCTACTGAGTTCTCACTCTTTGGCTTGTAGAAGGCCATCTCCTCCTTGTGTCTTAACACGCAGTTTTCCCTCTGTGTGTGTCTGTGTCCTAATCTTCTCTTCTTATGGGAACACCACTCATATCGGATTAATGCCCACCCCAGCAATATTATTTAACTTAATTCCTTCTTAAAGGCCCTGTGTCCAAATACAGTCACATTCTGTGGTGCTGGGGTTTCGGGATTCAACAAATTCATTTTGGGGGGACACATTCAGCTCATAACAGGTACCATAACTTTCCTTCCCAGCTCCCAGACAGGCTGCCAGTCCTGACCCCTTCTCAGGTCATGGAGCTGATCCCAGAGTCATAGGGGTGGGCACAGCAGCCTCTCTATGTGCAGTGTAGGGACTTGGTGCCCTGCATCCCAGCCACTCCAGCCATGTCTGAAAGGGGACAAGGTACAGCTCAGGCTATGGCTTCAGAGGGTGCAAGCCCAAGCCTTGGGAGCTTCCACATGGTGTAGAGCCTGCAGGTGCACAGAAGCCAAGAATTGAGGTTTGGGAACTTACACCTAGGTTTCAGAGGATGCATGGGAATGCCTGGATGCCCAGGCAGAAGTTTGCTGCCGGGACAGGGCCCTCACGGAGAACCTCTTCTAGGGCATTGTGGATGGGAAATGTGGGGTGGGAGCCTCCACACAGAGTTCCCACTGGGGTGCTGCCTAGTGGAGTCGTGAGAAGACAGCCATTGTTCTCCAGATCCCAGAATGGTAGATCCACTGACAGCTTGCACGATGCATCCTGAAAAGCCACAGATGCTCAACACCAGCCCATGAAAGCATCCAGGAAGGAGGTTGTACCCCGCAAAACCACAGGGGCAGAGCTGCCCAAAACCGTGAGAACCCACCTCTTGCATTGGCGTGATCCAGATAAGAGACATGGAGTCAAAGGAGATAATTTTGGAGCTTTAAAGATCTGACTGCCCTGTTGGATTTCAGACTTGCATGGGGCCTGTAAGCACTTTTGTTTTGGCCAATTTCTCCCATTTGTAATGACTGTACTTACCCAAGACCTGTACCCTATTGTATCTAGGAAGTAAGTAACTTGCTTTTGATTTTACAGGCTCATAGGCTGAAGGAACTTGCCTTGTCTCAGGTGAGACTTTAAACTGTGGACTTTTGAGTTAATGCTGAAATTAGTTAAGATTTTGGGGGACTGTTGGGAAGACATGATTGGTTTTGAAATGTGAGGACATGAGGTAGAGGCCAGGGGTGGAATTATATGGCTTGGCTGTGTTCCCACCCAAACCTCATCTTGAATTGTAACTCCCACAATTCCCATGTTTCATGGGAGGAACCCAGTGGGAGGTAATTAAATCATGGGGGCAAGTTTTCCCATGCTGTTCTTGTGATAGTGAATAAGTCTCACAAGATCTGATGGTTTTAAAAATGGGAGTTTCCCTGCACAACTCTCTCTCTCTGCCTGCTGCCATCCATGTAAGACGTGACTTGCTCCTCCCTGACTTCCACCATGATTGTGAGGCCTCCCCAGCCACATAGAACTCTTTCTTTAGGTCCATTAGACCTTTCTTTTTGTAAATTGCCCAGTCTCGGGTATGTCTTTATCAGCAGCATGAAAACGGACTAATACATACAGATTACAGACAAAGGCATGGAAGTTTCCAGATGGTTCATCCTATGCCTAAACAATGACAGCTAGTAAGGGGCTCAGGAGTAACTCAGATCTGCTAACTCCTAGTAGAGTGCTCAGTCCTCTTTCATGCCATCAGTCTAAATGATCACTTGAATGAGAAGAGAGGAAGGCAGAAGGGTGTTGGGGAAAAACAGCTGTGCTGAGCATCAGAGGGAAAAGGGAGGTGTCAATCAGTGTTGGGGCTTGAGATGTCAAGGCAGTTGCTCTGTAGATGGAAATAAAAAAGTTTTGAGGGCACAGGAAATGCCCAATAGGATGCAGTAGGGGAAGAGGAGACAGGGCCTTCATTTGTCTCAGCCTCAGTTCTCATCTGTAAAGTGGTGATAATCACGGACTCCTTTTAGGAGAGTGAAAATAATTGGGGTTCCTGTGTGTAAATCACGTAGCACATTGTAGGTGCCTCCACATCAAGGTGTTATTTCAAGGCTGTGTGGTCTTGGGCAGCCCAGTTCCCTTTGCTGAGCCTCAGTTTTCCCATATGTAGAATGTAGATAATTATACTAACCATTCCAGGATTTTATGAGAACACAGTGAGCCTGGGGAGAGGACAGACCTCAGTAAATGATGAGGTTGTTTTCCCAAGGTCGTGTGATCTTGGGAAAACCTTGGTGCCCTTGAGTCCTCAGTTTCACCATGTGTGAAATGGGATGATCATGGCCACTATTCTGGGTTCTGTGAGGACTGGAAAGGATAGGCACAAAGTCGCAAATGGTGTTGGTGTAGGGTTATTACTGAGCAGCTATAGAACAGTGGTTAGAAGAGCATGGGCAGGAGCCTGACTGCCTGGGCCACATCCTAGCTCTGCCACTTCCTGGCTCTGTGACCTGAGACAAGGCATTTCCCCACATGGGCCTTGATGTCCTCATCTGTTGATAACACCTACCTCACAGACTGGGGTAATGACTGAATTATTTAAATTATATAATGTGCTAGAACAGCTCTGACATGCAGTAAATGTTCAAGAAACATGAGCTATGTCATGCTGAAACCATGTGACCTCAGGTGAATCAGCTCTCCCACAGGCCTGAAGTATAAATGAGTTTAGTGTGGGATTAAGTAGTTTTCCATCTGGCTTCTCGTTAGAATCACCTGAGAAACTGAAAAAAAAAAAAAAAAAAAAAAAATTCCCAGACCCAGTCTACCTTGTAGAAATGCTGCTTTAATTGGTCTGACATAGGCATCTGACAATTTTAACGACTGCAGATTCTAATATACAGCCAGCACTGAGAACCCCTGATTTGTATGTCTTGAGGTCACAGAGGAAAAGTTTTTTTTCCCCCCTTGTACAGGTGATCCCCCATGATGCTGGGCTTGAGAACAGCATTTCTGGGTGTAAGTGCTTTAGAATTGTGTGCGCTGGGTACAACTCTTTTGAGGCACCAGTGGCATGGCCAGGGCCACTCCCAGGGTGCAGGCATCGGGTGCTGAAAAGCAGCAGCTCAGGCAAAGTCCTGCCCACATACCAGCCTCAGTGTTGAAACCCTCCAGTCTTTTCTTTTTTTTCTTTTTTTTTTTTGAGATGGGGTCTTGCTATGTTGCCCAGGCTGGAGTGCAGTGGCACAATCTTGGCTCATTGCAACCTCCACCTCCTGGGTTCAAGTGATTCTTCTGCCTCAGCCTCCTGAGTAGCTGGGATTACAGGCATGCACCACCATGCCCGGCTAATTTTTGTATTTTTAGTAGAGACAGGGTTTCACCATATTGGCCGAGCTGGTCTCAAACACCTGACCTCAGGTGATCCACCCACCTTAGCCTCCCAAAGTGCTGGAATTACAGGTGTGAACCATTGCACCTGGCTCCAACCTTCCAGTCTTAAAACATATTTGTGTCTAAACAGGCACCATAATCCCAGGAAATCACTTTTTAGCTGCACAACCCTTCCTGCCTTGACACACCACACACCAAGATGTCCTTGAGGAATTTTTCCTCCTCCTTTCAAAAATGCTTTTGTAAATAGACTCTCTGGGTTGGGGGAGGATGCCTGTGCTCTTGTTTGTATTTTGAAAGCCAATTCACCAAACTTGTTTCCTGAGGGGATTATTCAGAAAAGAGAAAGATAATTCTAATTTGCTGTTTTCCGCTCCTGTTTTTATTTGGACTTCTCATGGAAGCTACAGGGAAAAGAAATTGAGACCAAAACTAAATACAAATTTCACAATATCACAGGTATCTTATCAAGATGCTAGGGAACACTGGTAGTTCTAATTCTGTGAAAAATGACATCAGTAATTTGAATCTGTAGATTGCTTTGGGTAGTATAGCCATTTTAATAATATTGATTCTTCCAATACATGAGCATGGAGTGTTTTTTATTTGTTTTCATCATCTGTGATTTCTTTCAGCATTATTTCACAGTTCTCCTTTTAGAGATCTTTCACCTCCTTGGTTAGATGTATTCCTAGGTATTTTCTGTGTGTGGTTATTGTGAATGGGATTGTGTTAGATATTGTTGGTGTATAGAAATGCTACTGCTTTTTGTACATTGATTTTATATTCAGAAATTTTGCTGAAGTTGTTTATCAGCTCCAGGAACTTTTTGGCAGAGTCTTGAGGGTTTTCCATGTATAGAATCATATTATTTGCAAAGAGAGATAGTTTGATTTCTTTTTTTCCTATTTTGATTTCTTTTACTTCCTACTCTTGCTTGCTTGGTCTGACCAGGAATTCCAGTACTATGTTGAATAGGAGTGGTGAAAGTGGGCATCCTCATCCTTTTCTTGCTCCAGTTCTCAAAGGAAACACTGCCAGTTTTTGCCCATTTACTATGATACTGGCTGTGGGTTTGTCATAGATGGCTCTCATTATTTTGAGGTGTATTCTTTTGATGCCTAGTTTCTTTGGGATTATTATCATGAAGGGATGTCAGATTTTATCAAAAGCTTTTTCAAAACAAAAGCTTTTTCAGAATTAAAAAAAAATTGTTTTTAATTCTGTTTATGTGGTGGATCACATTTATTGATTTTCTGATGTTGACCCAACCTTGCATCCCAGGAATAAAGCCTACTTGATCACAGTGAATTAACCATTTGATGTGCTGTTGAATTCAATTTACAAGTGTTTTGTTGCGGATTTTTGAGCCTATGTTCATCAGGGATATTAGCCTGTGGTTTTTTGTTTTTTTGTTTTGTTTTGTTTTGTGTGTGTGTGTGTGTGTGTGTGTGTGTGTGTCTTTGCCAGGTTTTGGTATGAGGGAGATGCTGGCTTCATAGAATGAATTTGGGAGGAATCCCTCTTATTCGATTTTTTGGAATAGTTTCAGTAGAATTGTTACAAGTTCTTCTTCGTATGTCTGGTAGAATTCATCTTGTCCAGGGCTTTTGTTGGTTGGTAGACTTTTTTTTTAATTATTGATTCAATTTTGGAAATTGATATTGATGTTTGGTGTTTCCATTTCTTTTTGATATAATCTTGAGAGATTCTGTATTTCCAGGAACATCTACTTTCTCTATATAGTTTGTGTGCATAGAAGTGTTCATAATAGTCTGTGAGTATCTTTTTTATTTCTGTGGTATTGGCTGTTGCCACTTTTGTCATTTCTGATTGTGCTTATTTGGATCTTATCTGTTTTTCTTTGTTAGTCTAGCTAGTATTCCATTAGTCTTAGCTATCCTCTAAAAGAACCAACTTTTGGGTTTGTTGATTCTTTGTATGGGTTTTTGAGTCTCAATTTTGTTCAGTTCTGCCTTGATTTTAGTTATTTCTTTTCTTCTGCTAGCTTTGGGTTTAGTTTCTTCTTGTTTTTCTAGTTTCTGTAAGTGGGACATTCGATCATTATTTTGAGATCTTTCTAACTTTTCGATATAGGCATTTAGTGTCATAAACCTTCCTCTTAACACTGCTTTTGCTGCATCCCAAAGATTTTGGTAGATTGTTTCTCTGATTCCATTTAAGAATTTTTTTATTTCTACCTTGATTTTGTTGTTTACCCAAAAGTCATTCAGGAGTAAGTTGTTTAATTTCCATGTAATTGTGTGGTTTTGCGACATCTTCTTGGTATCAATTTCTGTTTTTATTCCACTGTGGTCAGAGAGTATGGTTGGTATGATTTTGATTTTTTGAATTTATTTAGACTTACTGCATGGCCTAGCATATGGCCAATCTTGGATTATATTCCATGCGTAGACGCGAAGGATGTGTATTCTGTAGTTGATGGGTGGAGTATTCTGTAGATGTCTATTAGGTCCAATTAGTCAAATGCTGAGTTCAAATCCAGAATTTGAGCTACTACTACTGTTGTGTGGCTATCTGAGTCTTTTTGTCAGTCTAGAAGTACTTGTTTTATGAATCTGGGTGCTCCAATGTTGGTTGTATATATATTTAGCTAAGTGTTCTTGTTGAATGGAAACCTTTATTGACCTTCTTTGGATTTTTTTTTTTACTGTCATTGGTTTAAAGCTTGTTTTATCTGCTATGAAAATACCAATCTTTGCTCTTTTGTTTTCTGTTTGCATGGTAGATCTTTCTCCATCCCTTTACTTTGAGCCTATATGTGTCACTGCATGTGGAATGAGTCTCTTAAGACAGCATATCATTGAGTTTTGCTTCTTTATCCAGCTTTCCACTCTGTGCCTTTTAATTGGGGGATTTAGCGCATTTAGTAATCAAGGTTAGTATTGATATGTGTGGATTTGATCCTGTCATCATGCTTTTAGCTGGTTGTTATGCAGACTTGTTTGTGTGGTTACTTTATAATGTCATTGTACTATGTACTTTGCAGTGGCTGCTAATAGTATTTCCTTTTTAGGTTTAGCACCCTCTTCAGGACCTCTTGTAAGGCAGGTCTGGTGGTAACAAATTCCCTTAGCATTGGTTTTCCTGAAAAGAATCTTATTTCTCCTCTTATGAAGCTAAGTTTGGCTGGATATGAAATTCTTGTTGAAAATTCTTTTTTTTAAGAATGCTAAATATAGCCCCAATCTCTTCTGGTTTATAGGGCTTCTGCTAATGGACAAATGAGCTTCTCTTTGTAGGCAACTTTCTCCTTCTTTCTAGCTGCCTCTAACATTTTATCTTTCATTTTGACCTTGGAGAATCTGATGACTATGTATCTTGGGGATGCTCTTTTCTATGTAGTATCTCACAGGGGTTTTCTGCATTTCCTAAATTTAAATGTTGGCCTCTCAAGCAAGGTTGAGCAAATTTTCATAGATGATATCTTGAAATATTTTTTCCCAGTTGCTTAGTTTCTCTCCTTCTCATTCAGGGATGCCAATGAGTCATAGAGTTGGTGTATTCATGTAATCCCATATTTCTCAGAAGTTTTATTCTGTCTTCCTTATTATTTATTCTTTATATTTGTCTGACTGAGTTATTCCACAGAGGCAGTTTTCAAGCTCTGAGATTCTTTCCTCAGGTTGCTTGATTCTGCTATTAATACTTGCAATTATAGTCTGAAATTCTTGAAGTGAGTTTTTTGGCTCTATGAGATCAGATTCGTTCTTTCTTATGATGGACTTTTTGTCTTTCATCTCATGTTTCATTTTATTGTATGTCTTAGAATCTTTGGATTGAATTTCAACTTTCTCCTGAATGTCAGTGATTTTTGTTGCCATCCATATTCTGAATTCTATTTCTGTTATTTCAACTATTTCAGCCTGGTTAAGAATCATTCCTGGGAACCTAGTACAATTGTTTGAAGGTAAGAAGGTACTCTGGCTCTTTGCATTGCCAGAATTCTTGTGCTGGTTCTTTCTCATCTTTGTGAGCTGACGCTCCTTCAGTCTTTGAAACTGCTGTCCTCTGGATGGGTTTTGAAGTTACTGTCCTTTGGATGGTTTTTTTTTCCCCTTTTATCTTGCTGGTGGGGAGGCCCACTGGCATCCATGTGCACATCTGCACTGGCAGCGGTGCCGACATGTTACTATATTCAGATTTTTCATGGTGCCAGAATTCTTGTGCTGGTTCATTCTTATCTGGAGACTCTGGCCTTTCTGACTTTTGTAAATATTTTAAGGTGCGTAAGATTTTCGTTTTTCTTTCTTTCCCTATAATATATATTTCATCTTTTCATTTCCTTTTTTCCTTGCCCCTTCCCCACCCCAGGGGTTGTAACTATAGAGAATGCTGGATAGGATCTTTTGGTTTTGCTTCTAGAGCCCTATGCATTTCTTCTGGCAGATTTTATATTGGGCTGGGCTATTTAACCTATAAGCATCATCTCTGGGCTTGTGGCCAGGTATACTCTTGATCTTTGTTACCCAAAGTGGTGGGTATACTCTTGATCTTTGTTTACTGGCAGAAACCCTCATGTTGCCTTAGGCAATGGGCTGATTTGTGGAATGCACAATGTTCTGAGCTCCCTGCTCAACCCCAGGTGGTTAGGGGCCATGAAGCATGGGGCCTGACTGGGCAGGTTGCCTTCTTGTCTCCCAGTAGCAGGCCCCAGCACCAGTACCAAGAGAGAATCCAGTGTGCAGCTCCCAAGTGCCCAGAGGTGTGCCTACATGTGGAGCTGGGAAACCTCCTTAGTCCCAAGATCTCTGCACAGGGATGGGTAGTGGCACCAGCTGAACTTCTACCCCTGCCACCTCTCTAAGCAGCCCTCCCTGATGATTCAAGGGTCCATTTTAATCCAGGAAAGTGGATTCTCCAAATGTCTAGAGATCTTCCTGGGTATAGAGCAGAGAGGGCTCCCCTGCACTAAGAGTTCTGAATAAGAGGTGTGGGGTAACTCAGGCTGTTACAGCAGGCAAGTCAATGCTCTGATTTCCTGGATATCTGCCTGGGAGTGTAGCAAACAGGGTCTCTGCACAAGAGGGGTGGAGCAATTGAGACAGCTGAACCATGCAAGTGAGTGCTCCAAATGCCTGGAGATCTGTCTGCCTGTGGAGCACAAACAGCTTCACTGCACCACCATCTATGTCTAGGGAGAATTGGGCAGTTCAGGCTGCTGAACCAGGCAAATGCCTGGAAATCTGTCTGCACATGGAGCAGAGAGAGCCTCACTGTACCAAAATAAGTTTATTGGGGCCTAATTTGAGGAATGCAAGCCATGGTACACTTCCATGTTACCTTGGGAAGTGCTCTGGTCTACAAAGGACAGACTTGAGCTTTTAAAGAAAAAAGAATGAATTAGGAGAAGGGGTGATTACATTTTTCAGGTACTCTCATTGCTTACAGAATAACATTAATTAGTTATTGGCTATTGGCTATACATGGTTGAACTGTAGGATAGGAGTTATGGTGTTTGTGTGAGACATGTTAGATTAATTTATAGCTATGTGGGGTGTCAGTTAGTCTAGAGTCCACCTGAGAAACAGCTTCAAGAGAGGACCACTTAGCTCAGGCAGGGAAGTGGGATATGATTGCTGTCTCATTCTAATGCCTCTCTGAGCATGATGCTTTAAAGGGGACTCACATTACTCAGATAAATGGTTTATTTGTGACATGAACAGACACTTCTCAAAAGAAGACATTCATGCAGCCAACAAACATTTAAAAAGCTTAACATCATTGATCATTAGAGAAATGCAAATTAAAACCATAATGAGATACCATCTCATGCCAGTCAGAATAGCCACTATTAAAAAGTCAAGAAAAAAACAGATGCTGGCAAGGTTGCAGAGAAATAAGAACGCTTTTACACTGTTGGTGGGAATGTAAATTAGTTCAACCATTGTTGAAGATGGTGTGGTGATTCCTCAAAGATCTAGAGCCAGAAATACCATTTGACCCAGCAATCCCATTACAGAGTATATACCCAAAGGAATATAAATCATTCTATTACAAAGATACATGCACATGTATGTTCATCGCAGCACTATTCACAATAGCAAAGACATGGAATCAACCCAAATGCCCATCAATGATAGACTTGATAAAGAAAATGTGGTACATATACACTATGGAATACTATGCAGCCATAAAAAGTAATGAGATCATGTCCTTTGCAGGGACATGAATGAAGCTGGAAGCTATTATCCTCAGGAAACTAACGCAGGAACAGAAAACCAAACACTGCATGTTCCCACTTATAAGTGGGAGCTGAACAATGGGAACACATGGACACAGGGAGGAGAACAACACACACTGGGGCCTGACGGGGGTGGGGCCTGGGGAGAGAGAACATTAGTAAAAACAGCGAATGCATGCTGGGCTTAATACCTAGGTGATGGGTTGATAGGTGCAGCAAACCACCATGGCACACGTTAATGTAACAAACCTGCACATGCACCCCAGAACTAAAAATAAAAAAAATTTTAAAAGTTTCTTTACTTTCTCATTTCTCTCTTTTGATCAAAATATTTCTTTATTTAATTGTTATATACAAGATGCAGAGCCCAGGAGAGAGGACAGAGTTGTGAAGGCAATGCCTGAAGGATTGGACCCCTCCCAGAATTGCCAAGAGGCACAGCTGGGGCAGGAAGGATGGGGCCCCGGCGATGGAAACACACCTATGTCCCTAGATCTCACCATGACCACTTTTCTTGACCCTGGAATCTATGGGCTCAATACCAAAGACATAAGGCCACAGAGAAGTTAAATAAGTATAAAGGTGTCACAGAGGCAACAATTTTATGACATTAAAACATCTAGGAGAGACGGTATAAATTCAGTTTTCAATCAGATCTAACTATGAAAATCTGTCTCACCAATGGCCCATGCAAAAAAATTCTGAATTATATTTAACACTGATAATTCTGAAGGCATTTAAATTTTACCTCACCAACAATATTAAAATTAATTTTATTTACCAGAAATTACTAAAGTCATATGAACTTTAAAAATATTTGAGCTTACTTAATTTATGATCATTCATTTATCTTTAAGTGAAGTGGGTGTCATGTAGACAATACACAAACACATATATGTACACATGTACACATAAAAATACAGACAGATACAAATAAAGATATTTAGCCTTGAGTTTGCAGTTTTAGCTAAAACCCACTAATTTAAAAGGACAGTTGGATTAAATTGTGCCTCTATAAATTAAACTAGTTAAAGTTTGTCTTTCCCACATGGCCAAAACCCTTACCAAGTCTGTGGTATCCAATTTACATCTGAAAGCAGAGAGAGAATTTAAACATTTTCAAAGAGGAATTTGGGTGTGTTATTTAGAGGGAGCTTAAGAATGAATGCATGCCAAGGAAACACAAAACCATGGGAACTCACTACAGGATTTTATGAGGAAACAATCAGAAACCTTTTCAAAACAGCCAGTCAAATGCCAGAAAGTATTATATTAGGGATGAAACGCCAGTTTCCCTTTTTTTAAAACCTAGATCACTGAGCTTAGGGACAAGCCCATTAACAAATGGGGCCAAGAAAGCATTTGCAGTTTTCAGCACCTAATATTTGAATCCTGAAAAGCAGGCACGGCTGGAGGGCAGAGCATCTAGATCTTTAAAAAGCATAGATCTCACTTTTACACTGAATCCCGGGTCCCCACAAAGAGGAAAATATCGTAGCACTGGCCTGCTGAACACTTCCACAACATACCTTATTGCAAGGAGGTTCCCTGAAGCTGGTGGGAGACCCAACACCAATTAGCCTCCTCTGTGGTCAGTGTTTGGGTGAGGGAGAAAGGACAAGATGGAGGAAGGTGAACAAGAAGGCACAATCTATGTTGCTTCCGGGTTCTTCCTCACCAACTTTCCCGCGGGAAAATGCAGCCCGCGCCTGGGAAGATGCAGATCAACCGAGCATGCGCCAGGTGACGTCAATCCGAAGAGATCGAAACTTACCTGGCCACGCCTATGGAGACGCCCCTATCACGCCCTTATCCCGCCCACTGCCCTCCGGCTTCCAGTACCAATGCATAAAAGTCTGCTGCCGGCAGGAGCCCGCGTGACTTCTTCGGCCCCTCCTACTTGTGGACCCAGAACCTCGCCTGAGAGTGTGTGCATATTTGCAATAAAAAACTGCCGCTTTCTTATGTACTTTGGCATAATATTTAATTATTTAGCTCTCCTAAATTATTAAATTAAGACAATTATTAAATTAAATTAAGACAGTCAGCTCATCCCTCAGAGGACTCTTAGCCCTCGTTGATAAGCATTTCCTTAGCCTCCTGCCTGTCTCTTCTAAACACACAAAGAAACAAATAGCTTCCTGCAGGAATAACCATACCTTGCACATGCTGTCAGCTACTTCCAGAGCTGCAGCTCTCACCAGTGACTTGCCAGCCGTCACACACACCAGGGTCAAATTCTCTCTCACACTAGCCACAGAGCTCAAGGAACTCAAAGTCAAAAGACAGCAGAGCTTTAGATCTGAGACAAGCCTACTCATGACTCTTGGGGAACATCACAAGGAAGACAAAAAACGTTCAAAAAGGGGGTTGTGGCACCTCCTTCTAGGTTCCTCAAGGGGTCTCAGGGCTGCTAGAAGTCTCCTCTGTATTTCTTCAGATGGTATTAGAGATAGTGAAAGAAAGAAGGAGCAGAAGCGAGAAGAAATAGAACAAGTTTTAGAGGAGCCAATTTAGGAGACCCTCTTTTCCAAAAGGCCAATGAAATTTTACTTCATCCATAGCAAAAATCATGTCAATAAGAAGAGAAGTAGGTAGAGAGAGCACATATAGTTAGCAGGGGCTTAAGAAGAGAGAAATACAGTCTACTGAGAAGCTTTTACAGGGTGAACAGAGGTCTCAATATATATATCCTAAATATCAGCTTTTAATTATTAATAATTCAACTTCTCACTTTAGAGCTGTTAAAAATTGTTTTATCTGACTTTAGCTGGGCAAACAGTAAACATTCCTGTTTCTTTTCTTCTTCTTTCTGAAATTTACATTAAGAAGGAGTTTTGGGAGTGGGACATGATTGTTTATTAGAGTTCTAGAGTAATCACTATTTAAAGCTGTTTGTCTTTGAAATTTGCTTGATTGTTTACTTTCTTTTTGAGCATATGTTTTTATTAGCTGGAGAGAAGCCTAAACAAATAAACCAAAAGTTCTTATCATATTCTAAATATAAACCCAAGTTTTAAATCAAAGTTATACCTGAACGGATGACTCAAAACCAATGCACAGACCAAACCCCAAATGCCTTTTATTGATTTATCCAAGATCTCCAAAGTGGAACAAAAATATTTGCAGCCATTCAAGATCCAGATCTCTTCCAAGAACAGCTCAAAGAAAGGAGAGTTTCACTAGCCTCAAGGTAGTGCAACACAAATCTATCTGACCATATTCTCTAGGGTCTCAATTTCTTAGTTGACCACCATACACAAAGGCCAAACAGAAGATTAAGAGAGACAGTGGTGGCTGGGCACGGTGGCTCACACCTGTAATCCCAGCACTTTGGGAGGCCAAGGCGAGTGGATCACCTAAGGTCAGGAGTTCAAGACCAGCCTGGCCAACATGGTGAAATCCCATCTCTACTAAAAATACAAAAAATTAGCTGGGCGTGGTGGTATGTGCCTGTAATCCCCGCTATTCTGGAGGCTGAGGCAGGACAATCGCTCGAACGTGGGAGGCGGAGGTGAGCCGAGATCACGCCACTGCTCTCCAGCCTGGGCAACAAGAGTGAAAATCTGTCTGAAAAAAAAACAAAAAACAAAAAACACAAACAGACAGTGGTAAAACAGGAAATCAGAAGATGCTCATGTGGGTAGAAAGGATTAGAAATGGATACCCCTAAATGTGAAGAGTCATACAAATAATCCAAAACAAAGAATTCAAATTAATTCTTTCAAATGTTTCTTTCCTGACCTAAATTTATCCACTGAGAAAAGGAATTTGGTGGTGGGTCTAAACTTTAACTCTTTTTCAAATCCAATGTTAGTTGGAATGCTGCTTATCTAATTCCTTGGATGTTAACATTTCAAAGACATGGTTAAATTTACATCTCCAATAGACTGAGAAAGGCCTGAGGAAGGCTAGAGTGACTTTTGTAAATCTTGTAGCAAAGTTGAAGAGTCAGTTTGAGCATGTAAAGAATTTTCTGGAGGAGTTCGAGGAGAACTAGCATTTAAACTTACTTTCAAATATCTTATTATCAGATTTCAATTAAGACGAACAGAAAGTAGGTCTCCCATTCCATTTAGTTACGAAAACTGCTTTTTCCAATTGTGTACACAGATACATGAATTTAAAAATTTAAAAGGACCTCCATTTTGGCCAATGTGTTTTGGGGTCACCTCAAGTCACATGAGTCCATTTACCTAGCCATTTGCAAAATAGAAAACTATATGTGATATGGTTTGGATCCATGTCCTTAAATCCATGTTGAATTGTAATCCCCATGGTTGGAGGTAGAGCCTGGTGTGAGGTGAATGGATCATGGAGGTGGAATTCTCATGAATGGCTTAGTGCCATCCCTTTTGATATCTTGGTGGTAGTGAGTTCTCGTGAGAGCTGGTTGTTTAAAAGCTTGTAGTACCTACCCCACCGCTCTTGATCCTTCTCTTGCCATGTAAGATGCCTGCCTCTGCTTTGCCTTCTGCCAAGAATAAAAGCTTCCTAAGGTCTCCCTGGAAACAAATACTGTCATGCTCTCTTCTTTTTTTTTTTTTTTTTTTTTTTTTTGTAGACGGAGTTTTGCTCTTGTTTGCCCAGGCTGGAGTGCAAAGGTGTGATCTCAGCTCACTGCAATATGTCTCCCAGGTTCAAGCAATTCTCCTGCCTCAGCCTCCCATGTAGCTGAGATTACAGGCACAGCACCACACCATGCCCAGCTAATTTTGTATTTTTAGTAGAGATGAGGTTTCACCATGTTGGTCAGGCTGGTCTCGAACTCCTGATCTCAGGTGGTCCCCCTGCCTCTGCCTCCCAAAGTGCTGGGACTACAGGCATGAGCCACCACACCCAGCTAACAAAACCTCTTTTCGTTATAAATTACCCAGTCTCAGGTATTTCTTTATGGCAGTGTGAGAACAGACTAACACAATATATATTATACACAAATGCAGCTGGTCTTCCTAAGGATGGTTGCCCCTTAAAGGAAAGCTCAGTTTTGTCCAGCAGTTTCCCTTAATTTTAGAATTTCCTTTTCAAAAGTGGCTAAGGTTAGGACAATGTATCAGGTCAAAGTGTGTTGCTTTGTGAGCATCACTCCACAAAGTGTCACCAGTGAGTCATGAATCCCTCTCTTGCATGTAACAACTGTTCATGCAATTCTCTTCGGGAGAATTGAACTCATCCTCATGTTTCTTTTAGTTGTGAACAAACAGGAATTGGTCACAAATGAAAATACAAGTCTGAATTTCATGCAATAGAAAACAGCTACAATTTTAACAGCATGCTGTGTAATTTTAGGCCAAAAGAAATGAAACTACTTATGCAAGACTGCCAATGCTGTGACCTGGAACACCTGCTGTGAAATAGCAGCAGAAGAGACAGTTATCTTTTGTTTTATTCCTGAAACCAGAATCTCCTGCCCATAGACAGAGATCAAAACCTCCATTCTAAAAAGAGACAGTTGGAGAGAACAGCCCAAATAATGGCAAAACCTCACTAAAAAAGAAAGGGAGATCTGAATTCAGGAGGACACACCCTTTTGCACCCTGTGAAGCCTATGGAGTGTGAGGAACATACTGCGTTAATGCTGCTACCAAGCACTGAGCCCAAAAGGGAAGGCAGTGTGTTCAGGGTTGGGAGGTCACTCTGAATCCTGCTGACTATAACAGATATGTCTAACTAAAAGAAGAAACTTAGGTAAAATTAATATAAGTAGAAGGTCTATTTGGGCCAAATTTGAAGACTGTAACCCAGGAAACACCTCCAAGTCACTTTGGAGAATAAAGAACAGACTCGAGCTTTTAAGGAAAAAGGACAAACCAGGGGAGGGGATGATTACAAAAGTTTTTCTCAGGAATTCTCATTGCTTTACAAAAATAACATCGATTAGTAACCTTTATACATTATTTAACTATAGAGTATGACTTGTGGTGTCCACATATGGCATTGTTACATTATTTTGTAGCTACTTGGGGCATCAGTTAGTCTAGAGTCCACATGGCAAGCAACCTCAAGAGATGATTACTTAGCTGAAGGAGGGAAGTGGGACCTGACTGCTTTCTCATTGAAAGGGGCATCGCATTCCTCGGATTAAAAGGTTTTTGCGCAATTTATATTACAATATAGATGTACCCAGAATTTATTTATCTTTTACTTTTTCCTGCTGTGTATTGTTTTTAAATCATTATGTAATCTAAGGGTAGCATTATGTTTTCTAAACCTAACGCTTGCTCAGCACATAAGTGTTAATGTATTCCTTTCCTTCTTTTTTTTTTTTTTTCCTATTTTGGGATTATTGCCTCTGGAAGCTATGTCTTTATTTCCGTCTCTGGTTGATAAGAGGAAAAGCAGGAAGAGGATGGCCCCCCTAGGCAGTAGCCTCTCCCTGAGATGGCCCTGATGACTCCAGTATAATCAGTCCATCCCCCTCCCTTTTCTGTTCTCTTCAGCAAAATCCTTTATTTATTTTATATATAGATATGTATATGTGTGTGTGTGTGTGTGTGTGTGTATATATATATATATATATATATATTTTTTTTTTTTTTTTTTTTTTGAGATAGGATCTCGCTCTGTCACCCAGGCTGGAATGCAGTGGTACCATCATGGCTCCTTGCAGCCTCCTCCTCCCAGGTTTTAGCAATCCTCCCACCTCAGCCTCCTAAGTAGCTGGGACTACAGGCATGCTCTACCACACCTGGTTGATATATATATATATATTTTTTTTTTTGGAGAGACAGAGTTTTGCCATATTGCCCAGGATGCAAAATCCTTTGGAATGGCTTGCATCTATGAGTGGATACAGATTTCCCCTCTCTCTTTGGATGTTTACCTGAGAAGCCCCTGGTAGTCCTGAGTGGCTTCCTATCCTGATTTATAATCTCAAATGATCCAAGAAACCAAGTGTCTTGGGGGAGTGAGATCAAAGTGCCCCTTCTGTCTTTTCTCTACTTTTTAAAAACATTGAGCCACCTATCTCTGTGGATGAGATCTGAGATATCCAATGGAGTTGGGAGATGAAAGCAACAGCAGCAGGGGATGAAACAGAGAAGTTCTCACCAGCCCTGGAAGCACAGAGCTTTATAAGGTGCTATGGAGGACTCTCTGAGAAAGGAGGGCTGCCTGACACCAAGAGAGAAGAGAGGAAATTATGAGTGGTCCCTGACTTACAATGGTTCGATTTCTAAGTCTTTACTTTCCAATGGTGTGCAAGTGATACATTCAGCAGAAACCATACTTCAGGTACGCATACAACCATTCTTTCACTTTCAGGACAGTATTCAATAAATTACAGGAGATATCCAATAATTTTTTTATCAAGCAGTCTTTGTGTCAATGATTTTGCCCAACTCTAGGCTAATTTAAGTTTTGAGCATATTTAAGGTAGGCTAGGCTAAGCTATGATGTTCAGTAGGTTAGGTATATTAAATGCATTTTTGACTCACAATATTTTCAATTTAGGATGGGTTTACTGGGACATAACCCCATCACAAGCTGAGAAGCATCTGTGTTGCTGTAATTCAACAACACATTGAACAGTGGGGACAGCGCCACCCACCCAAGCTGTAGCCCACCGGACCCCTCAACTTGTCTTTATTACTGAGGCTGGAACAGAGTGATATGCACTCAGCACCAAACGAGATCTCCATTCTATCAGCAGGAGTTCTTCTTCAAATCAAAATCACTCCGAAGTACACTGAGAAGTAGCCAATCCACATGGCCCAGTAACTTCAGATCCCTGGCAATGATAGTTTAATTATCCTCCTTTTGCTGGAATCATGGATAGGAAGTGGTATCCTGGAGTGTGTTACTGATATTGGGACAGGATCCACACTATAGGATGGAGAGTTTGGCATAAGCACAAAGTAGTGCACATCTTGCCAGCAGGATATAAAGCCCTCTCTATTGGTGGAGCCAATTGGGATAGCAAATTAGTGAGCCAGCAGCAGTTAAGAAAAACATCTCCTGGGAACTTTCTACCCATTTTAAATGATTCATTCTCATCACCAGTTGTGTTGTAAATGGTGGAGTAAGTATCACTCACTGGTGGGATCTTTGGGGATCATTCCAACACAGTTGCAGAAATCATACTCCGAGAGGCATATAAAATTAAATGATTTATTTTACTCATAGTTCCTAGAAGGTGAAGCATGACATGCCACACAGGGAACCATTTAGAAGGAGCTCCTAGAGAAAGGGCTCAACTTAGCAGGTGGGGAGTTGAGACTGGGTGGACCCCTGGGAAAATGCCTTTATTAGGAGTCACAGTAAAGTACATAAGCAAATGGCATGAGGGAATTTCACTGGTGTGTTTGAATATCACTAGGTTACAGTAGGGGAGGGCAAGAACTAGTGGCAGGGACCAGCCTTATCACATTGGCACTTCATTGCCTGGGCAGGGTACTCACACCCTATTTGTGGGGACATCAAGGCATGAGAAAAATATGGAGTTCTAAAATTGTACACCACAACCGAAAATATTTATTTCTTTAGACAACTTTGAGATATTATATTGTATCCTTTCATTTCAACCTAAAGGACTCCCTTTAAGATTTCTTGTAGGGGAGGTCTAGAGGAGATGAACTCTGTCAGCTTTTGTGTATCCACGAATATCTTAATTTATCCCGTATTTTTGAATGATGGTCTTATCAGGTATAGAAATCTTAGTTGATGGCTTTTTTTTTTTTCTTTCAGAACTTTAAACATAACATCCCACTGCCTCTGGCCTCCAATGCTTCTGATAAGAACTCAGCCAACAGTCTTACTGAGGATCTCTTGTATGTGAAGAATGGCTTCTCTCTTGCTGCTTTCAAGACTCTTTGTTTCATTTTAGCTTTCAATAGTTGGATTATAATATATCTTAGTGTGGATCTCTGAGTTTATCTTACTTGGCATTTGTTCAGCATCTTATATTTGTAGATTCACATATTTAATCAACTTTAGGAGGACTTGGGATATTATTTCTTCAAATAACCATCTTCTTCCTCTCTGTGTCTCTTCCTCTTCTGTTATTCTCATAATGTGTATGTTCATCCACTTAGTGGTATCCCATGAGTCCCTCAGGTTCTGTTCCTTTTTCTTTATTCTTTTTTGTCTTTCTATCCTGGAGACTCAATAATTTCATTTCAAGTTTTCTGATTCTTTCTTCCTCCTGCTAAAATCTATTATGAAACTCCTCTAGTGAATGTTTCATTATCATGACTTTCAGTTCTTATACTTCTGTTTGGTTCTTTTTAAATATTTTTTATCTCTTGGCTGATGTTCTCATTTTGTTAATATATCTTATCCTAATTTCCTTTAGATTTTGTCCATGTTTTCCTTTAGCTATTTGAGCATTTTTGAGATGGAATCTTGCTCTTGTTGCCCAGGCTGGAATGCAGTGGTATGATCTTGGCTCACTGCAACCTCTGCCTCCCAGGTTCAAGTGATTCTCCTGCCTCAGCCTCCTTAGTAGCTGGCATTACAGGCACCTGCCACAATGCCCAGCTAATTTTTTGTGTTTTTAGTAGAGATGGGGTTTCACTACATTGGCCAGGCTGGTCTTGAACTCCTGACCTCAGGCAATCCACCCACCTCAGCCTCCCAAAATGCTGGGATTACAGGCACGAGCCACTGCACCCAGCTCCCTTTGAGCATTTTAAGACAGTTGTTTTAAAGTCTTGGTCTAGTATCAGGATGGGACCAATATATTACAAGAGTCCTTATGAGTAGGAGGCAGGAGAGCAAGAATTAAAGAAAGACATGTGATAATGAAAGCAAGAGATTGGAGTGATGGAAAGATGAAACTGTGAGAAAAGGAATGTGAACAACCTCTAGAACTGGACAGGTAAGAGACAGAGACCCAAAACTATTATCTCTGCTGATACCTGTTTAGATTGTATATATTTAAAAGTGCTTTGAGATATATATAGAGAGAGGTACTGTTATAGTCAAGCAAGTGAACATAACCATCATCTCAAATAGTTGCCTTGTTTTGTGTGTATGCTAAGTGCATCTAAAATCTTATCTTTTAGTAAAAATTGTGAGAACAATTCAATATTATTAACTAGGGTCTTCATGTTGTACATGACATCTGTAGAGTTTTTCATCCTATCTGCAATTTTTTATCTTTCGACATACATCTCTCCATAACCTTCCCCAACCCTACTCCAGGAAACCAAAGTTTTATTCTCCACCTTTGCGTATTTGAGTTCTTCTCTTTTTTCTTGGTTATAGCTCAACAATTCCAATTTTGTACTTGTGACCCCCAGAAGTATACAATAATACATTTCTATTGTTGTAGTACATAAATTTAGTAGTAATTTGTCACAGCATCATTAGGAAACTAATGTAATGTGATTATGCTATGGATAAAAAAATTTCAGGCCTTAAAAAATGTTTTATTTCTTATTTAAGCCATATATTCATTGTGTGTTGAGAGTTCTGTCTTTCATAGTCACTCAGGAATCCAAATCGAGGAAGTAGCTTCCATCAGAGCCCTGTGGGTCTTTGTGGAAGGGAGCAGTTGATACACAGAGGCTCTTGCCGTTAAATGCACAGACCACAAATTATACCCATCAGTTCTGCTCAGAACTCAGTGGTCTAAAGAAGTCACATCACCCCACCCAACGGAATGATTCAGAAAAAGCAACACTCCATTTGGCCAGAAAGTAGAGACATAAATATTTGGCAAAGCATGAAATTTCCAAGGATGGTTCAGGAGTTCTACTCAGGTCCTCAACCTCATACTCCACCATTAAACTGGACCTCATTGTGCCACAGTGTCCTCACTTGTAATACAGTCTCATGTTACAGGCTTGTTGTGAGGGTTAAATGAGATAATACATGCAGTGTGCTGGGCTCAAGGCCCACTCCTGGGGTGTACTCAGTCAATGAAAGTCATTGATAAACACTTTAGAAAACATAACCACCACATAAGGATGAATAAATGACTGTTTTGTGTTTCCCTCCAGGAGTGGCAGGTGAGGAGGAGCTGCAGGTGATTCAGCCTGAGAAGTCAGTGTCGGTCACAGCTGGAGGTTCGACCACTCTGTCACCTCCCAGTTGCCCACAGATTGTTCAAAGGAACTGAAACAGGGCAGGAACTAATCTACAGTTCAAAAGGAGGCCACTTACCCTGGATAGCTTGCATTTCAGACATCACGAAGGGAAACAATACAGACTTTTCCATGTGCATCACTAGCATCGCAAAAGCCAACGCTGGCACCTACTACTGTGTGATGTTCTGGAAAGGGAGTCCTGACATAGAGTTGAAGTCTGCATCAGGCACTGAGCTGTCTATGCATGGTGAGTACAGTGTGGGCCTCCTTCATCCACCAGTGTGTGACAATAAGTCAATAGTAACACCTTCCATCCATTGAGCAACAATCGGGTGTGGTGGTGGGTGCTCATTTTCATGATCTGATGTCACACCCTTCTACAGATCAGTTAAGTTAAGGCCTGAAGCATCATACTATTCACCCAGGCACCCATGGCCTGAAAATGGTGGGTAAAGTCTGCAACACTTGTGTGCCTTCTCCACAACTTGTCTCTTCTCGTCTGACCCAGTCTTTGGCTTCCACAGATGAGGGAACCGAAAGATTGAGTGACTTGCCAAGGCACAAGGCCAGACCTTGCCTTCTGCCTCCAAAGAGCGTTTCCCCCCTCTGGGTGGCCAAGTCTCCTTTTTATGTAACTGGTACTCACTGCAAACTTACTATGTGCCAGGCTCTGCCCTGGTTGCTGTGCAAGCTGCAATGAACAAAACAGGGAAAAACTCTTCTCTCACAAACGTTACCCTCTCTTTCCTTCCAATAAGAAGGAATTTGTTAAGGGTGGGAGGGGAATTGTGTTTTTCTTAGTTTAATCTTCAAAAAACATCACATTGGGAAGATTCCTGAGAGGCACAGATTCATTGTTTAATCTGATGGCCCTGGTGGGCATAGATGCCACGAGCTTTGGTGTTTGTGGGTCTGTTAGAGAAACTCTTGTGTGATTCAGGGATTGAGTTACACAGGTACTGTAGGCTCCAGTCAGAGCTGGATCATCTCAGAATATCCCTCACTCTGGGAAAGAGGCCCCCCATGTGAGTGACTTAGAGGTTCCCCAGTGGAGTTAGCAAAGATGCTCACTTTGAGTTTCCTGCCAAAGATACAGATTCACAGTCTAACTCCTGATCCTGGGATGTTAGCACAGGAGGAATCTTCAGACCAGTCAGCCTAACCCCCTGTTGACAGATGAGAGCCTGAGGCCAGGAGGTGACATGGGTCTTGCCCACAGTCACAGGGCCAGTTAGTGATGGGATCCAAATTAGAGCTCTGATCTGATTCCAGGCAGATTCTTCTTGCTCTGGTGTTAGACATCATCTCCATAGAAGAGCCTGGTGCATCCTAGGTGCTAAATAAATGTTCCTTGAACAGAACCACTGAGAGGGAGCCAGCACTTCCCCTTTTCATCACCTTCCCAAGGTTCAGAATACCCCTGGCATCCAGACCCTGAGCCTGACTGGAAAACAGTAAGCATTTTATTTTATTTTATTTTATTTTATTTTTATTTTGAGATGGATCTCCTTCTGTCACCGAGGCTGCAGTGCAGTGGCACCATTTCGGCTCACTGCAACCTCTACCTCCTGGATTCAAGTGATTCTCCTGCCTCAGCCTCCTGAGTTGCTGGGACTACAGGTGCCTGCCACTGCATCTGGCTATTATTTGTATTTTTAGTAGAGACAAGGTTTCACCATGTTGGCCAGGCTGGTCACGAACTCCTGACCTCAGGTGATCCACCCACCTGGGCCTCCCAAAGTGCTGCGATTACAGGTATGAGGCAATGCACCTGACCCATTTCATTTTATATAAAGATTCTATATCAGGACATAGACAGCTGCTCTACTGTTTAATACCTGTAGAGTACTCCAACTTATGGAGCTATCAAACTTCATTTTACAGTCTTCTGTTAGTGGATATGTAAGTTGTTCCCAACCTTGGGCTACTAAAACAACGCTGCAGTGGGTGGCCTTATACATGCATCATCCTGCTCAAGTGGAAGACACCCACTGGAAGTGGCATTGCTAGGTCAGAGGGTATGTGTGTTTTAAGGTGTGTAGCTATTGCTAATGTGTTCTTCTTGATGTTGTAATAATCAGCACCCCCCCGCCCCGCATCCCTTGAACATAGGTAGGGAAGGTGGTTTTACCCTGATTTTGCAGATATTACAAAGACACTGAAGTTCCCTGATGGTTCATATTGTGCCTAGGTAAGCACCCTTATCAAGGCTCAGGAGTAACTCAGATGTGCTGACTCCTAGTAGAGTGCTCATTCCTCTTTTCCAAGCCATTAACCTAAATGATGCCCTGGATGAGATTGGAGAAAAGTGAGGAGGGGATCAAAGAGTGGCAGCTGTCCCAGATGCTGTGTCTTCATCTGGCATTTTCTCCTTATAACCAGTGCTATGAGAGAGGGGTCATTTGCTGCCTCATTTATAGATGAGGACACAGGTTTAGAGAGGGGATCTGACTTGTGAGCAGGTAGAGGAGCCAAGGTTTGACCCCCAGGAGCCTGACACACAGCCCTTCTCTCTGCAACACCCAGTTGTGCTTGCTGAAGTGTAGGGAAATGCTTCAACCTTCTCGTTCTAAACTGTTGTGTTGTTCTGTTCTGTATCAATAAACATTAAAAAGAAAAGCCTTCTTCTTGTATGGGTAGGAGAGGCTGGCTTGACAACCCCCATCAGAAAGATCCTGCAGGCATTATATCTTATGTTGAACCTGTCCTAAAAGATATGTCTTAGCATTTAGGACTCTTCTTACATGTGCTGTTTCTCCTTCATTGAGCAGCATCCATGGAGCTGAGTCTAGCCTCCTGCTTTTCAGCAGACCACATTGAAACCACCTTTGCAAAATTATGAGAGACAGTGAAAGAGATCTAACTCAACTGACTCCATCTTGCTTCTAACCTCCAAGCTGTCCTTGTTCATTCCTGGACATAGGCTGAACTAACTTTGGGAGAAACTTAGTTTAAACAAAGGCGGTAACAGCCCTTTCCCAAGCAGACCTTCTTACCTGGAGACCAGAATGCCTTTGTAGGACCAACATTAGCAACAAGATGAGAAATTACGGTTTAGGAGTCATGCAACTGGAGGCTACAAGATTCTGACCCTCCCTAAACTGCTCCTAAGATCAGTGCTTGAGATATTTGGCAGACCCTGAACTTGATGGATCAGTAGCACCACCCAGATTAAAAAAAAAAAGAACTGGCTCATCTGATCTTATGGCCCCCCACCCAGGAACTGACTCAGCTCAAGAAGACAGTTTTGACTCCCTATGATTTCATCTCTGACCAATCAGAACTCCCGGCTCACTGGTTTCTCCTTACCCACCAACTTATCCTTAAAAACTCTGCTCCCCGAATGCTCGGAGAGACTGATTTGGATAATACTAAAGCTCTGGTCTCCTGCACAGCCAGCATTGCGTGAATTACTCTTTCAAGCAGTTCCCTGGTCTTAATAAATCGATTCTGTCTAGGCAGTGGGCAAGGTGAACCCCTTGGGCAGTTACAACGTGCCCACCCACTCATGGCACTGAAGACTAAGGATGTGGGAACGAGACATTTCTTAGAGTTCTTGTGTTCCGTGTGAACTAGAGTTTACATTCTCTTCTTGGGCTGTTAGGAACCCAAGGTCTTCTGTTTATGGCTACAGAGTAACCATAGGGAGCCCAGGGGGAGAACTACACAGTAACCAGCCCTGGGCAGCCAGGAGGGAGGCTTCTCCCTTGAATTGCATGAAGCCAAGAATCTCAAAGGGACAAGGGAGGTGGTAGTCAGTGTTGGGGATGTTGAAGTTCTAGTGCTTACTCTTTGATGAACAGGAAAGCTTGGCAAAACACAGGAAATGCCCAAGTCACGCATGGGGGATGAGGAGACAATGCCTTCGTTTCTCTTAGCCTCAGTTTTCTCATCTGTAAAATCATGACAATCTTGGACTCCTTTAGGAGAGTAGAAAGGACTTAAGGTTCTCTCTGTAAATCACCTAGCATATTGTAGGCCAAATCTTGTGTTATTTCAAGGCTGTGTGATCTCAAGCAACCCAGTTCCCTTTGCTGAGCCTGTTTCTTCATATGTAGGGTGTAATTATACCAACCATTCCAAGATGTTAAGAGGATACAGCAAGCCTGGGGAGAGAATAGACTTCAGTAAATGATGGGGTTGTTTTCCCAAGGTTGTGTGATCTTGGTAAAGTCTTGGCTATCCTCGAGTCCTCAGTTTTCCCATTTGTAAAATGGTGATGATCATGGCCACCATTATGGACTCTGTGGGGATTGGAGAGGATGTGCACAGAGTTCTGGATGGTGGTGGTGTTAGGGTTATTACTGAGTGTCAGTAGCACAGTGATTAGGAGAGCATGGGTTGGAGCCCCACCACTTGTGCCACATCTTAGCTCTGCCATTTCCCAGCTCTGTGATCTGGGACAAGGCACTCTGCCGTCATGGGCCTTGGTATCCTTACCAGTCAATTGTAACTCGACTTGGGAATATTTTCTCCAACTCTACGTGCTGTTTGTTTACTCTGCTGATTACTTATTTTGCTCTTCAGAAGCTTTTTAATTAGGTCCCATTTATTCATTTTTGTTTTTGTTGAATTTGCTTTTGGGGTCTTAATCATGAATTTTTTAATGAGGCTGATGCCTAGAAGAGGTTTTCCAACCTTGTCTTCCAGAATTTTTATAGTTCCAGGTTTATATTTAACTCGTTGATTCATCTTGAATTGATTTTTGTATGAAGTGAGAGATAGGAATCCAGTTTCATTCTTCTACATGTAGCTTGCCAGTTTTCCCTGCACCAATTATTAAATAGGGTGTTCATTCCCCAGCTTATATGTTTGCATGTTTTGTTGAAGATCAATTGGCTGCATGTATTGGGCTCTATTACTTGGTTCTTTATTCTGTTCCATTGGTCTATGTGCCTACTTTTATACTAGTCCCATGTTATTTTGGTAACTATAGCCTTGTATAATTTGAGGTCTGGTAATGTGATGCCTTCAGATTTGTTCTTTTTGCTTAATATTGCTTTGGCTATGCAGGTGCTTTTTGTTGTTGTTGTTCCATGTGAATTTTAGGATTGTTTTTTCTAATTCCGTGAAAAATGTTGCTAGCATTTTTATGGGAATTGCAATGAATCTGCAGATTGCTTTGGGCAGTATGGTCATTTTCTTAATATTGATTCTTCCAATCCATGAGCATGGGATGTGTTTCCATTTGTTTGTGTCACCTATGATATCTTTCAGCAGTGTTTTGTAGTTCTTCTTGTAGAGATTTTTCACCTTCTTGATTAAGTACATTCCTATGTATTTTATTTATTTTGCAGCTGTTGTTTGTTTTCCTAGGTATTTTATTTTGCAGTTGTTTGGGACTGAGTTCTTCATTTGATTCTCAGTTTGGTGGTTGTTGGTGTACAGCAGTGCTCCTGAGTTGTGTACATTGATTTTGTAACCTGAGACTTTATTGAATTCGTTTATCAAATCTAGGAGTCTTTCTGAGAAGTCTTTATGATTTTCTAGGTATACAATCATATCATCTGCAAACAGCAATAGTTTGACTTCCTCTTTTCCCATTTGAATGCCCTTTACCTTTTATCTTTCTCTTGCCTAATTGCTGTGGCTAGGATATCTAGAACTATGTTGAATAGAAGTAGTGAAAGTGGGCATCCCTGTCTTGTTCTGTTCTTGGGGGAATGCTTTCAACTTTTTCCCATTCAGTAGGATATTGGCATAGGTTTGTCATATATGGCTTTTATTATTTTGAGGTAAGACCCTTCTATGCTTAATTTGTTGGGAGCTTTTATCATAAAGGAATGCTGGATTTTGTCAAATGCTTTTTCTGCATCTGTTGAGATGATCATATGGTTTTTGCTTTTAATTCTGTTTATGTGATGTATTGCATTTATTGACTCATGTATGTTAAACTATCCCTGCATCCCTGGGTTGAAATCCACTTGATCATGATGAAATACCTTTTTGTTGTGCTGTTGAATTTGGTTAGCTAGTATTTTGTTAAGGATTTTTGCATCTATGTTCATCAGAGAAATTGGTCTGTGTTTTCTTTTTTTGTTATGTCCTTTTCTGGTTTTGATAATAGGGTGATACTGGCTTCATAGAATGATTTAGGGAGGAGTCCCTCTTTCTCTATCTTTTGAAATACTTTCAGTAGAATTGATACCAATTCTTCTTTGAATGTCTGATAGAATTCAGCTGTGAATCCATCTGGTCCTGGACCTTTTTTTTGTTTGCCATTTTTTTGGTTACCTATTCAATCTCACTACTTGTTATTGGTCTGTTCAGAATTTCTATTTCTTCCTGATTTAATATAGGAGGATTGTATCTTTCCAGGAATTCATCCATTTCCTGTAGGTTTTCTAGTTTATGTGCATAAAGGTGTTTATAGTAGTCTGAAATGATCTTTTGTATTTCTGTGGTGTCGGTAGTAATGTCTCCAGTTTCATTTCTAATTGAGCTTATTTGCATCCTCTCTCTTCTTGGTTAATCCAGTTAATGGTCTCTCTGTTTATTTTTTCAAAGAACCAGCTATTTGTTTCAATGATCTTTTGTATTTTGTTGTTGTTATTGGTGTCTGAATTTCATTTAGTTCTGCTCTGAGCTTTGCTATTTCTTTCCTTCTTCTAGCTTTGGGTTTAGTTTGGTCTTGTTTCTTTAGTACCTTGAGGCATGATATTAGGTTGTCAATTTGTGCTCTGACAGACTTTGCGTTGTAGGCATTTAGTGCTGTAAACTTTCCTTTTAACACTGCTTTTGCTGTTTCCCAGAGGTTTTGATAACTTGTGTCATTATTATCATTCAATTCAAATGACTTTTTGATTTCCATCTTGATTTCATTTTTAACCCAGTTATCATTCAGGAGCGGATTATTTAATTTCTATGTATTTGTGTAGTTTGGAGTGTTTCTTTTCGACTTAATTTCCAGTTTTATTCCACTGTAGTCTGAGAGGATACTTGATACGATTTTGATTTTTAAAAATTTATTGAAACTTTTTGTGACCTAACATATGGTCTATTTTGTGCTGATGAGATGAATATATATTCTGCAATTTGGGGGTAGAATGTTCTGTAAATATATGTTAAGTCCATTCGTTCTAGGGTGTAATTTAAGTCCATTATTTCTCTGTTGACTTTCTGTCTTGATGGTCTGCCCAGTGCCGTCAGTGGTATATTAAAGTCTTCTACTATTATTGTGTTGCTGTCTGTCTCATTTCTTAGGTCTATTAGTAATGATTTTATGGATCTGGGAGCTCCAGTGTTAGGTGCTTAGAAATTTAGGATTTTAATATCTTCTTGTTGGATTGATCCTTTTATAATTACATAGTGACCATTTTTGTCCTTTTATACTGTTGTTGCTTTGAAGCCTGTTTTGTCTGAAATAAGAATAGCTACTCCTGCTGGCTTTTGGCTTCCATTTGTGTGGAATATCTTTTTCCACCATGTTACCTTGAGTTTATATGAATCTTTCTGTTAGGTGAGTCTCTTAAAGACAGAAGATATTTGGATTGTGACTTTTTTATCCATTCTGCCATTCTGTATCTTTTAAGTGGAGCATTTAGGCCATTTACATTCAACATTAATATTGAGAAGTGAGGTACTGTTCTCTTCATCATGTTAAATGTTACCTAGATAGTTTTTTCTTTTCATTGTGTTATTGTTTTGTAGGCCCTGTGAGTTTTAAGCTTCCAAGAGATTCTGTTTTGGTGCGTATTGGATTTTTGTTTCTAGGTTTAGAACACCTTTTAGCATTTATTATAGTGCTGGTATGGTAGTAACAAATTCCCTCAACATTTGTTCGTCTAAAAATTACTTCATTTCTTCTTTATTTATTAAACTTAGTTTTGCAGGGTACAAAATTCTTGGCTGAAAATTGTTCTGTTTAGGGGGTTGAAGAGAAGTCCCCAATCCCTTCTAGCTTGTAAGGTGTCTGCTGAGAAGTCTACTGTTAGTTTGATAGGTTTTCCTTTGTAAGTTTCCTGATACTTTTGTCTTACTGCTCTTAGAATTCTTTCCTTCATGTTGACTTTGGATAGCCTGATAACTATATGCCTTGGTGAAGATGTTTTTGCAATGCATTGCCCAGGAGTTCTTTGAGCTTCTTGGATTTGGCTATCTAGATCTCTAGCCAGGCCAAGGATATTTTCCTCAATTATTCCCTCAAATATATTTTCCAGACTTGTTATTTTCTTTTCTCCCTCAGGAACATCAATTATTTTTATGCTTGGTCATTTTACATAATCCTGTATTTCTTGGAGACTTTGTTCATTTCTTTTGATCCTTTTTTAAAAAAAAAAAATTGCCTAATATAATTAATTCAAAAGCCTTGTCTCCAAGCTCTGAAATTCTTTCTTTTACTTGTTTTAGTGTTTTGTTAAAATTTTCTACTGCATTTTGTAATTCTGTAAGTGTGTCTTTCATTTCCAGAAATTCAAATTGGTTTTTCTTGATGATATCTATCTGTCTAGAAAATTTTTCATTCATATCCTAAACTTCAAAAAAAAATTTATGATGGTTTTCACCTTTCTCTGATATCTCCTTGAGTAGCTTAATAATTCCTTATCTAGCATTTTCAAATATTTCATCTCAGTTTGCATCCATTGCTGTAGAGCTAGTGTGATCCTTTGGGGCTGTTATGGAACCATATTTTGTCATATTACCGGAGTTTATATTCTGGTTCCTTCTCATTTGAGTAGGCTATTTCTTCTAACTATTCTTGAATTTATCTTTGATTTGACTGTATTTGTTGTTTGTTTTAATTTCTTTTTCCCCTTAAGGATGAGACTTTAATACTTATAGTTAGTTACAGCCTAATTTGGTTCTTGGTGCTTCCAGGGATGAAGACTGTAAGAGTTCCTTGGTTATAAAGTCTTTGTATAATGGCTTTCACACATGCTAGTTGTAGTAGGGGCCAGTAGGGGAGGTGTCCTTGGGTAGGAACTAGTTGTGACTACAGCAGGTGGATAAATGCAATACCCAATGGTGGGCAGAGGTCCCAGCTTTGACAGAGGTTCTTGGAGGAGCTCTCAGTGAGTTGCACTGAGATCTTATCAGAGGGAAGGATTGAAGCCACCTTAGCTCCCCTGCCAGGTCAGCAGGAAATTTATTCACCTCTCAGACACACTCTTGTCCCAGTACTCCAGCATTCAGATCAGACAGGCACCTCTTTTCATGGGTAGGAATGTTGATGTTCAAGTAGAGAGGAATTGTGACTCTGTCTCTTGTGCAAGCTGGCACCTGGAGGATGCTTCTCCTGTGAGGATGCCATCATCCTGACGTGTTCCAGAAAGGGTGTCTATAGTTGCACCCACACTTAGCTCCCATGAGAGAAGCCCCAACAGAGCCTGTGATGGTGAAAAAGGGAGAAAATACATTTCCTTATTCAAGGCCCTTCATGTGCACCAAGGCTGTCTGACTGTTGGGCTACAGCTGAAGACTTACCCTGTTGAGTCCAGCACTGCAATTGTGCCTCTGCTAAACTTCCCACCAATGGAAATATCTGATCCTCAAGGCCTGTTGTCTGGATTCTTTTGTCTCACAGGATGTTCCCTTGATGTGGTGCACTCCCCCTTCTCCTAGGAGTGGGGATCCCTGGGAACCAGGCTACTGTGAGTGTTATTGTTCCTCTGGGTCTAGCCATCCAGTGAAGTTGCCAAACTCCAAGCTCATGTTGGAGAGTGTCTGCAAGGGATCTGGTGATGTGACCTGTCCTCAAGTCTCCCAGCCATGGGTAGCAGCACTAGCTCAAATGGGGGTAGCAGGTGAGTGATGTAGACTCTGTGAGATTCCTTGTTTATTGATAGCCTTAGTGTGCTCACTTTCTTGAATACCAGTTAGAGTGGAATGATCTGATCATGTGGACAGACTCAGGACCTCCTGGTTAGCCAGAGTGGTGCAGGCAGTAGTGATAGCTGAGATTATACAGTTGTCTTTTCCTTGGGTGCAGTGTGATTCCACCAGGAGATGCTATCATGGACTGTGTTGGTTGGCTTCCAGCCAGGAGGTGACGCTTGCAAAACAGCACCAGCTGCAGTAGTTGCAGTAGGATTTTCGCTTGCCTTATGTTGCCTAGTGGGGGTACTCTGGTTTCTCAGGCAATGGAGAGAGGCATATAGTTCTTAAGAGTTTCTGTCCTTTGTGTGAAGCTACCAGGGCAAGTGGCAGAGCAAAGCCAGGTGGGAGCTGGGTCAGGGGGTTTGCACTCTGAGTCTTTGCTGGCAGGGCACACAGCAGCCCCTGTGGGTGTTGGGGGATGGGAGCAGGTCTCAGGTCACTGGGTTCACCTTTCAGAAGGGAGTATTGCTGCCTGTGCTGCACAGAAGGGTTTGCACATGGAATGGTGAGGAGCAAGCAGCAGTAAGCCCATGCACAGTTCCCACGCACTTGGCGAGGCAGATCCACTCCCACAGTGTTACACTGGCAGCAGTGAGCTAAGTACCAGTCAGCCTGCACTCAAATTCCAATTGCCCCAGTGAAGATAACAGCTGCCGCTTTCAGATCACACCCCTCCCCATCCACTGCAAAGCTGGGTGCCTGGCTCCTGCACTCGGGGTTGCAGCCAACTTTTCACTCTCCCCTGCCCTGGTCTTGGCTAAGGGAGTTCATCCCCAACCGAGGTTCTATTGTGAAACTCCCTTGGGGGCTTCCTTCAACCTGAAACCAACTGCTTGAACTTTTCGGCTGTCCTTCGCAGAGTCCCCTGTGTGGAACAGTAGGGAATGGCTTCCATCGGTCCACACGGGGATTTGGAAGTGCATGCACGGGTCTTCCCGCCTTTGCTCCTACTTTTATATTCCACAGGCCTCCCCAAGTCGGTTCCTGGGCTGGTTGGGGTTAAAGCCATCTCCCCCTGCCTGGACTTTTTTCACTGGATATCATGTTAGCTGTGGATTTGTCATATATGGATTTCATTGTATTGAGGAACATTCATTTTACATCTACTTTTTTGAGCATTTTTATAATTAAAAAATGTTAAATTTTGTCATATGCTTTTTTTTTTGTCGCTGTCAATATGGTCCTATGGTTTTTGTCCTTCAT